>NC_133577.1:41386233-41695024 GCF_964106895.1 Numenius arquata
GGGTGGGAGCAGCAGCTGCTGAAGGATTTAGCAGGGGAGAGGGTAGCTGTGCTTGTTTCCCGGCAGACGGCCCGCTGCTGCTTCCTCAGATGTTGTTTGTGCGGCAGCACAGGGGAACTCCACATGGAGCAGCACACCAGGGGTTCTCACCCACTCACGGGAGACGCAAGCTGTTCCCTCACACAGCATCTGGCTTGGCTGCTGCCACCGAGAGGAGGGGAAGGTTTGCCTCATAGCAGAGGAAAGAACATGTAAATTGGAAGGAAACCTCCTCCTTTATGACGAGGCATCCTCATTCATGAAGTCTGCAAAGAAATTCTGGGAGAGAGGAGTCAACTTTTTATTATTTTCAGCTATTTGGAGTCTTTGGAAACTAAAACTTACATTCCCCAAGTAGATTATTTCTTTAATTTTCTCTGGGGAAGCACATGTTGCGTATGATGTAACATTTGGCATGCTGGCCAGAAGTCATCTTTACTGTAGAATACAAGCCTGCTTTTATCTTTTTGGATAGAGTATTGAGTGAAAAAAAAATATTGGTAACTCGAAGGGAACAACCGAGCTAGAAGGAGGTGTACTACAGACAGGAACTTTTCCAGGAGAAAATAACCCATTTCTCTCTCTAACGATTCACAGCTACAGACACAGCAGAGCAGACGCGTGGCCAGGAGCAGGCTGATGGCGCGGATACCTCTTGTCACCCAAGTCATGAAGTAATTGAGGAGTTTACTGATGTGAAACACGAATCTGAATTTAGCTTGGAAACCAATTTCATGGAAGAGGAGAGCGGAGATTGCAATGCAGATAAGAGGGACAGCAATTCTTCACGAGCCTTCTCAGAAGGTAAAACACTATGTTTGTGTGTAGTCGTCTGCCTCTAGAGGAGTGCCTGTAAACGTGTAAATTATCAAACACCCTAATGATATGCTGTACAGCTTCTGAGTTCTTCCGCTACATTGTTCATGGTATTGCCCACATGTGAGCTGGTTACAGACGGGACGCTTAACGCTGATGCAGACCTGCAGCTGAACCATTTGTTTTCTGTAGCCCCTGTGGACCAGGATTTGCACGTAGTTTCTGTTACGGCCGATAAAGCTTGAAATATCAGGAACTAGAAATGTGTGTGGAGGGTGTTATCTTGTTCTGTAGTTTAAAAAGCTGGTGTAATGTGAAGGGCCCTCTGAGCCTGCACGTGACTGTCGAAGATATTCTTGGCACAGACAGCACAGGAGATAATCACAAAGCTGACCTGCGAGGGCATCCTTCACAACCCAGTGGAGTTAGAGGTGAGATTCTGGGAAGCTTGGGGCAGCCACAGTAATTTAGACAAATGCTCAGGGCTCTCTGAATTTTGAAGGTTATGCAGAGGAGTCCGACTGCACCAGGATCAGGAAGGCGTGGAGCGTCTGTGTGGTGTCTTCTAAGGGTGTAGCCCAGAATCTCAGCGCCGCAGTGTGCTGATGAGCGCAGTCTGAGCTCCAGTGTTGGAGTCGTCCCACCATGTGTAATACAAATAACTGTGTGCACAGGTGGGTGCTCTTTCGGTGATATGCCACACGTTGGCACTTGCAGAGCTTCTCTTCGTATTTCATGCTCTGTGGTTTTAATATCAGATGGCATAGTTTGAGAGAGAGAAATATGTTTGTAGCATCCCTAGTGATGCTGGCTTGTCATCCTGGAGCAGCAGCTGACATTAGATCTGGGAGGCAGCCTAGTTGGTATATGAAATGTGTGGAAGCATCAAAGGGCCATGTGATAGAAAAAACAGCTCGTTCTTGTTACCATGAGAATATTACTTAAGCTGTTGGCGTTGCATTTTAATGAGAACCGTAGCTCTCCAACTGCATGCTAAATATCCTAACAGCTTTGTTCAACCTGTAAACGACGCTCTACTTTTCGGTGGGTTCCTATTTCTTGGAAGCGGCTTTATAATCTATTACTGAAAATGAGTCACCTAAGATAGCAGAAAGGGGATGGATTTCCACTCTGGTCCTGGGGTCACTGGAATTCCTGAAAATGCTTCACATTTTTCCCTCTACTTTATCTGACAAACGCTGGAATCGGGGAAAACTCAGCTGAAGAGAGAACCTGTAGTAAAATTAAGTGGTATCCTGTTCGTTCATGTTGCTGGGAAGATATTTTCAACAGTGTCCTAAGTAGCAAATGTCTTGACTTTTGCCTGGATAGCTTGTATGTGGGCTAGATAGCCTTTGGCAAGCACTAGTGTTCTCTAATTAGTTTTCTTTATGCAGTGAGTGCTGCTGTGCTGCAAGCAGTGTACAGAGCTTGGTGTTCAAAATAAGCTTTGCATGTGACTTGTGCACGCCAGTGTCTTAGAATATAATATGAGTTTACAGTTCCTTGCCTCGCCTTTCCTTTCCAAAAAGAAATGCTGATTAGATAAATCAGACTTTTGCTCACTTCAGGCAGTTTTTGCCGCCCTTTCCCACAACCTGCCTATCTTTCTCTGCTTTATCACAAACTGTATTCATATCACTGGCCAAAGATGCAAAGCCCTGGGCAGAACTGTTTATAAATTAAGAAGGGCACTAAGTTCACTTGGGGCTTTATGATTGACAGCCTCTTTCACCTGCAAGGGATGGATGTTTCAGAGCTTAAGGCAGAAAATTGCCACAGTGTTTTCTACTACATATTGCTTTCCTGTCCAACATTTGTTTTGTGATTGAAAATTCTAGTACTTCCATAAGTGCTTCTTTTTTTTTTCTTTTTAAGCAATCTGTCAAATCTGTTCTTGTAGAGAGAATTTGACATCCTTTTTCTCATCTCCAAGTGCTTTGAAATAACTAGTTTTAACTCTTGTGTTGGCCAGCGTGGAAACTGTTACTCATTTGCAAATCCGTTCTGAAACTTCATTCCAGTATTAGCTACAATAGTTCTCAGCATATTTTTGTTTTGTTATAAATAGATCCATTTAAACAGCACATGAACAAAGAGCTTGAAGAAAAAGAAGTAGAAAAAATGTCTACACTTCCTAAAACTTCAAGTCAAAGCAAGGTAACGGTGCTCTTTCACCATCTAGAGTTCTTAAAGATGCCTGGATTAAAGTAACGCTTTTTTTAGGCAAGCGAAGTAGATTTGTAATTGTTATTATTAGCTGTTGGCACTGGAATTGTCAAGGTTTTGTCACTGTGTTATTGCTGAAGTGTTTTCTTCCTCACTTAGTGCTGAGCGAGAGTTGAAATATAAGTCTGCTGTTACACAGCCATATGGTGACACATCTGAAAAACCACAGCTTTAGGGTTTGATCGCCGGTAGTCCCAAACCCACAGGTCTGGTACTCCTGGCACCAGGTAGAAACAGGGTGGATTTCTGATTGGTAGCAGCAGGATGCCAGGGATGTGCTCTGTGACTGAACAGGTGAGGTGACCATGTACACTCTTACAAGTACTTATGATGCACTTCAGCACAAGACAGCTGTACCTCTGTACACATTTACAAGCTGGTAAAGGGAAATTTAATACTTATATTGTTAATACTGGAAGTAATAGGTGAATTAGAGTACCAGAAACCCACCTCATTGCTTTAGAGAGAATATTGTTTTTTAAAATACTCATTTTTAGACAAACCTTTGCTTCCTAACTTTTTCACATCTGATTTTGTTTTGGAGGGTTGCCTTACATTCTGGTCAGCCATATGCTGGGTGACATACATTGGAAGATATCCAATGGTTAGTCAGTCAGAGAGAAAGCTGTGATTTTAAATTAAATTTTATTTTATTCTTTTTTGGAATATGGTGGCCAAAAATACCAGTGCCACCTGAAGCAATGCGTGATGTATCTCTGCATAACTCGGTGTAGCTACTTTATGGAGATAGATAGGGCCAACTTGCGTGGCAGAAGGCTTAAAGTTTAGTTTTCCGCTACTGCACTGATAGCTTTTGTCCTTGAAATCACACAGACTCCAACAAACTTGCATTTAGCAACTGATTCACAACTTCTGGGTTTAGTCCCTAGTGAGGCTTTGATTTTTCTTCTTTAAACAAAGTACCTTCCTCAGTGCGGCTGATCTATAAGCGTAGTCGGATTCCAGAGTTCTTATCTTGTCCCTGGTTTGTGCCGCTGATTTGCTGGATGGCAGCATATGATGTCCTTCCTCGGTTTTCTCATCTGTCAAATGAGGACAGTTATAGACACAACACTGTAAAATACATCCAGATCTACTGAGCTGAAGTTTATTGTTATTCATCCTGTTAGACTCTAAGGAAGAGGTTGCATATTGAAAAAAAGGTTTCAACTTGTATTATGAAAAGAGATTTCTCAAGTTTCACAAACTTGATTAAACTGCTAGCTGTGGTTGTGTGCTTTTAAGTGTACTAAGTTTGGTACGTATGACTCTTCTTTGGTTTGGGTTTTTTTTTTCAGTGGCCAAGGCTGGGCCAGCTAACTTTTTCTTCCACTTTGGAGAAACATAAAACTTTGAAAGCAGACAAAGAAGTGGATGTGAAACAGCTTTATCTTCACAAGCCTTTAGAATCCACTTGGCCAAAAGTGAATAAACAGTTCCTGTCCTCAGTGAACAAACCAAGCGATCCCTCTTTTACCCCATTGCAAAGAGAGCTCTTCTGTATCATGAATACATACCGGGACTTGTTCTATCCAGAAAGAAATGCTTTAACAAATGGAGAAGAGATCCGTCACGCTTACTGCTTGCATGCCTTGAACCATGTTCTGAAGGCAAACGCCCAGGTGCTCAGCAACAATGCCAAACGGAGAGACCGGAAGCCAGGGACGGACAGTGATGACTACAGGGATCAGGGGCTCACTAGGCCTAAGGTAAGGGAGCTTTGTTACTGTCATTCCCCATCCCCACCCCAGTGTCTGCTCAGGCCGTATAAACATCTTGGTAGTTTATCCCAAAGTATTTCTGTTGCTGCTCTCTCGGGGAACGTGCTCCTGGGCCTTTCCGCATCCCCCTATTGTGCCTGGAAGCCGTTTGCCGTGGCCAGGGTAAATAGCCCATGAGAAGCAGTGAGCACGGGGTTGTTAGCCAGCCTGTCTCTGTGCTGAGCCGTGAGTTTGTCTTCTCTTTTTGTTTGTCCCTCTGTTGTTACAGACTGATGTGTTGCCTCTTTCTGCTCCCATTTCTAAATCTGCCAGTACAGAAAGATGCCTCCACACCACTCTCTAGTGTCAGTGCAGGTAGTGTAGGCTGTCGCCCAGTGTGGGATGTCCCAGAATTTTTTTTGTCCTTAGGCAAGGACTTGCCTAAATGGAAGGATCTTTCTGTACCTGGGAGAGTCCCAGTCCCATTGTCAAGGCCACCCATCATAGTTGGTGGAGCGGGCCTCAAACCAGGGCTCCCTGGATTCACAGCATCCTCTAGTTGATAACCAGATGAATTCAGTGAGGGCTGGCCTGTCACTGGGGGTGCCAAGTACCTCTTGAACAGCTTCACAGCTGGGTTTCAGTGTTGGCTGCACGTCTGGCAAATGCCTCTGGTTTCTGTGTTGACTCCCCTCTATTTCAGAGAGCTGTGCAGAGGCTGTTGCCGCCCATCCAGGAGCCAGCCATTGACCCTGGGCTGTGTGTGGTGGGAGCTCTTGCTTGAGGAGTGGGGAGAACAGGAGAAATGTGCTTAGCTTTCCAGCCCCCTGTGATGGTACCCTGGGTACCTGGGGAGATGGGGAACCAAACTGAGCTGCTGGCCAGTACCTGTTCCTGAGCACACTGTGTCCCAGCGCATCCTCCCTCCCTGCTGCATGTCACAATCGTTTTGTTTTGATTGTTGGGATGCCCCATGGGGGCAGATCCAAGTAATGAAAATTACTTAAAATACAGTTAACTGTGAGTGTTCGTGTTACGTGGGTTATTCTGTTGTAACTGTTGATCTACGCAGGTGCTGATGATAGTGCCCTTCAGGGAATGTGCTTTGCGAATTGTGCATATTTTAATCAGTCTTCTTGAAGTGAATGAAAAAAGAAAAATTGATGTAAGTAATAAAAAGCGCTTCAAAGGGGAGTTCGGCTCTGACCCAGAAGAGAAACCCCCCAACCTGAAAAGACCTGAAGATTATGAAGCCGTCTTTGCTGGCAACATTGATGACCACTTCAGAATTGGTAACGGTCTACTGAGCAGATGATTTTTAGGTTGTAAAGGACTGGGAAGTTACAAGTTCTTCCTAAATGTGTAGGAGCCATCAGGGCTGGAAGTTCTGGGGAGACTCTAGGCTCTGTAGTGTTCATGCTGGTTTTGCACTGGCAACTTGGATTTTTCTGAAAAATCTTTCTTGCCTTGCCAGAATTTAAAAAGGAAGAGAAAATACAAAAGTACGTGATCCAGGACTTGATGTGAAAATTACATAAAATGTAATGATTGCTTCATTGTAGCAGGACTGCCCACACCTCATTTTAAAGAGGATAGCCTTGATTATCCAGCAAAGTCTTTCATGTTATTAAAAAAAAAACCACAAAACTTTTGAGTTTAATCAGCCTATTCACAGTGTCTCTTGTAATCAGTAATGGCTGGAACAAAATTAAAGCTCAGTACTGAGCCAAACGGTTTTCTATTTTGTTGCCCATGATTTTCATGAAAGCAAGGGGGTAGCCAGCAAGTAGGCTGTTGGACAAGCAGCGAATTTGAGACTATTTCATAATATTGTAATCTCCTGCTGGTTTAGTATGCAGAGAATTAGCTGGTGGCTTGGCTCCTGGAGCTGCTGTGATGAGTAGGCCGTTTTTCTAACTTAACTTGACAGATCAGAGGCTTTTGAAATTATTGCCCCTTGAAAGATAAATTGGCATCCCAAGAGGTGTAATGATACAGTGGAAGACGCGAGCAGGTCCCACTCAGTCTTCCTTTCTTCCTTCCCCAGTGAATATCTCTCTGGCTGAGAGCATCTTACTTTCAGTAGCATAATAATTTTCCTTTCAGTCCTCTCCCATAGCACAGTCTGCTTGATCCACTTACTGGGTGTGAAGAAACGCTTGAAGAAACTTTCAATGCTGTTACTTGCAGAAGCAAATCATAGAAGCAGAATAATTACTCTTTCTTACTGTGCCTCACACCCTGTTACTTCTGCACAAAGATCTAATTTAAAACACATTTGTTATGCCTTACTAAAACCACCCTTTCACATTTTTAAACAGAAAAAAGACTTGATGTTGTTAAACTGTGTGTATGCTGTGACAAGTGATATCTTCTTCCTGGAAATTCAACCAATTGTGCCTTTCTTTTTCTTTCCATTTTTATCATTGGGTTAAAATAGAAAGTGGGAGGGGACCCTAGTTTTATCTGTGTGAAATTCTTGCAAGTGCTTTCAGCTGTGCCCACCGTAGCTGGTGTCACACACGGAGGGAGAGGAGTTGAAGAGACACCTTTGACGGGCAAACTGTAGCAGGTGATTTGAATATGGCCCAGACTACCTTGATTTTTAAGACCAGAAAACTGTGGGTCTTGGCAGTGTCTCCGTGTAGTTATGGCGCAGGTAACCAACACCTTTGATTCCTTCCTTTCCATTCTTTAACATGAGAGGTTTGGTGTGTACACCAGAACAGTGAGAAGCAACGCCAGGGGAGGTGCAAGAGTGGTTGTGCTTTTAGTCGTCATCACACAAAGAACCTGTTCCTTTGTGCTCTAGTAGCAGCTCTTGCAGCTGTGTGAGTAACGGCAGTTTATAGGCAAGAGGTCCAGACTGAATCTTTCATGACAGATTAAGGTAACAGTTACTATAGTACCTAATGGCAGAGATCAAAGACTAGGATTTAGGGAGAAGGGAATAGTTAGTCATTTCTGCTCCCCCCGGCGTCCTCTTAAGTTCTTCAACTCTCTCATCTGCCTTTTTAGCAGAAAATCACAAAAAAAAATATGTTTCGTTTAAAAAATATCCAGACTATGAAAAATCTGGGAAAAAGTACTACTTAAAGGAGTTTGCTGAACTTCATTAAAATCTGTCAAATGCTTGTCAAATGGGGGTGGGTAAGCACTTTTCAGGGAAAGAAGAGATGGGGGTGGGTAAGCACTTTTCAGGGAAAGAAGAGTTTCAGACAGATTGGTTTTGTCCAGCTATAACCGTTAGTATGAGTTAAGGGAGAGGAAATATAGGGAGTTACCATTACAGAGCCTGTTGGAAGAGGATGTTTGATAATTGACCTTCACTAAGAAAATGCTGTTGGTTGTTGTTGGACAGGGGTTGCAATTCTCCAAAGGAGTATGAGACTTTACGCACCGTTTTACTCATCGGATATCATCATCGCCTCTCCCCTGGGTATGAGGACTGTTATTGGCGCAGAGGGGGAGAAGAAGAGAGATTTTGATTTTCTGTCATCAATAGAAATTCTCATAATTGACCAAGCAGATATTTACCTGATGCAGAATTGGGAACATGTTCTGGTGCGTTTTCTGAATTATTCATTTTTGTGTTGTACTGTGTCTTGTTAGGCTGATAGAACTTAGTTCTGGCAGTGAACGGTATTGCTATTTTTTTACTTACTTGATTCCAGACATGTATGCTTGTTCCTTTTCCTCCCTCCATCCTGATATTTTCGTTCTACTAAAAATAGCCTTTCTACAGAAAGATTGGGTAGCACTTGGGTAGTACTCAGCACCTGTTCTCTATAAATCTTAGTATTTGGTGCTTTAGTGGCATGTTTCATCAGAATTTTTTTAGACAGTTTTAATTATCTTACAGGATGAGATAATGATGATTCCTTTAATCACATCTGGGAGAAAATATGCCAGCTGTCTGACTGCCCAGTGTCTCAGTCAGATTGCAGCTGTGTGAGGAATCCCTACAGCCTAATTCAGATGCCTGCAGAAAGCAATAGGAGCCGGTGCTTGTCTCCACTGACTGTAGAGATACTAAGCATTAGTCATGTCTGAAGTTAAACAGTATGGAGATTTTCCTGTACGTGTAGTGAAAATACTGCTCTGGGATTGTGGCTGGTGTGCAGCAGTACCCATGCTTTTTGCCTTTTGGTTATTAAAAGTTTTGAAAGTTGAAAGGTTGTGGGGTTTTTTCCACGTACAAACACCTTTGCGGTACCTGGGCTGTGCATTTTGACAGCGTGATGTTATTGAATGTTTTGAATGAGCCCAGAAGGTATCTTGTTTCGTGGGGACTCCCAGGAAAGGCATGTCAGCCTACACCACCATACCCAAGGAATCACTCCTAGAGCCCGTTTTCTGTTTTTGCCTTTGTGTGTGACCGCCTGCCATGTGACAGTAGCGATGCCAGTCCTAGGTATCATCTGTAAGGCCAAAATGAGGGGAGTTTCTCGATTTGGACCCAAACTCTCCCTGAATGGATGGGAACTGCGCTTGAGCTTTTTTTGGCTCAGAAACCTTGGGCCTGTTGACTTCAATGCAAACAAATCCATTATACTTGCCCCATGGGAGAAGATTGGAAGCGGAGGTTACTGATGAGTAACGAGGTGGTGGCTTTCAGTTCTGTGGCAGGAAATCAAGTAAATTACTCTCGCTGTGGTCAGTAAATTCCAGACAGTCGTGTCTTAGGAGATCGCTACTGTTTTATATTCTGTGCTGTGTTGCTCATCCCTGCCCCCTTTCTCGCTGCAGCGAAGGCTCTTGCAGCCTGGGTGCAGGGATGTCAGTCTGTAGCGATGTTTCCTTCTCTCTGTGTAGCATCTGATGAAGCACATTAACCTGCTGCCTCTGGAACCCCACGGGGTGGACTTCTCCCGCGTGCGAATGCTGAATCTCAACAACTGGTCCAAGTACTACCGCCAGACGCTGCTGTTCAGCGCTCTGCAGGATCCCCAGATTAACTCCATCTTCAACAGACACTGCTTCAATTACATGGGGCAGGTGAGCTCACAGATGAGCTGAAGGCCTTCTTTTACGTGCTGGCGTAAGGGAGGGGGAGAGGAACAGAAAACCCAAAGCATGGAAAAAATCCATAACTCAGTTGTAGAAAGACTGTGCCAGTCATTTCCAGTACCCAAGTATTTCAGTCTGAGTCTCCATAACTCTGCATGACAATTTCCAATGCTGTGGCAAAGGCATGAAGAGCCACCATTCTTGCAGCAATACTTAATTTGCTCCTTTTCTTTCATGGGTAGCTGTCTCATGTCAGAAATCAGATTTTGTTTTTTCTTAATTTGACACAAGTTATCTTGTTTTATTTATTTTGTTGTTAAATGGATGGTTTGCCTTCCTTTTTTTTTTCGTTTTTGTCCTACTGTGTAAGAAGCACAAACTGCTGTTACTTAGAAAGAAACAGGAAAAGTAAAAACCTTAGCTGTCTATCTCAGATATACAGAAGTCAGAGCATAAGCAGTGATCCTGTGTATTTAACAGATCTGGTGTGTGTATGTAGATTTCTATTGGAGCTTTCTTAAAAACAGCCTCGTGCGTTGCTTGCAGACGAGAGTTAGGAGCAGAAAGCTGCTTTGGAGTGTGGCTGCCTTTGAAATGCTGCTTCCCTAAATGTCCTGCTTTCTTCTCGCAGGTGGCTGTCCGCAACGTACCGCTCAGCGGCTCCATTAGCCACGTGGTGGTCCAGCTTCCCCATGTTTTTCGGAGGCTAGAAGCTGAAAGTGTGACTTCTGTAATAGAGACAAGGTACTCTGTGTTCCAGACTATTTTGCTATGCCCTAATGACTGCAATTGCAGATGTAGTTGAGCACACTGTTTCCTGCAGAGCACAATGTGGTTTCCCCACAGAAGCGTGACTTCGGTAGTCCACAGATGCAGGCTGGGCTCTGCACAGGTGTAAGGGAACACCGAACTACTTCTTGCCAAAAAGAATGGTGAATGAAGTCTGGGGAAGCAATACCAGTCTCTGCTATAACCGTGTAGCACCGATGGAGCTTTTGCCTTTTGTCTTCTACACATGTAGAAATCCTATGAGGTTAAAGAAGGAAAAGTGTAGTCAAAATCTTCTGTAGTCTGTTGATATTCTTGTTTGAGGTCGTATCAGTATTGGAAAGCCAAGTGTTAACTCGGATTTGTTTTCTGAATTCAGGTTTCAGTTTTTCATCAACAAAGTTTTGCCCGAGTACCGCGATGCCATCATGTCGCACACGCTCATTTATGTTCCATCATATTTTGACTACGTGCGTCTTCGAAATTACTTCAAGAAAGAGGATCTGAATTTTACTCACATTTGTGAATACACTAAAAAGGCTGGCGTCTGCAGAGCGAGACGGTTCTTTCTCAAGGGAGAGAAGCAGTTTTTATTGTTCACTGAGCGCTTCCACTTTTACAAAAGGTGAATTGTGGACTGAGTTTTCCTCTGAGTTGCATGTGTGCTCTTTTGGAAGTAGAATCTGACCTTAGTCATAGGTGGGCTATATTGCTTTTTGAATCTGTTGGATCTCTCTGAGGACTTCTTTGACTGAAGTAAGAGCTTTTCAGTTAACTTTAAAATTTTTGCACTCTGTCAGCAGTCCCTTGCAGAGACTCTAATGCTTTGGTATGCACAGGGCTTTATTCGGGAAGGTAAGTGCTGCCAAGTTCCACTGATGTCAGGGCAGGATGATATAGCCTGCAAAATGGGATTCGTTGTGCCTTTTATTTGTGTTCATCTGCACCACGATAATTACATAAGATTCTGGAAAAGGGTATGTCGTTGGTTCAATAATTCAATAGAGCAAGCTGAGGCCACCTGGAAAATTTGCTATGTCCTGACTGGAGCTGTTTAGAAGTTCCTAATGGAACAGTTTTTCCTATTAGCAGAAGATGTTTTGGCAATATGAGAAGTTTCATGAGGGTCAAGTCTGATCAGACTTCAGTGTCTTAAAATCCAAGCCAAAGAGGCTGAATACTGCAGAAATTGGAGATGGTCTGTACTTTAGAGGAAGTCACAGTGCCTGGCATTGTTAGACACCCCCCCATCCCTCAACTCCACGTCTGTGTTTAGTCTTTTGGGTTTGCAGAGTTGAGCTACAACTGATGTGCATTGAAGTTGATGGAAATTGGAAGAACTGAGACAGGATGGATGTTTTTACATGCACATGTTGTAAAAAGTGGCAGCAAAGTTACTTTTTTTGGTTGTGTTTTTTTTTCCTACTACAGGTATATGATAAAAGGCATTAGGAACCTCATTTTCTATGAGTTACCAACCTACTCCCACTTCTACAGCGAGATTTGTAATATGATGAAGGCCACAGAGAGTGGAACAGATGCTACTTGGACCTGTACTGTGCTCTACTCCAAGTACGATGCTCAGAAATTGGCTGCAGTGGTTGGCATAGATCGCACGGCTCAAATGCTCCAGTCCAAGAAAGACGTGCACCTCTTTGTTACAGGAGAAAATGAATAAGTGATATTGCAGACTAGACTACTGGAGGGACCTGGATTTTACTCCTAATGCACTTTTTGATGTTGCTTTTTTAAAAAAGTATTAAACTTTTTACTCCCTTTTACTGAATGTTCTGTTGAAGTTGTTCATTTCAGTACTCTGTCTGACAAGAAATGAAGGATGTCATTCAAGAAAGCAGGGCTTGGGGGTTTCGTCGTAGAGAAACAAAATCAATCCAGAACGATCTTCTTGTATGTTGAAAAACTCACTGGTCAGTAAAGACTGATGCTGGGATAAATAACTTTTGATTGGATTGCTTCACTTTGTTTTCAGGTGTAGGAAACTCACCTTTTATCAAACAACTTTTTCCTTTAATCTAGGGGAAAAAAATGTGCCCAAGTATTAATGCAGTGACTGTTCTGGAAGCCTCGGTAAGGGAGGTGCCTGTTGTTGAAAGAAAGTTGAATTTGCTTCAACTTGACAGTTGTGAGGATGAGGATCAATGAATGTGCTTGGGCAGGAGCTCTGGGTTGGTTTTTTTTTCCCCTGAGTGACCTAAATATCTCTGCCTCCTATTTCCAGCAGCCCCTCTGGCCGGTAACTTTTACCAGGGACAAGTTTTTCCAAAGGCAGATGGAGTTGAACTTGGCCGGCAGCAGAGCCCGGGCCTGCCTGGCCCTGTGATCACCACAGCAGCGAGGTGGAGCACAAAACCAGGTGGAGCAGTTGCAAATACCCATGGAGAGCATGGAAGTGTCATGGTCCTGCCTCTTCTTTTCTTCTCCTTTCAGGAAGCTGAGCATAATTGAAAAGGAGCTAAAAGTAGGGAGGTTAGTTCTTGTAAGCACGTGCCAGGGCTGCAGGAAGACTGTTCTGTGGAGGGGCAGGTGAGCCCTGCACGAGCCCAAATGCAAGAGAAAGAAACATCCATTCTGTGATAAGCTTTGAGGGAATTCTTTTCTGGGAGGCTTAAGTAAATATACCAAAGTCAAATAATTTAAGTCCTTGAGGAAATGCACAGGCACATAATTTTAGCCAATTTTTAATCATGTTTTTCATTCCTGTATTTCTCAGGTAGTAACTGAAGTCCTGAAATCATTTAGTAGACATGCAAATCCATGCAGTTTCTTGCTTTACATTTTAAGTCATGATTTCTGTTAATTCTTGTGCGCTATGGCGGCGGTACGTAAAAATTAGGAGCCAGCCACAGCGACGTTCTCCTTGTGAACATCTGTCTCCTGCACAGCAGAGGCAGCGGTAGTGGCCAACAAGGGGTTTTTCTTGTATGGCCTGGGCTCGATGGGGGAGAATTGTGGCTGTGCATGTGACAACGAGCACACAAAATAGGATTAAGGAATTTTCTTTTGACACCGGATGTGCTTAGCAGAGATGAATCACTGACCTCTGAGGGAGCTAAAGTGGGATAGCTACTTAGGGAGATAACATGGTGCAGTGCAGCTACTGTTTAAAGAAGCAGCAAGAGTTTTGTGCCAGAGCCTTAACTATGCAAGGATTTCTCTGTCCCCGCTGAAATCAATAGCAAAGTGCCTTGATGGGAATAGGGACAAATTGTAGTCTGAGACCCTTGTAATTTTTATATCGGCTACCTGGGTTTGTTCCTAAGACAAGAATACTTTGAAATTTGAAATGCTACGCCTTTAATAACTCGTTGATTTTCAAAGTAGCATGTAAATGTTAGTGCCCTGAGCTGCAGGCACAAAGTTGATGCGTGGTTGCCCTTGGAGAGCTCGTGCGTGAGATTTTTCTGCCCTGGCAAAATCTTCCTGGATTTGATAGGGAGCCTCATAAGCCAATGCTAGAAATCCTACCTTGGAGGTCACGCCAGCGGATGGGACGGGTTTGGTCCGAGGCGGGGAGCCTGTCACTCTGTACCTGTGCGAATGAGTTCCTGTTCCCAGGTGCTGCCTCCTACCCCTGTGCTGTGATGTTCCCAGCCTCGGGTGTTGACCGACTTGACAGCAGAATTCCGGTGAGATGGTGATAGGATCTGGTCATTTAAAACTTCTCCTTTCCCCCCTTTTTGTCTTATTTTAAACAATTCCCTGGTGCAGTTCACAGCACTGCAAAGTGGTTTGTCCAAGAGTGGCTCCGAAGACAGTTACCGGGAGACTGCGAGCGCGGAGGTCAGAGTTTGGCCCATCCTGGTTGTGTGCTCACAGACACCAGTGCTCCGCCTGCTGGGGCAACGGCTGGCTCCGAATGGGTTGCGGAAGAGCCCGTCTTATAATGCATTTTCCTGACAATAATGCGGCTTTCAGAGGGGTGGCTCAACCTAATGCATTCTTGTGGACGCTCAGTCAATTTTAGAAATGGAATATGTACATCTGGGGTTTGTTTTTTTTTTTTCAATTGTTCAACACTTTAAAAGAAGTTCAAATTCTGACACAAGTGGAATAAGAAAAGATGTCAGCAAATACAATATTTTACCTTTTTTTTACTTGACAGCGTGCGCTCTTGGTGTGTGTCCTGGGTTGAGAGACACAGGACTAACTTTTCTTCTAATGCTGGGGAAAATTGCACTTTTAGAAGACTCTAGTGTCTGAATTTGTGAAAACACTTACTTTACAGCCAGCCAGGCTCTGTGGGATTCAAGGTTAGTGTTTTCGAGCCTTGCCGGGTGCAGGGACAAGGAGGAGCAAGGCCTGGGCATTTGACCCAGGCTGGCCAACAGGAGTATTTCATACCATGAACGTCACATCCAATATAAATTAGAAAAGTTTGCTGCGTATCGGGCTTTCTCCCTGATGGCGGCGGGTCCAGACAACTCCTTGCCCCGGTGCCGGAGCCCTGAGGCCTTCCCTTCCTCCTGAAGCCATTGCGCTCGCAGTGTCCGATACTTGCTGTCCCCTGCTGGGAGTGCACAGCTTCCTACTGATATAGATGGCTGAGTATAATTTCTGTATATCTTATATCAGTATTGGGATTAATACTGGTTCTTTAGTATTATTGTTAATTATTTAGTCTTAGTCTATTAAATCTATTTATATTTCAACCCTTGTGTTTCTTTGTGTTCCCCGATTCCCCTTTCCGGGTGGGGAGGGGTCATCGGGTGATAGAATAATTGTCTAACGACAATAGATTGTTATGGGTTCTCTCAAACCATAACAGCGTGGCAAGTTTTTTGCAACTTTTTCACGAGAACACATCCATGATGAGTAACTACTTATCTTGAGGAAGCGAATTTGAAACAAAATCCTGTTCCTTTTGGTGTCAGTACCATACAATTAAGGGGGTGATGTTGTGTTTTAAAAAATCCCCTTTTGTCGACATTTCAAGAGAGTCTCAGAGTACTGAAAACTAATCCCGTGCTGGTTTTATTTGTGAAAGGCATTGCGATGCAGCGTGAGAGCCTGGCATCAGCAGGCAGGTTTCCAGACACCGGCTGCTCAGGTGCTGAAGCATTAGCAGCCAGCTCTTGGGAATTCAAACCCAAGGGTAAAAATAAACTGGGATTAAGATGTTAAACAAGAATTCCTTCTCACCATCTCCCAGGAAATCCCAGTAATCGATGACCAAGCAAAGATTGCTCTTCCAGCTAATGAGATGATGTTGTAATGGCTCCTTTTTTTCACTAGTAAAATCTAATCAGGGTAATAGGTTGGTTATATTTTGTTGCTCCTTTCAAAGATGATTAAAAGGCATTTTTATTTTATTTTATTTTTTTTTTTTCTGAAAATGTGCTTGTAGAATCAGAGCCAGCCTTCTGCTGGTGACTGTATTGATGTGGAGGAGGGAGGGGAAGGTGACTTAGGGACAGTCTGTTTCCAGCACTGGAGAGCTGTCTCCCGTAAGGAGGCAGGTTGTTGGTTTTGCAGCAGCCGTCGGGAGACTCGAGATGAATCACGTGAGAGGGAAACTGGAGCATTCTTGTTAACAACAGCAGAATTAACAATTATTTTACAGTTGTGTTGTCACATGCTGCCAGGATTTCTCAGCTCTGCATTAGTCATGCTCCTGCGGCCTCAGCCCCAGGAGTTCCTCCCCAGGGTTTGGGGTGGTTTTGGACTTGGTAGCCAAGCGTGTCTGATGAAACAGTTTGTTTTGTGGCGGGTGGTTCAGAAAGCCCTTCCACAAGAGCATATGGGGATATACGAGGGGGCTGTGCAAAGAGGGAGAGGGGTGAGAGCGAGCAAGTGGAGGACATCAGTCCCTCCGCTCACAGAGCCTGCTGGGCTACCCCACTGCTGTCCGGCCCCTCTTCACTACATCTGCCTGTTCAGAGACTTCCTGGAGGTCCTGCACCAGGAAGGAAGCAGGTGCCCTGAGCAAGGTCACTGGGGTGAGGATTCATCTTTCCCCCTCCCCAGAGATGCCAGGTGGCCCTTAAGCCCACGGAGAAGGTGAAGGCGCTGCTGGTACGCAGGCAGGTGCTGGCACTGGCTGAGTTGTGCCCAGGACTAGGAGGGTACAAAGAGAAAAGAACTGCAAAACACTGCACGGGTTTTATGATATATGTGTGTTATTGCAGCCAGCTCTTGTCCTGGTCAACAGGATGCTTTTCCCACGTTAGATCCAAGCCATAGTTCGGTCCCTGTGGCTTTAAATCTCATCCTCTGTTCTGAGCTTGACAGTAAAGGGTAATTAATAGCACAAGGGTGTTTACATTTTAATTAACTGTTAGGTTCAGCTGTGCTTGGGGGTTGCTTGTATTACCAGGTTGGGCTGAGACCATCAGCTCTCAGATAGATAAACAGCTAACGGGCATGAGCTAGTACTGTGAATTAGTTACCTGAAATGGAGATGTTGAAATGGTCATAACGTTGAGTGGTACTTAAGAAATAAATATTTGGTTATGTAAGAGAGATGCAGGAATCTTCAGCAAAGGACATGAGAGAGATCAAGGTACCATACAGAGGACAAAAATAGGACACTAACCTTGGAGCAGTTGACAACATAATTATATCGCTGCGAGTGAAAGCAGAAATTTGGCTTTAGTCTTTCAGACAAAACGGCAAAATCACACTGAAGTCATACGTGCTGCACGTGACGTTACATTCCCTGGGTCAAACTCTTACCACTGATACTGGCATAAACCTGAAGAGATGTTGCCAGAATTGCTAAAACAGAGGCTTATCAGGATGCTGTGAGGTCTCTTACCAGCCCTTCCTTTACACTCTTACAAAAGGGGAATGCGGTAGCAGGGACCATAACTGAAAAATCATTGCCAGTGCCTTGTTATTACTTGGTAAGAAGCAGAAATCTCCATGTTATTTACCTGCCGTGGATGTCAGGTTTCAAAAGCCCTCATTGTAAAGAATGAATATTTAGCTTTGATAATGCATATTTTTTTCAATGAAACGGGGAAAAGCTGAATCAGTTTTGTACCAAGTCATGAACATAGGCATAAAATAGATAAATGGGAACTGGCTAATACAATTTATTTGGACTTTTACAAGGTCTTTGAGAAGTTCCTTTGTCAGAGGTTTCTAAAGAGAGTAAGTGTCCAGTGAGGCTGGGAGGATCACAGCAGCTCGTCACAGCAAGAGGCTCTAAGTTATTTCAGAGCCACCTCCTCTACTGACCACCTCTATAACACGAACTATTGAATTTCCCTCTCTAACACTTTTTTGTGTGTTGGTGTGGGCACTTCCCCCTATTCATTAGCTTAATCCCATAATTAATACTCCTTTAGCCTGGGAAAGGATTTGAAGGGAGGGGGGCATACCTGGCCTTGCACTTTTTGGGGCTGGGGTCAACACGGTAGACCTGTCCAGAAAAGACCATTGGAGCTTGAAGCAACAGGGGATCGATCAGGATTTGCCTTTTTTTCAAAGAAACCTTGTGGGTTCCTCTGGCGCAGCCAGTGCAGACAGAAAACTTGAGTAGCTGGAGGATAAATGAGATTTTCTGACAATTCATGTTTCTCAGACATCACTGGATACAGCACTACGACTTAAAATTATCTACTCCTAAGCATGGTCTCACTCTTTCCCTGTTACATTAAAGAACATGATTAAATTAACTGAAAAAAAACAATGGTTGAGGTTACAGGATGGTCTGTAGCATGCTCTGCTGCTTTTTGTCCTCTCCCAGAGGAGTGGAAGAGCCGGTGGTAATGAACACTGCCTCCTGCCATTCCACGTCTTTCAGCTTGTACTTCAGTTCTCGCTCTCCTTCTCCCACATTGGTATTGTGAGTGGAGTTGGGTGGAATGCAGTTAAATGCTGGTAAAATGCAGCTAACCCAGGAAGAATCCCCAAAGGAATAAATTAGTGTCTGAATTAATTCCTGCTACAAGCTGGAAGCTTTCCAGCTTCAGAGGCTGCTTGCTTGAGTCCACAGGAAGAAGAGATCATTCAGAGATTGCATTGCGGTGCAGAAGCTCTCAGGGTGCTGACGAGCTTTGTGAGAGCTCACCTTAAATGCGGTCCTAGGTATGGAATCAGTCCATAGGAGCCTGTAGGCATGAAGCAGGGCACTTTTTGTCCTCGCAGACGAGAAGAAGTGAAGCAGATATCACAAGCACAGTACGGTCCCGTTTCCAAAGAAGGGAGTCCAAATGACAGTGCTCAAAATTTGAGCACCTAAGCGCACCACGCAGGCTGCTTTTGAGGGGGGGAAATATACCAGGGAAAGTCTCTGTTAGTTCCTGGAAGAGGTCCCTCAGTGTGGGGAGGTCCCGCATTGGAAGAGGTCCCACAGCAATGGCAGTGCTGCAGGGGACGGGGTGTTTCTGTGGTGCAGAAACAGCCATCAGTGTAAGCAGAGAGAGAACAAGGCAGCGTGACTGAGGCAACAAGGTGCAGAGCATCAAGAGCAAAGCTTCCCAGCGTGAGAAGGCTTGACTCCAGGAATTTTGCTCCACCTCTTTTAGAGATACAGAACGGGCAGAAAGTGAAAAAAACTTAGATCCAGATTCCTTTCCCTAAATTTTGTGAGAGGCAAAGCAATCAATGGTATAAAGTAACCTTCATGTGAGCAGAGCCCTGAAATGCTTCTTTTTTTTCCTCAATCAGGTACAATTAGGTATCCTTTCCCTTCTGTTGACTGGTGGTTAAGAGAGGAAAACAGTGAAAGTCTTCTAGAAACGGGTGGGATCTGAGTTTAGCTCAGAGGGAGCTGTGAAGGAGGGTGCAGACAGAGCCTCCACCAGGCAGGGGTGGAGCAAAAGAGCCACCCCTCAGCTGTCACCCATTTACAATAATCAGATCTACCGTCAACTTGTCATTTAGGGAGGGCTACAGCAGAGCAGGGCCTTTTCTATGCCTATTGCTTTTTCTTTTCATCTCCTGCAGGAGGGGCTCAAGGAGAATTTGGCAACGCACAGAGATGTGGTACAGAAATTGTGCCGCAGCTTGCCTCCTTCCTCTAACGCGGAGGGGAGGAGAGAGCAGCAGGACTCTCAACAGCCTGCGGGAGATTAAGGTTAGTGTTTTCACAGTATTGTATCTTACTGAAGTTGTTGAAATAAAGAAAATATATTCAATAGGTAACAGAGAAGCACTGTTGATCATATTAGCTAGAAAGCTGTGTCCTTAAACTTCTGGTCTTACGTGGTGTCCTGCCAAATCTTTTTCCTTGGTCAAAAGAAACAGAATCAATGGCAAATGTCTTCCGTGGGCAAAATGCGAACACCTTCCGTTGGCAAGTGATGAGTAAGATGTCAGGGCTTTTCAACAGAATAAGGAAATAAATAATTTTATTAGGCAAGGTTTAGAGCAGTCAAACCTAAATGAGAGTTCTTTGCCTGAACTCACCTTCTGCATGAACTTTTCAGATGCTCGTGCGTGTGTGTACTAGTAAATTAAACATATAGAAGGGTCCCAACTTAGAGAAACAAAAAATGAGCTATTTGGGGTAACTTCTTTCAAACTCTGGTTCCATCCATTTTTATTTTTTTTTTTGCCCCAGTTTCTGGATACAAGGACTTGGTGAAGGCAGGTATGGAGAGTGTCTTGTTGTGGTCTCCCTCCCCAGGTACTCTGGCTGGGAGGTTCTGGGACACCTGCTTTCTCTTAGGTGGGCTGCAAGACCTGCAATGGTGTGTAAGCTACCTCTGCCACAGGCAGGGGTAAAGCAAGGGGCAGACTACAGTAGTACCTCCAGTGCATTTAAGGTGTTTCTGGTCCCAGTGTGGACACAGAGAAAGAAGGTCAGGAATCAGATCTTGTTCCTCCTGCTCCCTGGAGCCGGTCAGTAGGTGTGTTATTGCGTATGTTCTCGTGTTAAGAAATTCTACTTCAGACAGTGGCACTGTACTGAGGAAACCATTTTAATGCCAAGGCAGAAGTCGAAGGCTGAATCGTCTCTCAGGGATTTTCTGTTACCTGCAGAGTGTTTGGCTCAGGCATTTTCTTGTACTGTGCTCCCTCTACCCCACCCCTCCCCCCAGCACGCAGGTAGGTTCCCAACTGACCTGTCAAACGCAAATAATGATGAGAAGTCTCAGTGATTCACAGCTAGGACGCGCGGAGTGCTCTGTTCTCTGCTCGTACTGTGAGGCAATTAATGCAATTTGTGTTGTTTGGCTGAGTGAACAGTTTGAAATGAACCATCGAGCCATCTGTTCCTCCAGCTGACATCAGGCGTGTCAAGAGTAGCAGTTAGCTTTAGATGGGAGAGAAACATCTCACTGTCATTAAGGAAAGTTCAGGAAAGAGGGGGTGTCTGTGTGGGGTTCTTCCCCTTCTACTAGCTTTCAAACAAACTCTTCCTTTCATTTTTCCTTGTGGCTCACGCTATGTGCCCTGGAGACCTTTCTGGCCACTAGTCAGGGACTTGGGAGCAGGGAAATGGCTACACTGAGCACCTTCTTCCCTCACCTCTTGCATGCTTTTGGTGGGAGAGGGAGGTGCTCTACGGGCTCTGAGTTTTACACAATTGCTTTGCTCTTCTCTTGCTCTGTTCATCCCTGGATGCTGCTTTCTTCAGTTAGGGGCTTCAAGAAATAGTCTCCCTTGAAACCAGCTCTTGGGAGGGTTTTCAAAAAGTCTTTTGGAGGTCGTATTTCACCCCCTGCAATTATTAAAAGATACCTGCTACAAGAAAAAGACATTATCTCATTAGTAGTATCCCATTAGTAGAAGACCAGGAAAAGGTTTGGCCTGTTTCTCAATGGAGAAGTAGTGCTATCTGCAGATGACACAGAGGAATTGGGTGTTTGATGCCTATTCTGGGTTTGTGCTCACTGAAAGAGAGTTCCAGGGAACAGACGGTTAGTGCAGCTAATGCTAGAGGCAAAGGGAGAAGGGGAGCCTGAAACAGAGAAGATTTAAGCAGAGCGGTTTTAAGATTGACCAGGCCTGGGGGACTGCATCCTTCAATACACAGAGGTGTGATGCAGGATTTCTGAAAACTTGTTGTGGACAGGCAAGGAACCAGCAGATTGGGAAAAGCTAAAGCAGTGCCTGTCTTTAAGAGATATATCCGGGGGCAGGTAGAGTAAAGTTAGGGAACTATAAAGCAGTTTGCATCAGCTTAAAACTTTTAGGGCGAATTCCCAAAAACAGTTTAAAAGCACCTGTAAGTGACTGATTTAAAAAAAAAAAAACAACAAACACACACAAAAAACCAAACTAGATCACACCAAGCTCATTTCCTTCTAGGAAAGAGTGGCTAAAGAAGCCAGAGATGCTCTCTATCTTGATTTGCAAGGCTATGGCATAGTGGCACAACATTCCTGTTAGAAAAGCTAGGAAATCACTGAAAGGCCTGAGGGGAGGGTTTGATGCCAAGCTGGAGGAGCAGCATCCCTGGAGGGCAGCAGACATTACATCACAAGCTTTCCATTATAGTCTGTTCTGGAGCAAGTCTTTTAATGGGTTTGTTAATAGCCACTGCTGGACAAAGGCCTATGCTTATTACATTTGCAAATGATAAGAAGCTTCTGGGTCTTTAAAGGGCAGTATTTGAATTCAAGATGTTATCTACACATAGGAAAAATGGCCTGGAAAAGAAAAAAAAAACCAAAAAGGAAATTCAACTAGGACAAGATCAACATCATGGTCCTAGGCCGGAATAACCAAATGCACAATACCAGGTAACAAAAATACCTATAAAAACACAACAAGGTGGTATTGTGGACCACAGATTAAATAGGAGTCCACAGTATGATGATACTGATAAAAAATAAATATAATTGAGAGTTATTTACCTTTGCAGGAGTATAATCTTTAGGTCTTTTGAAATAATCCATCCCTTCTACTCAAAAACATCAGACCTCCTCTGGCCTGGAGTATCCATCTAATTTGGGACACTGCATTCAGAGCAGGTGTGGGCCAATTAGTCCAGGGAAGACTGGAAAACAAAAGAGGTGATTGAAAGGTGAAATGCTTAGGTCCTCAAATGCATAAAATCCTATTGCAGAGAGCAGGAACATCTGCTTTTTATGGTGGATAGGGTACACAACAAGGAAGATTAAGGTTCAAAATTAGGAGAAACATTTTAATGGAGATGGTACGAAGGCAGGGGAACTGACTGCTCGTGGAGGTGGCATTTGTGTGAACTTTGCTGTCTTCTAGGGATAAATGGAAGCAAAACTGCTGCTGTGTGCCTTGCCACAGGAAGAAAAACTGCACATCTGTGCCCGGGGGTGGGAGAAATGGGAGGGGACACATGTTTGTGTTCTGAAATGGGAGAGTGGTCAGGGCCCTGAGGGCAGCAGCAGGCCCTACCACCTCTGTCCCACCCCAGGGCTCAGCTCCCCATCCTGCTGCTCTCCTCCAGGGGTGCCCCAGGGCTGGAAGGGCCCCAGGGGAGGGACAGTGCCCAAGGGGTAGGGTGCCCTGGTGTGGTGCAGCCTGGCAGAGCAGGGTTTGCTCTCTGCTTTGTCAGAGGGCACCTGAAGGGCTTGGTCTCGGGATTGAGTCAGGTGGGTGAAGTCTGAGGGAAGGCCACCCTTTAAGGTGCTCAGCTACCCATCATCCTGCTGCAATTGCCTCAGCGGTGTTTCCCCAGTGAACGCCACCTCCCGCTGTTGGACTTCTCTGTTTCTAGGAAAGAGTAGACATTTTTAGCAGAACAGCTTTTTGTTGGCCAAATGAACCGGGACTCCTCCTTTACTATAGAATGCACCTGCACTAAATGGACAATAATTTAACCAATTTTATGGTCCGTTATCCCATATAGCAGAAGAAAGCCAACTACTGTCTTAAGCAAATAGATACTAGATAACAAAATAATTTATTTTTAATGCAGAATTTATGTTCTTCAAGCCCTGTGCTGTCATTTTTTTTCCATATACCAAGAATTGCAGCCAAACCAAGTTACATGGCTCATCTCTGGTTTTTTGTGATCATTTCATTTGTTCATAATTAATATGTCCTATGTCTTCTAAACCCAAGCAACAGCATCTGAGAGCTTTTTTTTTTTTTCCCTCTCTTCCTTTCAGTAGTCAGTAAACAGGCATCTGCCTGAGACGTGCTTGGCATTGTTTAACCAATAGACAGTTGTGTTTTATGGGACTGTGGCACACTGGGCCAAATTCCAGTCCCACTGGAAATCCCTGGTCCCACTCCAAGGAATCCAGGATAAGGACAACAGAGACGTCGGGGCTCAGTGTTTTTGTTCTGGTAGGTGGATACATCCATGCCTTATCGACAGGTCTTCACCAGTACAGGGGATGTTGCTCTAAAGCTGTTCTGGCAGGTAAGGTGTGGATTTACGTGCTCCATGGCAGGCTGTGAGACAGAAGGGGATGAGGGAGTGACTCAGCATCTAGTAATTAGCCTGATAACCCATCTATTAGCTAAAGATGGTGGCCTTTTTCCAAAAAAACATTTATAAATGGCCCCCAAAGACATTTTGGCTGCCTCTGCACTTGTTATTTCTTATAGCCCATGCGATCCTCTTACCTGTTTATTTGGAGAGCTGGTTAGGATTCCTTAACAGGTAGCACTTGATTGGAAAATGATGAAGAGGTCAATTGTGCTGCACTTCCAACTCAAGCAATTTAGGATGTGGTTTCACAATCGTTTATCTATTTTAGTAGTTAAGAAAATAAAATGTAACTAATTAAGCGAGGTTATCCTCCTTTGGTATGGGCTTTATATTATTCATTGCACTTAGCAAGGTTTTATCCTTCATTTCATCTATTCAAGGTAAACATCCCCTTATAATCTACACTTGCTAAACAACCTTTCCATAATCCTTTCCCTAGGGTATTTTACCAGGATCTCATTGACAAACCCAGTTGTTCTCCTGTTTGAGACAGGAATTGTCTCTTAACCTTACAAAACCCGTACCCTGCCGGGACTTGCCGTCCAGGTAAGGGATGAGCATTAAATCCAGCGAGAGGCTCCTTCTCCCAGGGTACCTGAGGCGGGTCCCCGCCCGGGGCGGGGGAGGAGAGCACTAGGTGGCAGCCCGAGCCCAGCCTGGGCCAGCCCGAGCCCAGCATTGGCCAACCCGGGTGGGCAGCGGGAGTCCCCCGCGGGAAGCGCCGCTCCAGCGCAGCGGACAAGAGGAGCCGCAGCTGCCTCCTCTCCCTCTCCCTCCTCTCCCTCCTCCTTGCTGCTTCCCACGCTTCTCCAAGTGACAGAAATTTTTCATTAAAAGGAAACGCCGGGTTCCAAAGCTCGGCTTCCTATTTGTATTCAAAGGCATTAATGAAACTATTTTCCATTATTTAAAATTTAAATGGAAATAATTTATTTATCCCCTTCCTCCTCCTCCTCCAGAGGAAGGCCAAGAGAGAGCCAGAGCTGTTTTCAATGTCCCAGAGCTCCTCAAGCCTTCTGGGGTTCATGACTTTCTAGTGTGAACATGGTGATAGTTGCTTGCCAGCTAAATATTCTGTACATCGCAGGAACATTTTTCTGTGAGGGCAGATGGTGTTCGATTGATAGTCAGAATAATACATGAACAGCAGAGAAGATGTGGGTTGATTAAATAATTAGCATACTGTGACATTCTATTGCTTCGCTGTAACTTAAAGCTAGGTCAAAACGTTGGTCTATATTGCACCTCCCTCCCTCCTTCCTTTCTTCTGGTTGCTTTTATGTTCACTCCAAAGGAAAGTTTTAACAGAAATTATATCCTTTCTTGGTAGCAAAATGTAAGAATTGGTTACTCTGTTCTGCATGTTATGGAATAAAAGTAATAATGTAAAGGAAACTATATTTTGCTAAATGAATTTAAGTTGCCAGGCAACCCATCATAACCAGTGTGGGATCTACTCCAGCATTATAGCGAACAAACGGCTTAATGTGTGGCGCAGATCAGTGCTTAGACCAAACGGGATGATCTCAGGAAGCCAGGGCAACGAGGACTAGCGGAAGGGCTGAAGGCTGGTTTTCAGCCACCGGGTCCAGATGGATAGCTCTTGGCCTTCACAGTTTTTTTGCATGTCCACCAGAAGTCTAATAGTTAATCTTATCAACTCTACACCCCTTCCTGTCCCCTCACTCTGTAATTGTACAATAACAATAATTACAGGCAGTTTGCTGTCATCCAAGGAATAAACACAGAAAACATGCTTCTCTCAACAAGGATATCATTATTCACTAACTAAATACAACCCACTGAATTACTCATCCTCTTCTCTAAGTCCTGTCATCTATTCTGGGTTCTTGGAGACTTTCTGTGAATAAAAATGAAAGAAGTTGTCCCACTAAGAAATCACTATTTTGTAAAATGTTAGTGCTGACTAAAAAGAGAGCGGTACTTTTGGCTGCCATGTACTCACCGGGCAGGGTACAGGGGGGAAGTTGCCATGGTACCTGGCAGGTTCAGGTGTCTGAGACTTTGGATGGTGGTGTACCTCCAGCAGGAATTCTTACCCTCTAAGTGCTAGTGCTGTCTCCAGAGAATTCTTCTGGACGTCCCCAGTGCTGCAGCTCTAGTGTCTTGTAATGTCCAGGAAGAGGCCCACAAAGCTGGTGAATCTCATTTTCTTGTTTTGCTTTGAAATTAATGTTTTCCTAGCTGATGTCAGTCCTGAAGGCGAGGATTAAAATTTCATGTCTGAGGACAACCATGGTAAACTTGGCTGGAGGAGGCAGTTCATGACCTCTGCTAAGGCAGGCTGACACTGTGATGGGAGAGAGCAGGAGTGCTCCTGAAGCAGCTTGAGAGGACCTAAGTTCTCACTCCAGCATCTATCTGAAGAAAAAAGTTCAACATTTCTGTGTCAAAGTGTGCAAAACAGCCATAACTGACAGCAAAACCAAACTCTAGAAGAAATGCTTATGTCAATGGGTCTCCTCAGAGATTACACTTGGATATCAAATTTCTTGAGGTTCTTTTGCTACTTTAGAGAACGAATGTTCAAAAATTATATTAAAAGAATCCAGTAAAGTTACATAAAGTTATCTGAAATATATTTTAATACAAATTCTACAGTTAGCTATTTTTATTTCTATGACCAACTCAAAACGTATTGTGTGGAAGTAGAGTGTCAACCAGAAGGAATATAAAAAGAAATCATGTGCTTACAGATATGTATTGAGCAGGAGGAAACAGCTGCTTTTAGTGCAAAAGGATTGCCAGAGCCTTTCATTGTGAAGCTGACAGCTCAGCTCAAGACTGATTTGCCCCCTCCTAAAGCCTGCGGAACCTTTTACTGCTCAGGTGTGTGGCATAAAGACCCAGTATTACTCCTGAAGACACCTGCTGCCTCCCAGATTTCTGGATGAACATTTATTTGGAAATTATGTTCTTCGTTTCCTGTCCTAAACTGTTAGTATAATACTTGCCCCTTGTGCTAAGCAGAAACTTTCTTCTTCTAAGTAATTAAATTCCACTGCTGGGAGAACTTATTCCAATGTGATCTTGTTTATCTTACAAAATATTACGTAGCTTAATAAATGCATAATTTTAGAATCTTTAGGTATTACTGCTACTATTAATTTTTAAAGTAGCTTATTAATAAGATGAGAGGTTGGAATTGTTGCCAATTTATGCCCTCCCTGCTCTTGAACTAAAGGAATGACATGATGAAGAAACTTTCTTACTTGGGTACTGAGACCCACAGCTGCATTTCAAAATGTAAGATAAATTGACTTAGATCACATGCCTCAGATTCATTTACTTGTTTTAATTTATAAAATGCACCTTGAAAAACGTTTGCTTAATGTAAAAGCTCAAAGTCAAATATAGACAACTGGACTGAAGAGAACAAACAATTCAAAACTGGCATCCATTTAGCTCAGTCACAAGCTGCAAATTGACGGCGCTCCTAAAGTTCATATTCACCAGATGAGTTATAGGATTAATTTTCTCCCTACCCTAATGGAAGGAAGAAACCCAATTACATTCAGAATCCTCAGCAAGAACAGGTACAACTTTTCATCTAGTTGTTAACATTTCCGACTGTAGTCAGGGGGATTGTTTTGGAAATACAGCAAATCCTCTTTCCTTCTTGACCTCTGGGAGAATTGAAAATGCCGAGTATAAAGCAGTCGCCATCTATAAAACATTGACAGAAATGGTCAGGTTTACACCAGGGTGCTTAGTAAAGATGCAGATAGTAAAGACAAGCTGTGAGTACAAAGCAGATGATTTTTGAGTAAGAGTACACTTGGAAAAGTATGTTTATGGCATTAAGCCGTGATTCTGAAGGTCTGGGAGGGCTGTTTATACTCAAATTCAGTTTAAAGTAAGTGGGAGTGGTGGCGTGATTAGTACATTACAACTCAGCTGGTGATGCTCATCTCAATTTTGTAATAAAACCCCAAACAAGCATACAGAATTATCCAGCACAACATTCTTAGCAAGCTCCAGATATAAATGACTTTGTGGTCTCATTCTCTTAATTTTGCTTTATCAATTAACTATGTTCTTATAATAAATGTGAAGAGGCATCATATTAATGGAACAGGAGGGAGGTTTAGGACTTAATGTCATCCCTTGGTTTGAGGGACCCCTGAGACATGCAATAATGCAGTCATAGTCCACTCGGGTAAAGTGGCAGCAACAAGCCTTAAAAAACATTTATGTTTGCTATTTGAGTGTTATACAAGTAAAGGGGCTTGATCATGCACCATACAAAATTTAGCAAACTTTATCAGTTATCCTCCTTTAATCTGAAGGAATTACTCTGAATAAAAAGCTCGCAAAGATACCAGTTACAGTGTACATGAGTCCTGGCCAGTCTTCATTTTCTTCAAGCTGCTATCTAAGGTCTTTTAAGTAAATCTGTTTGATTGGGAACCTGATCTTGAGGTTATTTCCTAGTGGCAAAAATCCTGACGAAACAAAGAAACGTTTGGGGTTTTGTTATGATTTTTGTTTGGTTTTTGTTTTGTTTTGTAGGTTGTTTTTTTTTTTTTTTTTAATAAAAAATGCCAACTCCACCCATTTTCCTTATAAACAAAAGCATCTTTTTGAAGCTCCTGTGGAACTGGGACCCATGTGATACTCTCTCATACTGCATAAAAGGAGCTTATTCTTCTTTATTATATCTGCATACATTTTGTTTTTCACCATTAGTTTAGAATATTCCTGTTTAGTTACTGCTAATGTTCCTTGCTTGATAACCTCTTTCTTATTTCTAATTATTGTTTGTCTGAATTATAAAGGAGAGGTTGCCATCTCCCACTGCAAAATACGCTTGACCGGCTGTATCAATAAAACCTGCTAAAAAAACAAGGGAATTTTAAGGTTGTATTCTGGATTCTAGCATCCATCTTCTGATTTACTGAGAAGGTAAAAGCATATGAAGCATATGGATGATGTACTGTTTTGAAAGACGCTGTGACTAGAAGTGTTGAAACACGAGACGCTGACTCAAAGGTGAATTTATATGCACCATTATATTTGTTTGGGTTTGTTCCAAATACTGGTGGAATGAACTTTAAAAGCTGCTCTTTCTACCTACATGGATGAAAGAACAAAAAGATTCAAAATCATCTTTAACTTGCTGCCTTTCTTTGGCATTGGCAAATACTCATTTTTTCCAGTTAGAAATAGAAAACTTCTCAGTGCTTTATTTTGTGCAGTACAAAACTATTTTTGAAACTCTTGCTATGTAGGAAAGTATTTAGCTTCCTCTCTGAATTTGCCCATGGACTTCATGAGAAGAGGACCAGCTTGTTGGTCCTGGTGATCCAGTCCTGCTGGACACCCCATCAGATAGCTATGGAAAGCCTCCAAAGGTAAACTTAGTGCTCCCTCGTTGTTTGTCAGCTGCCTGCAGGTCTGGTCTCCCTGAATAATTTAGAAATGTTTTAAATTACTTGGATTGCAAATGGCCTTGAATAGGAAAACAAGTAGCTGAATCTGGTGGGGCCCAAAAACATCCTAGCTGTGTTGCTGAACATGTCTCCATTCATTCCCTCTCTGCTAGCAGGGTAACACAAGGCTTCCTTTGTATGTTTGTGCTCAACTTTGTATTCAGTAGCAAGCAAAGGTTTATTTTAGTATATCAGAGTAGACACACTGCTGTCCAGAGGAAGGATACGCTCCTTTGAGGCTGTACTGCACGTATTGTATTAACCCCATTTCCCTCAGGAAAATTTGCTTGAACAAAGATGGTGGGTCAGGTCCCACCTCACAGTTGTACTTTGTCTGTGTTTGCATTGCTCTAGAATGCCTTCAGCCCTCCCGTTTTCTGTATGTGCATTTAATTATTCATTTTGGACATAGAAGTTGAATTAAAAATGTTAAAGCCTAGGCGTTATGGTTTTTGTGGCTGTGGAAAGTGAAGTGAAAGGTGTTTCATAATGATAAATAGCAAAACTGATATGCTATAGTTCCTCTTCCAAGGTGTAATTATGAGTTTATTACTAATATCTTCAATGCAGTCTTAATCAGTTGTATAAGTTTAGTTTCTGCAAATATAAAACCATTTTCTTATGAGTTTAGCGGTTTTGGGTTTTTTTTTAGACCTGTGCACGTGAGCTTGATACAAATACTGTGCTGGTGCCAGACTGATGTTTGAACTTGTAGAGTTTGACTGAAGGAGGCAGACTGAGGTTTCAGGGATTGGCACTATCTAAAATTAAATTTTAATTTGGTTATATATTGTACTTATAACATTTCATGTCAGTAGCTTCAAAATTAAGTAGCAATAATTAATTAGCAATAAAAGCTTTCCATTAATAAATCTCCATCAATCAAAAAAGTTGTCCTTGCTTTATTTTTCATCATGGTAATGAGTTTTAAAAATGATTAATGATCTAAGCTGTTGATTTTCAAAAAGCCAGGATAGCAAACACATGTATGTATGAGTTGCCTACACAACACCCGCAGCTTTTTGTGTTCTGCATGTTTGAAAAAAGCCAACCCAGGCTTTCCATGTCAGGGGAAATTGATTTCCAAAGCATGGATTTCAATCATTAGTACCTACACTGAAGAAAACTCCATGTATGCAGAGAATAGTGTGATACAAGTCTCTGGAAATAGATATATTTTGTAGGATACTTTTGGATACTGAAAACTGATAAAGATTTTTAAGAGATCAATCCCCCCAAATCAATACTGGAATATTATTTTAAGACTTGTTTATTTCTTGCACTCCATAAAGCATTTACGAGAGATCTCAGCTTGGGACACTCTATCGTTAATGTTACCATCAACGATATGCTGCCAGAAGGTACCGAAGCTAATAGAGCGAAAAATAAAACAGTAAACAGCCCGTGGCATATGCTGGAATGCAGCCACCCATTAATGAATCCACATATATAAACACCTTCAGTAACACCGGGAGATGTGTTTACTCCCAGGTGTGTTTACTACCCAGGAGAGGAGAGCTCAGGCACAAATGCATATGTAGCACAGCTAATGTGTATGTAAAGAAACAGGAAACTAAAAATCTTTCTTACAAATTCTTTCATTGGGTAAACCAATAGTTTACTGGAGCCAGCATCTCCTCAGGATCTTACTTCCACTAATTAACAGATTAGTTGCCTCTATGTTTTAAATGTGTAGCTTAGATTAGAAACTACGGGATAAGATAAAAAAGGAAGAAGCTGAAAGGAAAGAGAGGAATTCACTTCAGAGTGAAAATCTTTATCTTGTGCATAAATGATATGATGTAGCTCTGGAGGAACACATTCTCTGTTTTTCTGTTTTGTGTTTTAGACTCCACGAACTGGTTGTGTTTGGAGACAATGCATAATTGATAAGAAGCAATACTGACTTGATACATTTCTGGCACTCTTGCATACAGTTGGTAACTAAGATAAACTGCTTAACCAAGAGCTGGGAGGTGACAGAATTAGTGCCTGCCCCATTCATCCTGAGCCCCACAAAAGCCGGGAATTATATTTCCAAATATTATTTCTGCACGTCAGGGGAAGATTCTCTCACTCCAAGCAGCATAGAGATGCAAGCGCATTCAAAGAGACCTGCATACAAATACATAAAACAGTACTATCTGGTCAAGTGGAAGATCAATTCCTAATTCAATACAAAGCTTTTATCTTAAATAAATACTCTAATTGCAATCATCCTAGTACGTGGGAATGATAGGTAGGCTGTGGGGATCGTACTGAGCAATATGCTCCCTGTATTACAAAATTGCTTAAATCTGGGTCACTGCTTGCAACAAGTAATGTAAAAGAATGCTTTTTATGACAAAGTAAATGAAAGGAGGGTCAGATTCAGGTATGAATAACTATATTATCCCAGGGGAACTGTAATGATTCTTTTGGTTATTTGGTGTTACTTAATTACAAGAAGGGCTATGTAGAATAACATAGCAAAGCATAACATTTTAATAAAAAAGTGGACTTAAGATGTTTCCTGTGGGCACTGTATATGCAAACTCTTTACAATAGACTTAGGGTTAGGTTAGGAAGGCCATATGTATCCTAGAAGACAGAAGATAGTGCTGCCTTTTTTTTTTGAGATTGTCCTTTTATTTGCAAAACCAGTTGTCTTGTGATTCAGCAGTGGGATTCTCTTCTACCCATCTGATTTGCATCTCTGGCTTGTATTTTCCAGGGTGCAGCAGCTCCTTTCCGAGTTCCTTGCTGTGCGTTGCTGTGCAATGCTACAGCAAATGTGGAGATTGGAAAACAGAGGAGTGAATGGGAGGGAGGCTGGAAGTGGACATCCAGCAGATCCACATGTTCACCAGTAGGAAAAAGGTTGCACATGAGACAAGTAAGTTGGGGAAAGTATTTGTTCCTGTCCACTGAACAGTTTTCAGTGGCCTTGGGGGTAGGGACAGGGTACCACTTCTGTCTGGGACTCAGAGAAAGAGATTCTGGAAAAGGATTTCTGCTATATGTGGTGAACTGAAGCTTAAAAGCATTGATTTAAGTATTACATATCTTTCTTGTGATGTATGGATACATTTCTAGGATTATATTACAAACACTATTACCTTGTGTTGCAGAGTTAGCATCAGAGACTCATTATGGAATTCACTTTATGAAGCTGCATTTTTTCTTGTGGTTGTAGCCTTTGAGCACATTAGTGTTTTACTGGAAGTTTTCCATTATGATAATATTTACCATCTTAATTCTAATATAATTAAGTGCTTTGCTTGGGAATTTTCATGGTCACTAATTAGGTTAATAATGATCATTAGAACACAAACATAATTAATTTCCCATAGTATTAAAATTAGTCACACGTTTAAAGCTAAATTAGATTAGTCAACAGTGAGAATGAACAATGGCTGCATTTCTGATTACACCATCTCAAAGTTTCCCAAATAAAACCTTCACTTGCGCAAGAGAGATGGGCCACGTGTGTGTTTCAATAACTGTCCATCAGTAACAAACTAATTGGAGGGTAAAGAAGAACCAGGGCTGATATTCCAGAATATGCGAGGGAATCATTTAATCTTTTTTGGGGATGCAGAGGGAATTTGGTTTTACTTATAGGCTTTTGCTTCTTTGCTGAACAAAAATAAGCAGGGGCTTCTGAAGATCAAATTCCCCCCAGCTGTGCTCAGCAAAAGGGGTCCTCTGGGTCTGCTGGTTTTCTCAAGCTATTTAGGAGGTAAGGCTTCTAGAGATGTCTACCACTCCTGGGGATGCGGTGTTGTCTGGGCAGCCCTCTGCTGAAGGGTCATATCAAGGTTTCCTCAAAAAAAGATAGTGTTGTGAAACAGAATTGCTGCCTTCTAATTGCCCTGCATCCAGCTTTTACGGCAGAGTTTGGGCCCAGGGTTATCTATATTGGTTGGGTCAGGTGGATACCTCCAGTGGGCTATCAGGCCAAAGAGGATCAGCAAAGATAAATATTGTCACTTTAGGTTCCTGTAATGGTCCTTTCTAATCCTTCAGCTTCCTAGGACACGGGAAAGAGGCAAGAAGTCAAAAGCAATGGCTTCCGCAGGGCTTCCCCCAGGAACCAGTATGAGAAAAGACTCTTCTTTGCATGTAAGCCTCGCCACGTGGTTCTTTCCATTGGAGGTGGGGAATTAGCCCACTGGATTTAACAGAAAATGTAATTAGGGTTAACCTGAATTTAAATAATTGTTCAACTATTAAATAGCTATTAGCATGCCCTATCATTTGCTATCAGAGAAATGCAAATATGCGTCACTGCATCAATTCACGAGAACAAAGATGGGAAGCTGATAATTGTTACTGTAGTTTCCCACCCCAGAGACCCGGGAGGTTTTTGTTCTTACATTTCAAACCACGGGGTTTGCGATAGCCTCTCTGTTAGCAGCAGTAAACCAAGGTGGGTGTTGGCAGAAATATAAAGACATATTCATTCTGCATTTGCAAAACAGATTTACCTTCAGTGATGCAAAATGGAATATATCCAGAATCAAAGCACTGTATGTTTTTATATAGTTTTATAGTAATGATCCCATCCTGCTTCTATTAAAAATTCAAAATTTTAATGAGCATTAGTTGAACATGATCTTTTGGCCTGGGCTCTAGAAGTGCACCACTCTCTAAAAAATACAAGTTATTAAGAATAACTGCAGTCAAATGTAGCATTATGTACTACTTTTGCAAATGGACTCTCTGTGTAAGTACTCAGAAGCTATAAGTTTGTTAACTTTGTCTTCCCAAGCTGCAAAAGGGCGCCATAATAGCAATTTCTCTTGGTTTGCCAGGCATTGAAATTAACTCTAGAAAGCTATGTAACAGATGATTCAAAAGAAAGCAGTATCTAAAGACATAGTGTCTTGTTATTTGCATTAATTACCTCTAGCAAGAACTGAGTAGCAGGTAAATATAGCCCATAATATATCTTTTTTCTTTCTTAGATGAAAATACATCAGTTTTAGCAGTTCTATAAAATACTGATCCTAGGATAAAATTCATGAGGTAGGTCTAATCCATGGCTATTTTTACATGAAGCAGTCCTTGATTACGAGAGAACGCTGTCACCATGTAATGAGAATATAGTTTGATCTGTCTTTTTAAAATCACATTTCTTTGAATGCAGATTAAATTTCTTTTCTTGGCATTTATTCTTGTGCCACCAGTGTCAAAACAGAAACTGCAAGCATTATGATAAAAGAAAAGTTATTTCATTTCCCTGCAGCTTCTGTAATTGCCTTTGTGTCCTTTTTTGAACCACTGTTCTGTAACTCCTCAGAGCCTCTTCCTTCAGCGAACAGCAGTTCCCTGTTCTGAACTCCTATGCCTACTATGGCAACAGGACCTTAAAACACAATAGAAAAACTCCAAGTAGAAAAATCTCCAAGTTGCGTGGCAGCAAATAAACTGATTATTTCTCTCCATTCATATTAATAGATTCTGTTCTTGAAGCTTAATTCCGTTCGCTGCCCCAAGCAAAAATGAGAGTGTTTAGCAGAGGTATACTGTGTCGGTAATAAAGCCGCCCCCGATCCTTTCCCAGGTTGGGCAAAATTAGCATAAGTACTCCGTGCACACAGCTGGAGCCTTCAGCGGGCAGGAGCTTCTGCAACAGCTTCCCTTCCCCAAGAGGGGATTTTGCCAGTGGAACGACACTGGCATGGATTCATCAACCATACGCCTCCTCTCGCTTCCTACGCACTCTTTTGTACTGTCACCACAGATGAGTGTAGGAGCGCAGCTTCACAGGTCAAAGCCTGGTTAGACGCTGCTAAACGCGCTTCCTAAGTGCTGTTCTCTTCCCTGTCCCCAGACAGCAGAATCTATTTCTTTGGGCAAAATGTAAGCCAGATGGGAAAATGTGTTTGAAAGCTTGAAAGTCAGATCCTTTGAATTTTTTTGCTTTATGATCTTAATTTATGCACATATGAAAGTGAAACATGGCTTTTTTCTTTCTCTCCTTGTCTCGTTCCCATCCAAAGCATCAAAAAAAAAATCAATCTTTTCCAACAATGTTTTAAATTTTTTTTTTAAATTTGGAAAGATAACTCATGAAAAACTGTTCTGACAAACAATTTTAAAACAAAACATAAACTTTATTTTTTCCTTTCCCTTATCAGCTGTATAAGGAATATCTGTCTAAAAAATGTTGATTTGTCTAGCATAGCATGAGCAGTGTGTGGTAGAGCTGGCAATAAAACACAGCTCTCCAATGCCTGCCCAGTTCTTTATTGAGTAAACTATTCTTTCTCTCCCTACAGCTCCTCATCTATTACAATGGGCATCTTAATGGTTTCTAAAATAAAGTATATGGGTTTTACAGAGATGACTTTCCTTAAAAAAATAAATGTGATTTTGATTTAAGAGCTCTGTTCAGTCTGTGCTCTGAATCGGAGAAGTCTTCAATGAAAACAAGCACGCACCAGGAAAGCAAAGATCCGTTCCCAATGTGTTTTGGTGCCTTTGGTTACTTCAGAACAATGTGGGCACATTTAATGAAATGCACTGACATTTTCAGAGCAAACTTTCAGATTCTACTGTTTCTGTGCAAATGGTAGTTTACTGTGACTTCCACAGGGGACCACAAAATATGTTGGATTTAGACTTTGACTTGTTACAAATCCCTGTACTGAACCAGGGAAGCGGTAGAGCCAATAGACAGGGGAAAGATAAGCGTTAATAGGTTAATGTTATTGAAACAATCTTTTCTCCAAAGTGCACTCTCACAAACAGAAAAAAGTTTGTCTAAATTTTCCAAAATTTACTCTTAAAGCTGACACTAAAACTGGAAAACATTGGGCAAATGTTTTAAATTTGGCAACTCTAGAGGCAATTGAAAACAAGATATTATAGGGAAGGTTAGGCAACCAAAATAATGGAGTGCTAAAAGGCTCACCCCATTAGAGTTATTACTAAATAACTCTTATTACTGCCATTGTTTGCAGGCAGTGATGGCAAATGCTTGCCTATGTCTTCTCCAGAAGCAGAAAGTTTTAGTGGCTGGCATTTAACTTTGATGTTATGGCTCAGTACATTTTTTTTCTACAATGATACATTTATCACTAGAGTCACTCAGGACTCTGCCTACTGAACATCAGCACGTAATTGCATACTTTCTGTTCAATCACGTATTGCTGGCTCATTTAGGACACAGAACAGTATATTATCTTTAAAAATAAATGTCTGATCATTAACTCAGAAGATAAATGGTATTCATTTTGCGGATCTGACTGGTCTAATACAGTTGTAATGCTGGCTTGAAACAAATGCAGGCTTTTAGAAGACCAGTATATTTTGTGGCAAAACCTGTGAGTGGGAACTGTATGGCATAGATCTTATTTTGCATAAAGCTGGATTATCTCTACTCTTTTGGCCTTAATCATACCACGTGGGGACATAATTCTGCTAAAATTCCCCAGTATAAATACCTGCAGACGAGGTAGAATTCAGTTAAGGACTTTCAACTGTTGAATCTGTAAATCTCTCCTTAAAATTATGGAAACTTTATTCTATACAAACAAGACACTTTATCCACAGATCACAGTTGAAGCCTTGATCTCTAAGCTGTGTCCAAAGGTAGCTAATTACCAGCTCAAAGTAACTGAGATAGAGACATCCAATGACTTGCTCGTGGTCATATGCAGGTTAGTGGCAGCAGTGGGAATATCAAGTCTTATGACTCCAGTCTGGTGCTCAGTGCATTAGATCACAATTGTTTTATTTATTTCACTGTATTTCCTGAAATGTTGTTTTTTTGTTGTTTTGATTTATATTTTTTTTTTAAATCAGATGCATGTAAATTAAGTTGCTGGCTGTAATCAGAAATGTATTTATCGCTGACTCTGGCTCACAACCAAGTACACTGTTATTTTTGCAACAGGACAGCATGTGCTTCTCATTCCAAGGAAAAGTTAATTATGAATGGCAGCAGGGTATGTCATGATTTTGTGGTGACCAGTTGTCCTCTATTGTGTCACTATTGCAATTAGTTTCCTAATTCTCCTTTGGTGCAACAGCATTGACTTCAATGAGCTGTAGTTTTAGTATGCTGATAAAACGAAGCAGGGTAGTTTTATAAAGCTGGTCACCAATGGCAAGAAATAATCCTGATGGGCATGTTTTATAACTGAAGAAGGGTGAGAAGATAAAAAACCCTTACTGCTTATGCTTCAATAATCATCGGATACCCCAGCAATATATATCAATTTTTTTCATCAAGCAAGTATATTTTGAGGTCTATAACCCATCATGTCAGAATGTAAGCTCTAACTTCTGTTTGCTGTGCTATCATGGTAGCAAAAAGCTTCCACTTGAAGGATGGCTGCCTAGATTTGCCTTAACTAAGAGAACTGTACTCTGTGCCAAGGAAAAGGTCTGGTAGTACTGGTCATTTGGATGGATTAAATGATGGCACTGGTCTGCTAGATTGAATATGCCGGATTTCTGTTTGTCTGGTTTTGATGGCAAAGTTAACACATAGTTGAGTGGCAGAGTGTTTCCAGGAAACATCAGGCCCCATATGTTATCTCCTCTTACAGTTTGTATATTAATTCATTTAACATAAGTCTATGAATTCTTCTAAGTTCATTAATTCACTTTGTAGATTAATTCACATTTCACGAATTGTGAATCATAGAATCATAGAATGGTTAGAGTTGGAAGGGACCTTAGAGATCATCAAGTTCAAATCTTATCAACTTTAATAGCTAAATGACTAAGTATTTGTTTCTGTTTCAAACCATATTTTAGGCTAGAGACAGGTAATAGAAATGCCAGAGCAATTTTCATAAAAAAAAAATACTAACCCAAGAGAACTCAGCCACCAGAGAAATATTGCCGAAGATGAGATCTGTTTGAAAATAAATTCCCTAATGGCTTATGGAAGCAACTTTTCCATAGAGAGAATGAACAAAGCCAAATTGTTTTACAATGGTGTCATCTTCCATGTTATGAATTGCCAGGTATCAGTGTCATTGTGTTATCTGTTCACTGAAATACAACTTGTAATGCGTAAGTTTACATTCTAGAGATGGGCCTTGCATTGAATTAGTGTAAGAATAATCTACTGCAATGGATTTTCATGGCTGGGCAAAGTGACCATAGTATATCTAGATGACCTAGTAAGTTTAATTTAAGGGATACGGATCCCTGCTTCAGGGAAGACCACTTATAAAAAGCCTCATAAAAAGCTTGTAAGCCATTTGTGACACCAAAGTTCTTGACACTGGGTGCTACAGAAAAACCTGGACCAGGTCTCTGTACCCTACATAGTTCTCCAACAGGTTCCCAGCAGGCTTTTCACCCGTAACTACCTCTTTGTACCATCATATCATGCCCAATGGCATGCAACACCTACCCACACAGCAATAAATACTATGAATATGCACTCTGATGGACTGCATGTAGCTCTTGCATTATTTGAGACATTTGGAGTAGAAAGAGAGTCATGTATACAATAATAATGTCTTAGGATTGCAGAAGCACATCATGAGACCAAAAAAAAAAAACCCCAGGGCCCTTCACAGTGTGGAGACATCCAGGCTGTATCAACTGACCCCAGAGCCACTGGATGGTCCCTGGTCCTGTTTTACTGAGCAATGTGGTTACAAGCTTCCATAACGCTGTTATTTATCTGTAAAATAAAGGAAATTTTAATTCCTTACCTTGCAATAGTATTGTGGGGATCAATACAATGAAGATGTAACCAAAGGAACGTGATTTCTCTTTGACTAAAATATTCTATTATGCAACAAATGATTAATCTCATTAAATAATTGAACAGAGGGCCAGAGCCTGTCCTAAACTATAGTGATATAATTCCCCTGGAATATTTTTCTGTTTTGGAGAGTCACACAGGCTGCAGTTGGAAGAATATCAAAGGTGAGGCTTGGAAGCCGGTTTAAGTGAAATACAGAGCCAAAGAATGACCTACCAAGGATGCGAAGTGTGTGTAGAGGAGAGGGAATGAAACACACAGATGATAACCAGCAACAAAGGCCAATGACTTTTGGAGAATTGGCAAAGAAAATGGTGGTGGAGAATACAGCTTTCACTTGGACCACCTCTTGGACTGAAAACAATTTTGGGAGCCAAAAAGAACTGCCAAGGCAAAGTAATTGTGTAGATTGAGATCAGAAATGGAGAGTTTCCAGATGCGGAGTAACATGTAGCTGGAAAGAATAAAAAATAAGTTTAACATTGGAAAGGGACAAAGAAGGCAGAAAGTTAGAAAGCACCCTTCTAGACAGCTGTTGCCTCACAGTTTTAACAATATTGTAATAAAAAAAACCAGCATAGTAACTTGGTTTTTAGGATAATTGAAGTTTTGTAGTGGATTTGTGAGTATTTTTCACATTGCCCTTGGATTTTCCATCACATTTTTTCAAAAAGGTAATTGTGTATCTACCTCTCTTAGAAAAGATGTGAGTACTAGATGGACATTTAATACATTTGAAACTAAACACTGTTTATTTCAATATGTCTACCTTAAGCTTTTCGAAACGCAGAGAAATTAAGATACATCTTGTGAAAAACATTCAGATGGCTAAAGTAAATTCATGCCAAAGTCAAACTCACATCAAGCAGAAACACAGGTTTTAAAGTTATATGGCTAATGCATTACTATCCCTGTCATATTTTTCCCTACGTTACAAACACACCTCACCCATTCCCCCACCAAACCAATCCTGCTTTAGTGCCATCGTGGCCTGGCAGCTCTGCCTAGTGCCAGCATCCCCAGGGGAATCATGTTTACTTATCTGGTCTTCTACAGTTGGAGCTATTTCTGTAGACAACCTCCTCAGTTAGATATACATATTTGCAGTATTTGAATTCTTTATTACCATGGCGTATTGGTAGGATGAGAGGACAATTCAGGCTGGAAGGGAATTTAGGAGGTCAGACTAGAATATATATTGCTTTATCTCTTCTAATGGAAGAAGCTGGGTCTTGGGGAAGGAAAAAGCAGGTTAGCTGATTGGCTTTTAAACAGCTTGTTTTACGTACTTCAGTTGCAAAAGATTGGCTTGTTACTGAGTTTTCTTCTTTTTTATAATTTCTGCCCCTGTGAAGTTCCCCACTGATGAGTATTTGCATTTCAAAAATCTTTGTGGAAGTTTCTGCTAAATAACAGCTAGACTGGAAGCTGGGCAATTTTCAAAATCGCATGCTTAAGCTAGCAAATATAAAATGGTTTTAATGAACTAATTCAGTATCTTTTTATTCATTACATTAGAAGACGTAGATAAAGCCTGCGTCCTTCATACAAATAATACTTCAACTTTGTGATTCTACAGCTCTTCTGCAGAATTCTCAATCTTGCTGTAGTTATATAAAGGAGTAATCTTCAAAAGAAGCAGGACTATACTTCCAGTTTACATATAATGTGTTTTTTTCCCACGGAAGGTAGTCTTTTAACAAGGCAATAGAAATGTTAAACAGAAAATGTATTTAAGTAGGTTCCTGCATTTAACAGTGATTTTAACAATTCTGCAGGTTGCATACATTTTTAGTAAAAATGTTTCTTTAGATTCAGTAGTGTCATTAATGCATCAATAGAATATTTGTGGTGCCATCAGAATGAATGACATATTCTGGTAGTTATTTTAAAAGAAAGAACAGAACATATGTTCAGAAACAGCATTAAGAACAGCTCTGCTAAGTCCAAAAATCAGAGTAGATCATATGTTGCTGTATACATTCGGAACATTTGAAACAACTAAAAGGCAAGCTAAAGCTTTTATCAGTAAAAAAAAAAGCATGAAATTAGATGGACACAGCCTTTTGAACCTTTATTACTTTTACATATTTTTATAATACTGCTCCTAGGAGCTAAGTCCAAAGGGAAAGTACTGAGTACTCTGCAGGCTTGAGCTCTCAGCTGTGCAGGAGCATACACAAAATAAGTCACTGCAATTAGAAAGAAATTTAAATGCAGTTTATATTCTCTGCACAAGCCTCCTGGTAGGAATGGTTAAGGACACCAGTTTGTTCCAGAGGACCCTAAGAGGTCTGGCTGTGGCTACAGCCTTATCCTGTTGCTAAGGGGACAGTGTTTGTCAAGCACTTTCTTTTGTTAATGATACTGTCATCCTTTTCTACAGAGACCCATTTCACCTCCTTTACATGCAGAGCAGCTACACAAAAGTACTCTGTGCAATCCAGAAGCGGTGGCTTTGAGCTAACCAGGTTACAGGTGGGAGGGCAGAGAGACAAAGCAGAGCATCAGAGAGTGCACTAAAGCAATTAGAGGGTGATGAAGAGTGAGAGTGAAGGAAGCTGTTTCATGGCAACGGGACTGACTTCGTCAAGGTTAGCCAAGAACAGCAACCGTGGGTAGATTTGGCCAGGGCTAGTCAATAAAACAGGACTGGCACATGCACTGTAAGTAACTAACACCGTAAACCACTTTGTGATTCTGTTATCATTTCCCCTTCCTTGGGGGGCAATTAACTCCCTGCGCTGCCACCACCGCCTATGCATGCACCACTTTTACGAGCTACCTGGGCCACAGGGAGGTGAATCTCTCCCACTACCGTATTCTCAGCGCCGGTTGGTGAGCAATCAGCTTTAAGAACACCCTGACAGAAAAACCTTTGTACCATTTGAAACAATTTGAGATTAAAATGTGTTAGCTACCAACACTGCAACAACTTTGCCTCTGTGTATGCTACGATTTTACAGCTTGATACAGCTCAGTTTCCATTCAAACTGTCTGCAGCCCCTCATTGTGCTATCAGATTGGGTCGTGAGAGCAAGGTCATTTTGTGCTGGCATGAACCAGAGCAGTAGGCTCTGTTAGCATCCAGGATCTTGTTCTTTCTGAAAATAGCCCTCGAGGAGAGCTGGATCATATCTTCCCAGCCCCTTTTAATATTTTAAGTGTGAATAACGGAAATTGAATTTGGTTTTGTTCCGTGGTACTACCTTTGATGACTTTTTGATGAAGAAGATACATTCCTTAAAAAAAAAATAGATCTGATTTTCTGAATGGCTGTTTGTTCGTACTACGAATGGGCCTATTTTCATATCATGCTATGGTTTCTCTAATTAGAAGTCCACATAACCGTTCTGTAAGAAAGTATGGTAATTCCCATTCACTCGTATGGTGGGAGATTCGTATGTGATACCTGTCTTTGAAAAATCGGGGGCTTTTGTTTGTTGTTGTTAATTTGTATTAAATTGTATGTTTTGTTTTGCAAGTGTAGCTGAATGGCTCATTTTTCATATTTTGCTGGAGTTGTGTAGGCCATTTACCGGGCTTTGAGACTTTTAGCCTGATTTCCCAAGCAAATGAGGCTTACATGAACATGCTCTCTTTGTCAAATGCTTTTACCTGTCATAGCTGATGGAAGCTTCAGCTTTGAAACAGTTGGTCAAGATCACTGAGATCCCAGAAATAACTAGGTTCCTTCTAGTTTCATGGAAACTAACTTCTGTGTAAAGAGAATGAAATTAGTGCACCCATTGAAGAAAAGGCCAGGAGAATTAATCAATTATGACATTTCATTGTCTATACTTTTTGTTCAGCAGCTTCTTGACTGTTCAAACAGCATGTGGAAAGCTCTGGAAAAATCGCAACATGTCTTGTTATCACTGAGGATATAACAGAGGATGTGATGGGGGTGAGTTAGGGATGTCCCACTGAGGACGGATGGAGATATGTGGTGAAGAGCTATGTCTGCAGGAAAGCTGCTTTGTTAGTTCAGCTTCTCATGGAAAAACTGGCATGTCCACATGAATGTTGCATTAATTTGGCACAGGAGTTTTTTGGCACAGGTCTGGTTCATGATTTCTGTGGTTTGTATGAGCACATGCGCTCATTGATAGGCACATTTCCCTGGAATTGCACTTAGCAGTCCTAGCTGTATCTTCATGCTTTTGTTTTGGAACAGTGCAAAGCCATGCAGTGGAATAATGTTTACTTTAGTAACTTGAGCCAATTAAGTTTTTTTATGAGTGTACCAAGAAGAGTCAGTATCTAATTTATCCAACTACGAAGTCTGCATGTGACTCATGGCTAACTGAATATTAGCTAGAATAATTAGGCACCAAAATTACATTTTTATTTATGTTTTCAGGTTTTATTTCTGTAGCAGATGCATTGCCCATAGGTTAAGAATGCGAAACTGAACAAAAATCTCTGCTTTTTGCTTTAGCTTATAGGACTTTTTCCAACTGTATCTCTGTCGGAAATCTGACCTTGTTGAGTCCCAAATTTGGCAGAAGGAATGTGCTTCTGGAAATATTCTTTTCCAGTTTCTCAATCATTTACTCATGAATACGAAGTGACACAGTGAGTGGTATGTGGCCAAATCATTTGCTTCAAGAGTCAGGTTTGTGATCCTTTTCCAACAATTACAGACTTGAGGGTATCTGGTAGATCGCTTTTACCAGATGCAGCTATGCAATTTCTGTCAGAGGGCCCAGGCTGTCTTTCCTAGTTTTCAAAACCTATGAGAAGCTAAGTAAGAGTCACAGATTATTTACTTAGTGCCAACAGCTTGATAATGCAAACCTTAATATTGAAAGGTCAGGTATTTAATGTCCTAATAAAGAACACTTTGTGTGAGAAACTAATCTGGATGGACATTAAGTTGCAAATCTGATTGGCAGTGTTTACAAAATTGCTGCCAAAAATTCTTAGGGAAAGTTGTAAACTGATATCCCAAATGAATCGGGGCATGGCACTGTATTATAATTCTTAGCCATCTTTTCATCTGCTAGAGCAATACTATCTTTGGGAGGTATCTCTCGAAAAGGCTTCAGAGGTCACGTTTTAACTTCAACATTATGGGTTAGAACATTTGAGTTTGCCTGTCTCTTCGTTTCAACACTGCTGCACCAGATTCTTTTGCATTCCTACAAATAATCTGTAAGGGTAGAATACCCTAGAACCGCACATTATTCTGCTTCTTGCTGGGGCTTTTGTAAGGCTCCTGGTTAAAAAATAACAACAGAATTTAAATTTTTTGGGAGTTTTGATCTATTTTTTCAAAATCTGTTTTCATTCCAGATTGAAATACAACCAGAGAAAAGGCACACAAACACACAAAGAGGTGCGGATGTGTGTGCACATACACAATCTTGGAACACCCCATTAAGTGAAATTTCAACAAAGGGCTGAGTTTTCTAACTGAAAGATTTTATATTGATAAAATCAAGATGGTTCATTTAAATGTCGGTATAATATGAAGTAAAAAGGCTTGAGATTCAAAATTTTTTTTCTGAAATGAAAGACTTTGCATATGCTCTTAATTTCACTCCCCTCCTCAATGGCATTTCAGTGAAATCATTATGTTTCTGCAAAGTACCTACATCTGAATGAAATGGCAACATTCCATGGGAAAATTTACATCCAGCTGTTAGAGTCTTTCTTCCACTGTTTGTTTAATTGTGAACTCATTTTATTCACATCATGACATTTATAGATAGCTTATCTGTCTGGCATCTTAATTAGCAGATTACTAATCTAGGACTTCAACCTTTCTGGCTACTGACAGGCTGTGTTTTCTATCGCTTCAGTTAGTCTTTTCATTGATATATACTATGGTTTTCATATATTCTATGTCTTCATTAAGCACAGGCTCTTTAATCATATCTGTTTGAATACTAAGATTATGGCTAAGGTGGAAGAGAAAATCCAAACAGGTTTGGCGTGGATCATGCCTTAAATGTGCAAAGAATCAGTTTATAACAAGGATCAGATAACTTAGAATTATGAGGCAATCTCCCATAAAATATTTGCTGGTTTTGAGAAAAATCGGTCCAGAGTTCTACTCAGAAAAAGCAAATATTTTTATATAATGAACATGCACAAAAATGTATATAAACAATGGCACTACGATACATTAAACAGGCTTGGTCTTAAAATGGAATTATATGACCATGCTATCTATAAAAATAGACTATATCTCATACATATATATTACTTTAATACTGTACTTGTTTTCCCAATAAGAGAGACCTTTGTGATCTTTAATGTATTTATCCTCCTATGGCCCTCATGCCAAAGTTTCCAGCCGCTTTCAATTTTAATTGCCGAAGTGGCTTCACATCAGTGCAGTGGGAGAAGTTTCTCCTGTGTAGGTAGTTTGTTGAAAGTTTTAGGGCTTATGGGATAAAACTTATCCTATACATGTCAGTCATTTGTATTAGTGATGCAAACTTGCTGTCGGCAAATTTGTTGTTGCAACAGCTGATAGTTCTTTCCTTTGATAGGAAATTCTTGATAATCTGTGAATCATTTGTACACCACTAAATTATCACTGCTACCGAAGGTCTCGTGTTGAGCTGTAGTCACGATTGTGTACAGCTGTCCATTTCTGCAAATGGCACACTCATAGCATCACGTGTAAATGCTTTCAGCAGAATGAATTGCCCATTGGATTTAGTAGAAAGCCTCTGACACAGCCTGAATTGATCAGCTGTGCTCGTTTTATGTAGGGAATGGATGGAGCTATAGCTTATACTGTCGCAATTATACCATGGGAACAAAACCAAAATAGCTGCTTTTGGAAGTTTGTTCAAGATTTGTCCCTCCTGGTAATGTTGAAAAAATGAGACTCTTATGGTGGTGGGCAGGAATATCTGATGTTTGAGTACAGCTTAAAAATTTTAAACATGTGCCTGTGAAAGTAAAGCACAAATAGAACTGATTTGATTCAGCATAGCTCTGAAAAGTCATGTTTTGGTTCCTCACACTTAGTTTTCATACCATCTCTTTGTTGATGTGATGCTTGTTACTCTTGTCCTGAAACTGTTTTTCCAAATGGAGCAAATCACTACTTTGGTAGAAATTGCGTGTTTCTTTTGTGTTTTGAAAACCAGAAGTCTAGACTAAGAGTTCCAATCATAATGTTACTAATTTACAAACATATATTCATTCCTCATCCTCAAAAAGAGTTTGTCCAATGATAAGAACTTCTGCATCCCACTATGTTAACTGCATACATGAATCACAGAAATGTGATGACATGTGAGGTTCTCCAGAAAATTTTAGATGACTTTTTAAACATCTTGCAAACTGAATCCCAGATTCTATATGGGAGGATGTCTGCGCCCTGGAAAGTTCTGCTGACATCAGTGACAGTTCCTTCATATGGGGATGCTGCCAAAAGCAGTGGGGAGATATAAAAACAAAGGTAAAGAATAATAACTCTAACTATGTACTTGATCCCACAGGAGTCTTCATTCCTGTACTCAATACAACAATACCGTCAGAAAGATGGCTCTCAAGACAAATTGTACAGAAAACTTCAGGGCTGGAACACTTCCTAGGAACGAACAGAAAATCATCGGGGTATCTGAGGCAAATGTCAGTGCTAGTGCAGAGAAATATATTTGCCATTAAGCTCTGCTGACATTTTCTCTTTTAAGATCCTTTTTACAGTTGCTCCTTGTCTGGACAAATGTCTGTCATTTGGGACTTGTGTTTTCCAAGATGGTCATTTTGCTTAAGCTAACTTTGCTTCTTAAACTCCTCACTTTTAAGTTGCTTTTTCTAACTGAGGTGAAGATGGAAATTGAGGAAACATGCTGATTTTTCCATATGACAAAACATTTCTGAAGGCTGCGAGGCTGAAGGAGATTAATGCTTCCAGGATTTGAACAGTGACATAACATTTGGCAGAAAGAATATACTGGTATGAGAGATATTCCTCCTCACAATCTTGTGAAAATTTTTCTTTGTTTGTCCAGTCCACACACGTCTGAAAAACTAGTTTGCATGTACTGACGTGTTCTGTTTCCTTACAACTCCAAATACTAGCGTGACTTTCCTACACAGAAACAGTTTTACGTACATATTGTTGTCTTTCACAATATAAAATCCATAACACAACTGGTCTGCTCAGCTGTTTCCTCTCTTGGTCACAGGAGCCACGCGTGGCATGGCTCAGACATCCTTCTGGCTGTGAGGATCCTTGTGCTAAGTGGTGTGGGGCCCTGTGAGACCCTGTCCCCTTTGCTCACTGTGCTGCTCCTTTAGCATGGAACTTCTGAGAGGTGAGGGCAGAAGAAGGATGTCCTGGGTGGGACAACACCTGCAGACCTCCAGGGGAAGAGAGGCTGGTCCAAGTGCAAGGGAGACGAGGAAAAGGCATGGAAGGGAGAGGAAGGACCTCTGGCAGGTAAGACAGAGGAAGAGTAGCAACAGAGGCAGGACCTGAAGGGTGGAAAGGAGGAGTGAACAGGGGGTATAGCCACAGAAAAGTGCCTGCCATAGCCAAGTTTCAATGAGAAAACACCCCTGCTCCCGTCAAAACCACCTGTGTAAAGTACTGCAGATCCATTAACCCCTTCTAATTTCTTTGAATCCCGTTTAGCATTAAATTCACCTCAAGCATCTGTCAAAGATTGCTATAAATTCAAAGGTGTCAAGCCCTTCTGAAGATACACAGCATGCTTGTGAATGCTGCTCCACATGACAGAATGTTATTTCAGTATTACACCCCCAAACCTATGGGAAATTGGACACTACAGTTACAGAACTCTACGGTTAGAAATGGAAGCCACCAAACCTGAGATTTACAGTACCTTTATTCACCACAGGATCCTGATTCACTCTCAGATGCCATCTGTCTTGTGCACCAAGTCAGTCAGAGGTACGACGGGAGGAAAATAAAGAGTGTGATCACACAGCAGCACCACCATGTTGTGATGTATGACCTGCGCTGGGGTGCACGCCAAGACTGCACGGGCAATTTTAATTCTGACATTTCCTCTCTTTCAGCTGCTTTACTTAGCAAAAGTAAGACTTTTTTCAGCATTTTCACCGGGCTTTAGGGGCACTCAGTGCAGTTGTACCTGCATGAACACAGGCAAGGTCCATACAAGTTCTGGACATAGAATCATAGAATTGTCTAGGTTGGAAGGGAACTTTCAGATCACTGAGTCCAACCGTCAGCCTAACACTGCCCAAACCACCACTAAAACATGTCCCTCAGCCCCACGTCTACCCATCTTTTAAATACCTCCAGGGATGGCAATTTCACCACTTCCCTGCGCAGCCTGTGCCAATGCTTGATAACCCTTTCTGTGAAGAAATTTTTCCTAATATCCATCCTAAACCTCCCTGCTCTAACTTGAGGCCATTTCCTCTTGTCCTATCGCCTGTGACTTGGGAGAAGATACCGACCCCTGCCTCTCTACAACCTCCTTTCAGGCAGTTGCAGAGAGCAATAAGGTCTCCCCTCAGCCTCCTTTTCTCCAGGCTGAACAAGCCCAGCTCCCTCAGCCGCTCCTGGTAAGACTTGTTCTCCAGACCCCTCACCAGCTTCTCTGGACACGCTCCAGCACCTCAATGTCTTTTCTCTAGTGAGGGGCCCAAAACTGGACACAGTATTTGAGGTGGGGCCTCCCGACTGAAACCACTGTTTTAACCACTGTTTTCTCTTTCAACCAACAGCTTTGGGAAGAAAACTCACAAAACAGAACGATGGCAGGTGACGAGATCTTCTGTTGACGGATATCACCATTTTCCCCCTCCTATCCCAGAGGTGTTCAAGACACACGCACCCCTCCTCCACACACACCCAGCCTCTGAGGGACCCCTCAACGGCCGCCTCGCGCGCGCGCGCGCAGGGCGGTGGCGGCGGGGGGTGGAGTGGCGCGCGCCGGAACGCTCCGCCCTCCCCTTCCCCGCCCCGCCGCGCCCCGCCCCACCGCCCCCGCCCGGCCCCGCGCGGCGCTCCCGTCTCGCGGCCGCGGCGCCTGCCAGCGCCTCTCCTGCCTGCGCTCCACTTGGTACGGCCCAGCGCGGGGATCATGGCGATTGATGGTAAGTAGGCCAATAACGGGCTCCTCTCGCCCCGAACCGCTTCCCCAGCCCCCTCCTCTCCTTCTTCTCCTCCCCCCCGGGTACGGGGAGGGGGAGGGCTCCCACCGTGGCGTGAGGTGGGGGGCGCACCGAAGCCGGGCTGAGGAGGGAGGGAGGGCGACAGGGGGGCGCCTCCTCTCCTCCTCCCCCCCCCCCCCGCCTTTCCCATCGGGGGCTGCAGCGGAGGGGCTGTTTCATGGGGGGGGGGAGAGGTGAGTGTCGCCGCTCCCTCCTCCCGTCTTCGTGCCGGAGAGCCGGGAAGGGGTAAATAATCCCTGGCACGGTGGCCGGCATCCTTCCTCTCCCTCCTCCTCCTCCTTCTCCGCCACCTGCCCCAGGGATGCCGGGCGCGCGGCTGTGGGCGCCGCGGAGGGGATCCGAGGAGGACGGAGCCATCCTCTTCGTGCCGTGAGCCGCCCTTGCTCCGCTGAGGAGGCGGGGGCGGGCGGCTCCCCCCGGGGCCGGCGGTGGGGCCGGGGCTGTGCCGCCTCTGCCCGCCGCCGCCGGGTCCGAGACGGCTGGGGCGAGGAGGTGTCTCGGAACAACCCGCAGCCTGGGTGTAGATGCCGGTTGCCGAAGGTGCGCAGCCTTGTCCGTCCTCCCCGGAGAGACTTTGCCAACTGTTTTGAAACTCATCGTCCCTCCTGGCCCTGAAGTCTCTGAAAACTGATTTCCCCAGGCGAGGGAGGTTCCCTGCTCTTTGCCGGTTGCCCAGCTGCCGCTAAGAGCCAACAAGCTGTGTAGAAGCTTGTGTCCGCAGATCTTTCTAGTCATCACTTAAAAACAACAACAACAACAAAGGCGTGAGGTGTACTACACACTTGTTGGGTCTGTTTGGAGATGGTCGTCTTAAAAGGCAGGGTTTACGAGCTTTGTTTCGAAACCTTTCCTCTAGATTCCAAGAGCAATTTTACACCTCCTTAAAAATCCTTCAAAAAGAATAAATCCTAGAATTTTATTTCCAGCAAAAGAAGGTCTTTAGGTATGCTGCTTCCTCGCCCGTGATGTTTCTTTCTGAAAGCATCTGTTGTTATAACTTAAAGTATCTAGGAAAACAGTAAGGGGGGGGAAAAAACAAACTGTTCTTGTTTGTTTTGTGTGTGGGATGCTTCTGTGCTGTCAGTTTCCTTGAATTAGTAATTCAGGCCTCTATAAGGAGAAGTTGCACTGCGCAAGCAAAGCTGCGTGTTCACTTTGTCTTGGAAGCTGCACACACCAGGAGTCTAAGTTGGCCAGCTTTAAATTGGCTAGGTGCTTTTCTGCTGAAAAGCCCTCTTAATATTATCAAGAAGATAGCAAAAAATTTCTGCTGGGTCTGCACTTTTTACATAACTCAAGCTCAGAAAAGAAAATTGTCAGTCCTTCAAAGTCTGTCTCTCTTTTAATTTTAGGTTGCATTATCCCAGAAATCTGTGAGAGTTTCTTAGATCTGAAAATGTGGAATTCATGTTTAATATGTTAGAGGAGTTAGGGTATTACTTCTGAAGAGTTAAAGCAAATACTCATGAATTAATTAAGCAATCTAACCTTTGAAAAGAATGCAACACTTCTCATTAGGGCCAGACTTTAGAAATAGCCCAGCTATTGGGCTATTGTAAATGCTTATGTGAAATTGCCAAAATGGGACTTAAGCTCTTGACAAAATTGGGTGCATAGTTGACAGTTAAGAGTGAGATGGAATTAAAAAAAAAAAAAAATCCAATCACATAAGTGATCTGCTAGGTGTTGATTTAGTACTCTCCCTGAAGACAGAAAATGCAATGTAGTTTTCTGCTGTAGTCTGTAGCAGGCATGCAGCATCCTCTTTGTTTTCAACCAAACAGCTGTAGGTTTGTTAGTAGGTGTTACAATTGTTATTCCTCATCTTGGTGTTCTCTCCATCCTGTTTGTGCAACAGTACCTTGCTTTGACTGTTTAGCAGTACTATTTCCTGGCCAGCAGTGTTACAAAATGAGTTTTATTTGGGTGAATACTGACTCTTGAAGTCAGGATCAAACCACAGGGCTTCTAGTCTAAAGTGTCAAAATACAGAAGTTACATTGCGTCCAAGTAAATTTGTACGTGTATTTAGTTAAGTCAATAGGGAAAATAGTTTGCTCATTTTTAAAGACATGACAGTTGTCCAGATTTTTTTGGTAAGGGCATGGGAAATAAGCGAGATCGAAAACTTCTGATTGAAGAATAAATATAAAATAGAATAAATATAAAAGCTCCTTCAAAGCAGAGCATATACAGTTATATGTGAAGAGTGTGCAAAATTAAAAGCTCAAATTAAAATAGGATTTGTTCACTGCAAGAAATTAAGTGCTTTTGGCTGTTCTTAAAAATCTGTAAGTACCATTTCCAGTGTCACTTTGTCAGCATACCAGTTTACATCAATTCTATTGCTAAACCCCAAAGTTTTTAGAAAAGTGACACTTTTTGTATCAAGTGTCATCGAGAATCAGGGAGCCATTGGCCACGGCCAATGACCGTTGTCATTTTGGTCAGTGACAATGCTTTTTTACTTCTCCTTTATGATCACTGACAGACTTTTAAGAGACAAGTATTCTTCATGTGACCAAGTTGGAAGCCCTAATTTAGTGATTGCAGGAACAATTACATCTTTTTCTTTGGAAAGTGAATTTCATGTTACAACATGTTCTTTTTTACTTCTTTGTAAAGATATCAGGTATATAGTTTGCATAGGTCAGGCAATCTCAGATTTGCTAGGAAAAAGCAGAGGGCAAAGTTGGAAAAAGTTCTGGTTCAAATGAGATTAAAGACTTGCATTTACAGTTCTTATTTCTGTATATTTCTCTTCTAAAACAAAATTAGTATTAGGTAGGAGATCTATTTTAAAATGCAAGTTTATTTATTGCTTAATACTTCCACTTTTTCATAGGGAATTAATCTAATACAGAGAGTATCAGAACAGGGAGGATGGCAAATACATAGAGAGTCAGGCCAAACTGGAAGCAGTAGTAAGCCCAGAGTGGTAGGCAGTCTGTGATTAAGATCCTCTCACCTGTAGCTGCCCAGGCCTGGGGTCTTGTGGCAGTTTGGTGGGATTGGGAAGAGAGAGAGTTGAGGATTCACTTCTGAGAATCCTTCAGCATCACCGTGGTAATATTCCTCATAGCAGCATTAATTTGATTTCTTTATGCTGCTTTTCCTCTTTTGAGCAATGGCAAAACTTTGGCACCTTTGGACCTTTGAGGTCCAGGTGAGGAGCTAGCAGTGGAAATTACATTCCAATTGCATGGAGGAGGGAAAAGAAATGTAAAGGTCACGGTGGGTTGCTTTGTAACCTAAGGCAGAATGGCATATATTGGATATCCTCATCCTACTTTTACCAGGTTTTTGGGCTGCACTTCAACATGCTGTAATGTCATATAGGCTATACAATAATGTACGTTTTTCAAGGAGGGGAATATATTTAGAGACAAACTTGTTTAGACTAGGTTAATTCTTTTTGAATTTAAGCTCTTCCTTATGGTTTCCATTGTGAGGAGTTTAGTCTTAAGAACTGAGAAGTATTAAAGAGAATAATGAGCCATACAGATAAAAGGTATCTAGAAGAGAAGAAAGAGTTGCAGGGTGGTGCTGTCATCTGCTAAGTTATTGCTAGAGTAATGAGGCTAATGAACATAGCTTCCCATATTTTCCCCCTGTGATCCTACCAGTGTAACACTTGCACTTCCTGATGTAATATGCCAAGGTCCTCATCGTATGTCAAGGCTTTTGAATACCTTTCATTATGTCCCTGCATCTCCCGAGTCTCTGAAGTGTCCTGAGCTCTCCAATGTTTCTGACAAGATTGTCTTCCCTCTCTTTCTTCATCTGCCAGCTGTTTGGTTGGGAGCAGGCAGCTGCAGCTGCGAGTGCTGTGCATGGATTTATCGGCTGGTTGGCTGTCCCTGTGTTTGTGTTGTGTTTGACTGCCGATTTTTTATGAAACATAGAATACTAAAATTATTAAGTTCTTAAAACTTTCTGTCAATTTTAGCTTAGATTAGCCAGTGAATTTGTAAGCAATAGAAGGATGGGGCAGGAAACGAACTGTTTCATTATATAACCCTTGTTGCCTTGGGAAACAAAGACAAAAATTTCTGAACGAACCTACTTTTTGTTTATGGATATAAGAAGAGAGAGGATTTAGAATGCTGCTTCATATAGGTTACATGAAATCTATGCCTAGCTGCAAATTTCCAGAATCCAGAAAAAGAAACAAAAGAGCAATGAGCTGTGTACAGTTCTTAAGTAGGAGTGTCGTATGTGTGGCTCATAGGTTGAATGTGGCCTAGGGAACAGTTTTATCTTGACTTCCAAGTTACCTGGGATATTCAGGTGTCACTGCAGCATGTACTAGAAGGGTGTAAGATGACAGAGAGATCCTCAAGTTAGCACTGACCTGAATTGGCCGTAATGCTTCTGAGTCCAGGTTGGTGCAGCCAGGGCAGGGGTTGAGCAGCAGCAGTAGTATTAAATAAAGGCTAAACCTAAGAAGCTGTATTTTGTACTTGGGCCCACATTTAAACACGTTTGTTAAATGTGAGCTGGATCAAGTGTCAGGGTATCAGATTGATCAGCCACACACAATCTGTTTAGTGGTGTCTTATGCTCATTCACTGTCTGTGGTGGAAACTATTCAGTGAGTGTTAACTAGTATTAATTTTTTTTATTGTCATTGTAAGGATGATTCCCTGCATTATTTGCTGATGACAGTAAAACCTTGTGCCATATGCAAAATTACTGATTTCCTAGTTGGACTTGTGTTACATCATCATCACTGTAGTGTTATGGATCTGTTGAAATAAGCAAGCCATTAGGTCTCTATTGCCTTTTAGGTAATAGAGTGGGCTACCTTTTAAAAAAAAAATTAATCTAATCTCTAATGCTTTACAGACTTCTTTTTGACAAGCTCCTCATGGGCTGAGATGGAACTATCATACTAGATATAAGAACAGTTGACGTGTTCAGAATGAAGTTCTCGAATTCTGTTCATTTTTAATGCTTAGCACTTTTGCAAATTGGAACTCTTGGCGTTCAAGATGGGCATGCAGGATGGGCATGTGTGTTCACTTACACACAGTTCCTGCCTCATTAAAAATGTTAGCTCATATTACTGCCCATCAAAATACAGGGGATCTGAAAGAGAGGAAAGGGTTTTGCTGTCATCTAGAGAACTTTCAACTGCTTTAACCATTAGGTCATGTTTTCTCTTCACCTTATTCCCAGCTTGATTCAGTTACACTTCTTCCAGCTTTTGTAATGAACGATGCAAGGGATCCAGAGCTGATCCGCTCAGGCTTTTTCCTCAATATTGTCAGGTTTTGAAGTGCATAAAGCAAAGGTCCTGTATAAAACTAAATGTGCACCTAGAATTGAAGTGGGGATTTAAAGTCGGCATTTAATCCTTGTAATTCCGAAATTTTGAGTGTTTAACTCTTGAAGATGGGAGATGTTTTCTGATTTCTGTGTAAACCTGTCTCTAGAGTGAGATAGAGAAACTTTGGGATGGCTTTGAAAGTTAATTGTAAGACAGCAAATGAGTGTCGAATTTGTGAACTAATAGGTCACAATCTGCAGAGAAACATATTCTTCGATGTGAGAAGTGGTAGGTTCAGTATGTTTGACACACATCTTACAGGTATTTTTGTTTTGTAGTCGGCATTAAGCAGTTTTCCTACTAACTGGCGTCTTTTGAAATATAAATTCTTGGCGGTAGTTTCCCTTTGTATCACAAACTTACTGTTTTATCAGAAAGATGAGAAATCCAGTTATTGATACTATTTCTGTGAGCATATTTTTCTCACAATTTCTTTGAGTAACTAAAATTATTAAAATGCACACTTTTAAAATAAATGATACACACGTCCATAGATCATTAATCGTTAAAAAAAATAAATATTTCTCTGCTTACTTTCTGTTGTGAAACTTTGATCTAGAGTGGTGATTCAGTGCTGTTAAGTAAAAACCGTAGGAATTAGCTAAAAGTCATTCTAATTTTTTTTCCCTATTTTGCTATTCATTTTTGTTGTTGACCTCTTTATTTTTATTTCCAGAATATTTGATAGCAGTTTACATTGCTTGGTAATGTATATTTAATCTTGTCATTTGCAGCGAAGTAACAATTCTTGTAGCTGCTGGGTCTCTTTCTATTCTTATTTAAAAATTATCCACACGTTTTATATCAGGTCAGATTTGGACCATTTATCCTGAACCGTTCTGTTGCTAGTTATATTTACTGTATCTCTTCATTTGTACTAGTAAGACTTATCGGACAAAGTATTTGAATGAGAACAAGGTAAAATAAAGAATTTACTAATATTTTTTTTAGTGGAAATTTTATTTCAGTTGTCAGAAGAGTAGGGAAACAGAAATGTCTTGTTGTTCTGTGTAGAAAGGAAGCTGAGATAATATTATTTTTGTGGTGGGGGAGAAGGTCCTTGAGAACCTCTCTATGACATAGTCAGCTTAGAAAATCTGTGCTATCTCCATTTCTTTTTGGCTTCTGTAAATCCATGGAGATGCTTCCATTTATTTCAGTGTGGGTAAGATCAGATGGAAAATCTGTTTGACAAATGGAAATGGCTATGCTATTCTTGATTAATTGTCACTGATTGCTAATTCATTGATCAGTGTCGCTGGTTCTGTTGATTACAAATATAAGTAAAAATTTAAATATTTTCCATGTGAAAAAAAGTTTTAATGTTTGTCACTGCTTTTAAGGTCAGATGATAACAACAAACTAAATATTCTTAATTTAAGCCAGGACAGGTAGATTACCCTATCCTTAGGCTAAGGAATTAATAGATAGCTATCATTTTAAACGGTGCTAGCACAGGAGATAGTCTTTACAGTAGGAGCTTGTATTATAAAACCAGAATGTTGATTTCTAACTTTTACTCTTGAAAACATCTGGTCTTGAACATGTCTGCTGCTAATTTAATCTGATACTTATTTCTCTTATTAGTGGATTAGAGAGTAAATAATTGTTCTTTATTCACCTGCTTATATCCACCATCTGCTGTGTCTTTTTTTTTTTTCAGGTCCAAGAGTCTTAGTCTATTAAATCACTCCTCATATGGAAACCATTCATATTTTATCCATTTTTATTGACTTTTTTTACCTTTCTCTGTGACCTCTGAGATTCTATTTTATTCTTTGAGGTGATGGGACAGAGAGGAGACCAAAACTGCACAAAATATACAAGATGTGAGCGCATAATAAGTATATAAAAGAGTGGATTTGATTTTTTTTTTTAACTTGCTCTTTTCTAATAAATTCAAACGTTTGCTTTTGAGTTTGCCTTTTGACTACTTCCAAGCATTCAACTTAAAACATTTCATGTTTTACATATGTAATACTATTTGTAGACTAAAATTGTAGAAAAAGATACTAAAGGAATGGAGGGGTGATTTTATACCGTAGGTGTGGATGGACTAATGAGTGTTTGTAACCTTTTTAGGAAAAATACTGTGCTGATGCCAGCTGTAGAGTTGCTGTTCTGTGAAAGCCTTCTCAGCTTTGTTTATTTTCCTTTACAGTTAGCTCTCTGTTCATCTAAAACCAGATTCTTCCTTAAAATCAGTTCATGGTATGAGTCAGTTTTTCAAGGAGCAGTTTTGTTGGTATACGCGAGCCAGAACACTTTCATTAGTTATCTTTTAGAATAAGTTTGTAGTATGTTATATGAAACAGCTTAGCATAAGAATGGGTTTCCCAAGTATCCTGTATTCATAGTGAAGCATTAGTATTTCCACATGCTTCAGACACGTTAACATTAACAGTGGGGTAGGCTTTTTCACTTGTATCCCATTTTATGTTTCTGCACCATAATACCTCTATTTTGTGCATTTGCTGCACAGCACTGTTGTTTCCTTCTCGTTTGACAATCCTTCCTGCTTGAGGCAGGTGGCCAGCCTTACCTGTGATCTGTAGATTGACTATGACTTGTGTCTGACGTGGGGTCACAGAGCAGGAGTGGAGCTCTGCTGAAACGCACATCCCTTGCCATTGCTGTGCGTGGGCAGCAGCTACTCCTCTGCAATTTGACAAGGTGGGCTCTCAAGGGCTACAATGAATGCTGTGTCCCTCACCCTGTTCGCACTACTCAACCTGTGCAGGATTGTCATTCTGCACTGGAATTTCACGGATTTGTGAAGGGAAAAAATAGTTGTGTAATGTTGAATAAAATGTTAAGTGAGTGTTGTTTGAATGTAGTCCAAACTTATGAAAATGCTAATTAAAATGCAATACTCAGCAGGAAAGTGATTTATCATATAAAAAGTATGTCCCAAGTTACACCTGATGACAAAGACATCTGTGATACGGTGTAATGTTCTGGTGCAGCTACTAACATGGATTTGTTGCTGACCTGAAGAATAATGTATTTTATACGCAGTACCCTAAGTTGCACTGCAGTATTGATGCTGGGACTGAGACTGTGTGACCTGTTTGTTGAAGGGATGGAATGCACCCCCACTGAGTTTGTGGGTGATGCCAGATAGGGGAGCAGTTAACGTGCTGGAGGGCAGGGCTGCTATCTGGCAGGTGCTCAGCAAGCTGAAAGAATGGGCTGAAGGGCACCACGTGAACTTTAACAAGGACAAATGAAAAGTCCAAGCCCATGCAGCACTACAAGCTGTGGACGGACTGGCCAGGAGCAGCTCAGCACAAAAGAACCTGAGAGTCCTGGTGAGCAGCAAGTCAAACATGGACCAGCCATGAGCCTCTGCAGCAATGTAGACTGACCCTGTATCCAGTGGTGTTAATCCGGTATGAGGGAGACTGAAAAACTGGAGAGACTCCATAGGCATGCTGTTCAGATGGTAAGGGAACTGGGGTACTTGGCACATGAGGAAGGGCTCGGAAACACGTGTGTAGTCTGGGGAAACCTGAAGGGGACTCTTACTGCAGCATTTCACTACATAAGGGGGTCTAAGAAATGGAGATGAGTTCTTCAGGTGCACAACATGTACACGAGGCGAGGCACTTGAGCTACATCAAAGCAAAGGAAGAAATGCTCACAGTGAGAGGGTGACACCTTCCCTGCCTTCCCCTTGCAACCGGTAGTGCCTGGAGAGATCATGGAACCTTGGTCCTTGCAGAACGTGGTTGGTTGAGGCCCACAGGAACCTCCTGTAAAGGTGTTCCTGCTCTGAAGTGTCTCAGAGCGCCAGAGGTTGTTCCCAACCTAAATCACTCTATGATAATGCCTGTGTTAAATTTCCTAGCCAATTATATTCAGCACCTAGTAGTGGAATTTCAGCCAAAGTCTAAACATAGTAGAACCATGAATTTTGAGTTGTACTAGTTTTAGAAAGAGATAAAACTTTTCAATTTAATCAGTACAAAATTCAGGTGGTGCTTTATCTTCTTTAACTTTTCATCTTTTTGGTGCGGTAGTCATCTTGGCAAACAGAGACTTGGTATATAAAATCTCTGTCTTAAATTGAGAAAATTAAACTTCAGGTGTTTCAGCTGCCTCTAACACATCTGGCCGTACTGTTTGTGCTAAATGTTTGAATGATTTTGATTTAAGGGCCACGAGGTGGTCCTTCTTGCTCAAGAAAATGCAAACGTTTTGTCAAATGAGCAATTCTAAAATTACTTCATCTTTAATTATTTCTCATTTTATTTCCATTGTCTGAAATTATGAAAAGCTTTATGTCCTCGGGTTTTTTGTATTCTCGGTTTATATTTTGGACTAAGTATTATGTGGTTTTATAGGCAAACTCACTTAAAACTTTAAATTGTTAAACAGGAGATGATGTACATAGTCAAGATGAAATAGAATTAATAATAATTTGTATCTAAATCAAATTTAAATTTTATTTAACTATAAAAGTATGGTGACCTACTACTATATTAAAATCAATTAAAGTAACGTTTGAAGATTGTAAAATTTATAAGAGTGGCATACCACTGAACCTTTGGGATTTATGGGCTGACACAAAACCAGTCTTTCCAGGATTAAATGCTAAATTACCAGGTGACATCTTGCTGTCATGGAAAATGTTTTCATATTTTCAGATTAGTTTCTTTCAATGACTAGGTTATTCAAAGCTGAGAGGCTTCTTGGGAGTTGGGAAGACAGAAAAACTTGTTTTTGTTTGTTAATCTGTGAGTAAAAGCAAGGTGTCAATAGTCTAATTGTTCCACAGTTCTGAAGAGCACTAGGGAAAAGAAGAATCTGCTCGAGCCACTTGAGGATAATATTTCATGTGTTTAATAAATTGGTTAATTTAAAATAAAAGATGTTTTCTTCAACTTTATTTTTCAAGACAGGTAGGTCACTTGGTGTATTTTTATTTAAGTTGATTTCCATCCAAAAGCAGTTTGGAAGAAGAGTAGTAGATTAATCACCTATTAAATAAGAAATATAATTCAGCATTTTATAACAAAATAAAAAGGAAAAAATTAGAATCCCTAATTAATCCATGTAAAATTGTATAGATACATTAGATAGTCTTCTGATCAATAAAAAGTAACATGAGGATTAATGTAAAGGCTTTATTTAGTGGAACGCCATCATATTTTAGCATCTAAGTGACTGAAAAAAAGATATCTTTCTTTAGAAAACAATAGGTAGCAATGCAAAATCCAAACCTAAAATTGGTATTTTTATGATGAGATTTCAAGCTGGTTCATTTCGCCGAGGGCAGTATATAATTAAAACCTAATGCTGCTCACTGTTCTTCTCTCAGTCATTTCTAGGTGAATTTTTATTTTTAACTACCTGTCTAGCATCTGTGTAATGAGAAAGTCTTGTATTTTTTTTCAGTGATTTTTATTCTTTCTTCACTGCTGAATTTAAGTCTATTGAGGGAAGAAAATCTAGGGAGAAGAGTTTCAGTTGCGCTTTTAGTTTCTCTTTTGTAGCCTGAATATGATTACAGTGACTTCAAAGAAGCTTGTAGTCTTCTCCCAAAGTTTTGTTTGTTTTTTTTTTTTTTAAATGCCTTGTTGTCATAAAACCAGATTATTTTTTTTTTACATCGTTTTTGCTATGTTTTCCTTCCAAAATGCTTTCTGAATGAAAACAATATTGGACAACTTCTAGAATGCACTGAAAAGAGGGACTTGTTATATTGCTGCTGTTACTGGGTTTTGAAATGGTGATGACTATACAAAACTCATGGGATCATCAGAGTCATTGATACTTGATTTTGCATTCAAGAGTATCTTTGAGGCTTGTTTTTCATACTACTGAATTTGAAAAAAATATGTTGACTTAAAATGAGGATTCTTTTTAACTTCATACCTCACAGACACTTAGTTTTATTTTGGAAGAGTTATGTTTTACTCCATTTTTTGATCCCTTTTATCCTTTTTTTTTCGTCTAGCATTTCTTACAGTTATTTCTTTAAAATGTAGATTTAAGTACAAATACAGGTATCTTCTTAAAACTTTTACACCACCATCTGTTAATGTTATCAATTATGAGATTTAAATATTAGTTGATTTTATATCATAATATCCTTTATTATATGGCATAATTCCTTTATTATGGAATTAAGAGAGTAATAAATTCTATATAATGTATTTCCACATTTCTGAGATTTTAGAGAAGAGAATTCTTTCAGCTTGTTTTAGAGTGTTGTGAAGTGATTGGAGTCCTGTAGTGATTAATGCATACGAAATAGATGTTTTGTTTTTGGAATTGTCTGGTTTGTATTTTCATGTGATTGCAGAGAACTGGGTATGAAAACCTAGGCAGTTCCCTTTAGTTCTGTATTCATATACATATACATGCAGTCTCTTGTCAGTGGAAAAGGGCTTAGTGCGCATTAGGGTACGGTTAAGATAGGCCATAGCTTTGGTGTAGCTTAGAATTTTAAGGTTTGAATGCAGGGCCTGTCATTCCAAAATATATTAATTTAAAAGAGAAGAGGATCATGAGCACAGGAAATGTATTCAATATAAAGTAATCATAATAAAAAAAAGAAATCAACTCTACATTAGTTTCTAGAGACCATAAAAAGAATGTCTTCAACAGTTTGCAATTGCCTGTTCCTCCTTCTACAAGGCTTAGCAATAGCTTGTGTCATGTCCCTTCCCTGTATCACACCTTCCTCTTTCAACGTGATGAATTTCTTTGTGGATTCCTTCATTGTCCTCACTACTTATATTATGTGTTGGTGTTTTGTTTACTCCTGTAATTCTAACATTAAAATGTTTTTTATTGAAATGTAAACTAAAGCTTAATATTTCTACCAACAATTTTGTTATTCTTATATACATGTCTCAAATTCTGTACAGCTATTTTTTAATTAAAAAAAAACTCTTAAGGAGAAATTCCAGGTAAACCCAGCCTTTAGTAACAGATTTTCTCTTTTTTTACCATGGAAGATAATAATAACATCATTTGACATTCTGTTATGTTATAAATATTTTTGATATTTTGAGAATTCTTCTGTAGAAGATACTTCCCTCAGAACAGGACATTATGTTTTATACTTAGGAAATATTAGTGTGGCTTCAGTTAATTTGCTTGTGCTTGTAATTTTATCTGTATAAATTCTATGTAAAATTCTTCAAACTCCACCATCATTAGCAGTCTTAAGCCAAAGGTACATTTATTTTTTTCTCCAAAGGATATCGTGTATAAATTGAAAACTTGCTAAATCAATCTTTTGCATTTTTATTAAATGACATGGTTTTACAGCTTTTTCTCTTACATTGTTTATAAGTCTTATTAAGAAGCCAAATAAATTTTATTTGTTAATATTTTCTAATGATTTATTTCCACATAGGTGGAGAACGAACTTGCGGTGTGCATGAGCTAATTTGCATTAGAAAAGGTAAGCAATGATTTGTGAAGGTGAACTTCTTAGCTTGTGAGTAGTACTGGTGAGAAATCTGCTACATTTTCTGGATCTTAGTGTTGCATCTTTGTGTTGCAGAATCTTTGAAGCTGACAATGTGAATGAAAAAAAGAAAAAATAATGAAATAAAATGTGACATTAGAAAATAAAATTTTAATTTTCTTAAGAAGGAAAAATGTTCTCCAACTCTTCCAATGTTCACTGTTGCATGGAAGTTGTTAATGTCGTTCAGCTGTGATAGGAAACCACAAAAACTTTGATCTTTGTCTTGTCCAGATATTTGTAGGATTATTTAATTTTTAGTAGTAGTGGGAAGTTTTGACAATATTTTGAACAACTGATGTAATGGACTGGTAATCTCTGCCTGTGTTTTCAATTGAGACCATAATGACTCAAATTTATTTGAAAACAACTGTATCAGTAATGAAACCAGTAATTGATAGAGCAAAAAACAGAGCTGTGCTCAAGAGAGGACTTTTATAGATTTAAGGCTGAGTTACAATGACTGAAGTTGGAGTTTCACAGTACAGCTCGGCTGATATAATGAGTAGGTACAGTTCTGTTTTCTGTCCCCTTTGCCAGCCCTGTGCTCCTTTCTGCAGCATTGCTGTTGAATCTCTGTATTCTGATCTGAAAGCTAATCTTAACCAAGAAAAAAAAAAGTTTCTTCAAGGATTAGTTCTTTGCATTGACTTACCTTTAGGTCAGAAGAGTCACAGTGCTTTCAAATGGAAAGGAGTAAGAAAGTGCAGCTGGAAAGGAGAAGGGCTGCAAGACTCGACACCTAAGTGTTAGACAGGCTCAATAGTATTGTCCAATAACATCATACTTGGTAGGAAGAAATTTTGTTTGGCCTCTGAATAGAGCTTAGTTTCCATTGCATTCACTTAAAGGGTTTTTAGTAAAATCAGGTGGTTTTGAAACATTTACTTGATATCTCCTAACCTCAGAATTAAGTCTACCGGTTAAGGTCAAAAATAGCTTTATAGTCACAAGTCATCTTTTCCAATTATCTATTAAGAGAGTGAAGGAGTGTTATGTGTGGTTTGACAGTATTGTAATTAAAAATAAATTTATGCTTTTTTAAACTGTAACTAATTTCATTCTTGTTTTTATTGCTTCATTCTCATTGAGGGGGAGGTTACTTTTTCCTTTTTATATTTTGGTGGGTTTTTTGTGTGTTTGGTTTGTTTGTTTAAAAAAACCTTCTTCATTGCTGTCTCTGTTTTTCCATTGATGGATAAGTCGGTACAGACAGTGCTCTATATTCCTTCTGTAATAGGCTCTGGTTTTGTTTCTGAATTATGAAGCTCATTGGAAGTTCAGGAAGCCTCCTAATAAAGTTTCAAAATCTATTAATCTTGCTAATCCCTATTTATTTCAGGATACTGTAGTGATTTTAAGAAAAACAATTTTTCTGCATTATTGGACGCAGTGCTGTATGGTTTTTAATGTTATTGCTGGGAAGCTAAATTGAAAAGATGTGCATTTTTTTAAGGTTCTGTCTTACGTTTGACTATTAGATTCTAAGCTCTGTTTGTTATTTATATGATAGTATAAACATTTTTTTTTTAATAACAGTTGCATGGAACCTGTGTTTTAGCATTGGTGGTTATAAATTAATCTAGCGATGTGTGATTAAGAGAGAACAATACTCTTAGTGCCATTTATATCTCCAATATGTTTGGTTCCTTTTTTCTTCATATGAGTTTCCATGTGTGTTCTAACCTTGTGTGCCTCTATGTTAACTGACAAATTTCTCCTTGCAGTGTGTGGAGCAGGTACATTCTTTTCTGTCCTCTCTCCCTACTTGAGGTGTAAACATAAAGCAGAAGGCGCTTGCCATCGTACTACAAGTCTTCCAGTCGTGTAGTGTTTTGGTTACTTTATCTAAGACTTTACATGATCTCATACGCATTCAAGATGTTTTTGTTGTCTGACTAATGGCCACACTCTTAAGGATTACTTTATTTGTCAGTTGTCTAGGCCTGCTTGTTTGCCAGGGTCACAGTGCATACTCAAGATCCATATTGATCTTCTCGGAATAGGAAAGCCTTTCCAAGCTGAGAATTTCTGGCTGTCAGCAGTCTGGAGATGTTCAAATCAGACCTTCCAGCTTTGTCCTTAATGCCACTGGGTACTCATTTCAAGCTTATACAGGATTGATCTGAAAACTTTTGTGGCATAGAGGTCTTCTCTTTCACCATCTCTTGTCTGTGCCATGAAAGCCAAGCCCTTTTTGGTCCATGAGCTCACTGTGGATGATTGATGGACAAATTAAGTATTCACATTGGCACATGGATAATTCCCTGTAGTCTTGTCTGGTGCTAGGTAAGTTTGCACTGTCCCCCTCTCCTTTTTCACTGCTGTCTGTGTGACTATTGTACCAGGATGGTACACCCTGGCACTCCTAGCGTTCATTCACTCATTTTCATTGAATGCTGTCTATGAGGCTTTGAGAGTTGGTGTGGTGTTTGCTCAAATGGCTCTGCATTTGCTGTTTGCCTGAAAGCCACTGATGCTTTCTGCCAGGTGACAACAGGTAACCACAACTGCCAGGTGTCTGTGTTAGAGTGCCCATGTGGGACCTCTGGAAGAAAGATTAGTAGTAAATAGCCAGTGTAAGTACCTAGAGTTCTTGGACATCCAGCGTACATTTGTGCTTTGCTTGTCTGCCCATCTTTCTCATAGTCCTTCCCAGTATGTTGTTGTTGAGAAGCAACTAATATGATAAACAGCAATGTTCCATCTTGTCCTGTACTGAGTAGGCAACACAGAAAAGCAAGCAAGCATGTCTTCTATGAATAATGCAAAGGAAAACTTTCCGGTTTCAAGTGATGGAGTGTAATTAGAATTTATATGGGGATTATACAACTTCAAGAACACCTGTTGCTGGTGATTAATTTTTCTTTCTGGTTAGCAAAGCAACACATACCTAAATTGTCGTTTTCTTGCCTGCCCATTCATTTTTTGCTAGGAAAATAGGAACCTTGGGGTATCGGATGATGAAATGTGGAAAGGGACCAGAAAGGTCTGCAAGGACCACACCATCTAGCTCAAATTAGTTAATGAAAAGTTCTTACCTACATATGATGGCATAACTGTTAAAATAAAACCCAATGCTTATGCTTTTCTGGAAGGCCTTAAAAACTTGATTTGTATGTGTTTTTAAACAGAGGTTTCTTCTAAATGCATAAATATAGGGTGCATGTGTGTCCTGAAAATATGCATATATTGTGGCAGTTATATAACATCTAATAGCTGCAAAATACAGAACAAGTCACTTTCCAGCTATAGAAATTTGAAGAAGTGCGATCGGTTATTACAGAAATTTGGTAACACAGCACTGAAATTTGCAACTCCTGTGTTTATCATAGCAAAGTGATCGAACTGTTTGTGTGGGTTTGTACTTACTCATTGTTGAATTCTGGAAATTGGAAAAAGAAAAAAGATATTTTTACTTTTATTATAAATGAACTTCTTGTTTACTTTTATTATTTAATGCAAGCTTATTTTATGTGCTCACACATACTCAAATTCTCACTTCTTGTCTGACAATACAAATTGAAGACTTGGCTAAGGAGAGTCCTGCTTAGTTTAGTTAGTGACTGTGTCATTTGATCCAGTCACTTAGAGTTCTTGACAGCAGAAGAAGGTAACAGGGTTTTTCTTAAATTACTCAGTTAAAGGTTTGCCATTTTGCTGACTATTTTCCTAACACAGCTGTTTTTGAGAAAGTCATGAGAGTTATGTTAAGTTGTTACTTCGGTCATTTGCTATGTACATAAAATAATTTAGGGAACTTAAGATCAGACTTCATAAAAATGTATCTTTTTTGGCTGTGTAGTGCACTGTAGCTAGGCTGCTAGTCTAACTTGGAATTTGCTGTTTTTAGAGGTACTAATATTTTTATTAAGGCTGTTTTCAGGTTCTGTTTGTACAGACCAGACAGACCTGTGATAAGTGTTTACAATATTGAGCTGTAACTGAAGAAAAACCCTATTTAGTATATTCTGATGTGTATAATACTGTGTGACACAGAAGTCACATAAAAGCAGAAAATATATATGGCCGTGTTATTTTCAGGTTTCTTTCACCTTTCATTGTTCCTTTGTATATTTTTGAAGCAATGCAAAGCGATATTCCTAACTCGGCAATGTATTTTGTATTTAATTCATGGAAGTGTAGATTGAGTATCTGAGTAAGGTCTGAGTTGCGCAGATTTTTAAAAATTATTTTTAAGCCCTCTTTTCTTTTGCAAGATGTTCTCTTCTATTATCGTGGCAGTCTTGCAAACAAAGGAAATTATTCAGCAAACCGTCTTTGTGGCTAATAATGGAACAGAAGTGCTCTTTAATATGCAAAAGAAAGAAGTGGCAAAAAGACAATGTCTTTGGCTGACAATGAATAATGTCACTTTTAATAATAATTTTGAAAAGATTAGAAGGTATGAATTTTTGTTTTGTCAGAAATATTCTTTAACTAGAGCGATGTCCTCTTTAATGTTCTGGTCAACTATCTTTATCCATTTGCATGTATCTGAATGTTAAGTTGCCAACTGCATTTAATTCAAATAAAAAAAAAATTAATGAGTTTCATTTTACAAGTGAAACATTGTTTTATTGAAAGTCAACTGTGTCTGATATAACTTGAATATTACAGATTTTATGTAGTACTCTACACTAGGTAAGTGCCTCAAAAAGAAGCAAAATAATTTTTCCTCTTTCGTAGAACTTCTTTTTCTTCATCAAGAGAAAGGTGATACTGCAGATGGTAACAAATTTCTTTAAATTAGGTAACCTCACATTAATGTAAAACATTATAAATATATGTTGTTTCTACTCGTTTAAGGGTTCAGATGTGGACAGTACCTAGTAAAATGCATATTCTCTTTTTACAGAAATAGGAATAAAGCCTCTTAATTAAAAAGTAAACACAATTAAAGCTACTTGTATATATACACAGAAAATAATAATTAATCTGTTCATAATTTTGGACTAGTTAATTTAAAATAGACAAATAAGTATTTTTGTCCAGGCTGGAAGAAGTTTTTATGTCCTTTATCCCATGATTACTAAATTTAATAGGTCTGGGAGACATAAAAGTATGGCTACATATTAAAAAAAATGAAAGTAATAATGTTAGAATTAACAACATTGGCTTAGATATTAAATTTTGCACTCTGTTGGAAAGCTAATCTGTATTTATACGTTTTGGAGTAGAGAAAATGTAGTATGAAGTAAATATTTTTCTTTGAGGTGATGCCCATACAGGAAGCAAAGTTAAGTTTCTGTGTGTTCTCCTGTGTTTGGAGTCTTCTGGAAAGCAGCATCTACTGGGGCCACTTAACTCCAACCATCATGCTCTCTTTTCTTTCTTAGCAAATTCTGTGATTAAGTACTTTGCTATATCTAAACCCTGGAATTTCTTTACTTAAAATGTTCATTTAATTGTTTTGACTGCACAGTACTTTGCTATGTATCCTAGTTAATCACTGTGCTGTTCAGAAACCTGGATCCTGCATTGTCTTGCCCTTTGCTGTTAATTGTAGCCACTGATAGGAAAAATGTGGGTTTAAAAGTTTTTTATTATGAAGATTTCTTTTCCCACAGTAGTGCAGCACTACTTTATAGTAGCTATGAACTTTTAAACCACAAGCCTCGAGACCCCTGCAGGTCTTTAATACTTTTGCACTGGGAGTGTTATTTGAGACTGCCGTTAAAAATCTATAATCACACCCACTGTGTGGAGAATACAGTTGTGTAATATGCTATGTAATTGCAACAGATTATTGGGATTTCGAGGTAATCAAGATGGTTCCATGATCTATGTCTATTCCAAGTAGCAATGCGATGTTTCCTTCACTGTTTCTTTTGAGAGTTTTCTGTTGTGAGATGCTACTTAAGAGGAGATGAATTCCATATTAGAGAGAAAAGACATTGAGGGACTGGTAAGTCAGCAGGGGTGGCAGTTTGACAACTTCCCCAGCCCATAAGGATTTAGGAATTAAAAGATTTGTGTCAAAAGTTTGAATCTCCGTCTCAGATTATGGCTTCTGTTATTCCTAAATTCGTTCTTAGATCAGTAATATTTTGGTCCTCTTTTTCCTATAATTAAATTTATCTCCAAAAGGCATTTTCTGCATGGTATTTTAAAAGAAAGGGAAAGAAATCCTATAAATGACAAACTGCAGAGGCAGTACTAGAGTTGATACAAATATTTATATGCAGTTATGTATGTGATGATTAACTTGCTGAACCAAGACCTTTTTAACACAAACTGTAATTTATGAAATATATTGAACTCTATTTGATATAAATATTTAGTCAAGTAATTTAATTGCTCATAATAAAATTAAATAAACTTAATTTTTTAATTAAAATACATTTTAGACTTTCTTCCTGTGTGAAGGAAGTCCTGGAACCTAGATGTTAAAACATATTTTTTCTTATTAGTCCTTGTAATTAGATATTAAGAAAACAAGGGGAGGGGAAAAAGTCCTGATTTATCTCTGTAGCAGTTCAGATTATCCTTAAGCTAGCATGAAGAGACATAAACCAAATGATGAAAACAGTTATTATTCCTGATAACTTTCCACTGGAATAAAAGTGACACTGGAGTTCAACCAGTGTAATGTACCTGATGTGATACAGTAATTCCAGTAATTTTTTTCATGTAAACAAAAACATTATTTTTTTACTTAATGATAGGTGTATGATATTTTTTATAAATTAACCTTTAAATCACATCACATAACTTTTCAGATAATGTAGATTTTCTGTTTTCCCCAGTATTACTTTGAAAGGTTTATAAATAGAATTTTTAAAGAGTATTGTTATTCCAAATAGAAAGTTAAAAAATCACTTTCATCCTGATTTCATTCTGTCAGTCTTTCATAACTTCTGAAAGGTTCATGTTACTAAAAATTATTAATAATTTTCTTGTTTAGGAAAATCTCTTTTCAGTTCTGCATTGAAATTCAAATTGTCATTTAATGTTTATGTTCAATTAAACTTGCATGTTACTCAGGGTAACATACGAGGTATATATATTTAAAGTGTTGAAATACAGGTTGCTCATGTTGCACATGCTTGTAATTTGTACCAGAGAGTGTGTAAACTTGCTGTATAACAAAGTGCAAGATGGAGGAGAAACAAACGCATAGGAAGGACCATCCTTAGACTAGCAGTAGAACATGTGCATTAAACATAGTAAGCTGACAAATGCAGCAATTAGTAGTGGGCTAAGTTAAGAAGTCTGTGCTGCAGAAGAAAGCAAAATACAAGTTTGAATTGAAGGGGCAGTGACTTTACCAGAAAAGTTTCAGTTTTAATGTAACCTAAATGTAGCTAAAGAATTAAAAACATTAATAGATGACCTTTAATGGCATGCTTTAAGTTGAGCTAAAATACTTTTCCTGATGTTTGTTTTGGCAAAACATAAAAGAAATAAGTAAAATTGAGAAAGGAAGTACACCGTTGCAGTGTTTTATATGAGAAAGAAGAAAGATAAAGACAAAATAAAACAGGGAGCGTAGGAAATACATTTGGAATTCTGTCTTGTGATACACTTGATAAAATGTTTAGAGAAAATTCTGAGTTCATTGTCATTGTTTTTTAGCAGAAACATCAGCTAGTCAATTTTTGTGCTAAAGTTGCTTCTGTTTCTTATATGGGAAAGTATTCCAGTAGTTATGTCAGCTGCCACGTAGAGTTTATCTTGTTTCTAAAGCAGTGCAGGTAGTCAAGAATTTAATTTTTTAAATCTTCTTACACAACACTGGATAAAATGCTGCCCTCTGTAGGTGTAGCATTTTGTCTAGGCAAACTAGGTTCTGTTGACTTGTTATTGCTTCTTCAACTACTCCAGCAAACAGGAAGATAATAATTCTGCTAAATTATTGTGAAACTTTGTGTGTTGAGTATACCTTGTCAAAGAAAAGCTGTTTAGAAAGACCACAAGATTTTAGGTAGCCTTTAAGTTCAGTTATTTAATTCTAGAGAAGATACCATCCTATATAATTAGTCATAAAAGAAAAAAACATAGTTATATGTAAGCTGACATGTACATAAGTACAGTTCTTACTTGTGCTGAGTAATCAGTCAGACCAAAGTATTTTCATTCGGAGCTGACTCTGAAGTATAGGGGGTTTTGTTTGGTTTTTTTGCCATTATGACATGAGTTGTCTGTGAGAAATAAATGTGTGCTGTTTGGAGATAAATAATTCAAGCATGGAGAAAAGGCAATCAAGGCATGAATCTTATTTTGTGGTTCAGTAACCTGTTCAGCTTTCTGAAAATATGTTAATTTCTCATGCAAGTTGGAAAGTTGTTATGAAGTGATAAAGTGCAGTGAATAGCATTTGAATGAAAATATTTTTGAACTGGACAGTATAGGTTATTTTCAGGTAATGTCAAGATGTAGTGGTGTAAAAACTAACAACAATAAATAATTCTTCAGGACTAAATACGAAACAACAGTCCTGTTTCTTTAAAAGAAATTAAAAGGCTAAAATATCCTAGATCAAGTTATAAAAAAAGAGAAAACAGAGGAAGTTATAAATTAAAAACAAGCTTACATTTTTCATTTCAAATGTTTTCGTGCTAGGATCTTAAAGCTAATTGAGATTCTTTGGATCATACCTCTAGTTACTTAATTTGTGCACAGAAGAGATAGTATTGCAATTGTAAATGAATAATTAAAACATCACTAAGGTAACTATGTGGCTTTGTACATTACTAGCTGAGTGAGCAGTATGATGTGGAGTGTGAGAGCTCCAAAAACAATTGGATATTAAATAGAATTGGGAGGAATAGTTACATATTAAACAATTAACTGCTTTTAAATTCAATATTAAAAGCATTAAATGCTTTTATTATGTCTGAGGATTTTTGTTGTTTTGGTGATATTTATTTAAAGATGCCATTATTTTCTGAAGAGTTTGAAACATCTTTTGGAAAAGAAAAATTCTTTAATTACAGGGAAGTTGTTATTTGACAAAGAGAATCTAATTTGATATTTAAGATGAAGAGATGGTAAGTTTCTATCTTCTAATAATCCTAATTCCAGTGATGATGATAATAAAAGTGAATTAGTGATGTTAACATAATACTTCTGTAATGAGTATAGCTTTCTATGCTATTTCTATAGCCAGCAAATCAATTAGTCTTAATAACTTTGTAGCAAAACATTTGTTATTTTAGTATTTCTGAAACTGTTATACGATTATGAATTTCAAACATTTATAGTTGTTTTTCTTAAGAACTGAAGATAATTATGAAGTTTATGAAAGTAGGACATTTGAATTTGAAATATGACTACTGAGAAAGTATTGGTTTGTGATTATAGAAGAAACCACTGGGAACCACTGAGAATTTTTAAAATTGTCATTTAATGTTTATGTTCAATTAAACTTGCATGCTTTTCATGGTACAATTAATGCCCAAACCAATCAGAATTTATGACAATGTGTTCTGAATCAAAATAGTCCCAGTGCAGAATGTAGCACAGACGTATTTTATATGAAAAAAAGTACATTTCTTTATTTTTTCTACAAAGATAATGTATATTGATGTAGAAAACCTTTATTCATGGATAGGAATCCATACACATTTGCATGTGGAAAATTGACTACAATTTTATTTGGTTTTTTTTTTTCTGACTTTATAATGGTAATACATTAAAGGATTTGAACTTGATAATATACTTAATCTGTGAACAAGCATTGTAAGATTCTTTACATGGATGCAAGTTGATATGGAAATAAAATTTTCAAGTCCTGTGTTCACACTGAATTACATAAATAATTAATTAGTCTTGCTGAATCTAAAGTTTCGTTCTTTTTGTAAGGTATCAGCCAATGTTTTTTTTTTACTCCAGGAAGATGTCATCAGATCCTGTGTTTCCATAGAGAACTGTGCAGTTTGCATTCAGTGCCTTTTTAACTGATTAATATCCGGGAAGTACTTGAGAAAAAAACAAAAACATTGTGTTTTTGAATTACTTTTGGGTTGTGGTTAACTTCAAAGCAGCTTTGATTGCTGAACAATATAAGCATAAGTAAAAAAAAATAAAAATTAAAAAATGTAAACCTACAGTTTTAAAAGATCAAATGTGAAATACTTGAAAGTGCACTTTTCTCTGAAGATGTACAGTTAATCTATCCTATTAAAAGGAAACCCAGCAACAGGACAAGAGGAAAGGGGCACAAACTGGAACACAGGAAGTTCCGTCTGAACATAAGGAAAAAACCCTCTTTACTTTGAGGGTGACAGAGCACTGGAACAGGCTGCCCAGAGAGGCTATGGAGTCTCCTCTTTTGGAGATACTCAAAACCTGCCTGGATGTGTTCCTGTCCAGCCTGCTCTGGGTGATGCTGCTCTGCCAGGGGGGTTGGACTAGTTGATCTCTGAAGGCGAAACATTCACTGTCCTTTATTGTGAGTCACAGAATGATTGGAATTCACTTCAGCCTCCTGCTCAAAGCGATGTTGACACTGAATTCAGGCAAAGCTGCTTAGGACAGCCTGCTCTAATAATAAATCCGTTATCTTCATAGATAAATTTCTGTGGTTACATTTTGTTTACCTGTCTAGTCTTCCTAATCTGTCTTCTTTTTCTGCCTTCTCTTCACTTTCCAACGTGTTCTGTGTATTCCATCCCCATGTTGCACCTTCTTCCTAACTCGTACTTCCCATTTCCTTGCTGGACGCCATTAACTTGTGCCTAATTGCCATCTTCCACTTCAGTCTCACTACTGTTGGTCCCTGTGTCCTGGTGTATCGCAGTTTCTTCTTTCTGCCTTTTCTGACACTGCCTCTGTGCTTGATACAACTGGAAGTTATTGAAGAATGAAGATTTTCTGCTCTTGGCCCAGCCTCTAGTCTCGTTTGGGTCAGGATCATTAATTCAAAGAAAACTGGATGTTGTTCCAGTAGACCCAGATATTCTCAGTTATCCATACACAGTCTTGGGAGGGGAGGGAGCATGCCTACTACCAGCAGAACCTTGGGAGATTTCATCTGTTAAACTTTGAGGTCAAAAGTGGATATACACAAACTGAGGCTTTTGTCAAATCTGAGAGTTTTCCCATATTTAGGAAGATTCCATGAAAATGGTAAATGGACACCTGACAAGTGATAAATGAACACCTGACACGTGGCAAATTCCTTGCTTTAAATCAGAGAACAGTAGGGCTTTAAAAAAAATAAATTAGTCACCACAACAGTGGTAATTTTTTTTTTTTCTTCAGCTCATTCTTGGTCATGGCTTAACTTTTTTTTTTTTTTTAAACTTAAAAATGTGCAAAACCCCTTCAGTATGAGGCAGAGTTGCTGTAAACTTCAGCTGTAACAAGTGATTTAAATTAAATTATGAGCAACTCTAAACAGGGAATGAAGGGAATATCAGGTAATCTTAGTATGATGTGCTGCCGAGGTCTTTCATGAACAAAGGGATTTCTTTTTCTATTTGTTCATGGTAATGAAAATGTTAAAAAAAAAAATTTAGCCTCCCTTCCTGTAGGTCTGGAATAGAATTCCACTTCTCTCACCTTGTTGCTTGGCTTGATGCAGCACAACCTCTCATCTTGAAGGGCTGATGAGGAACTTAGTAATTGTATCTGTCTTTGTATTTCTGTTAAACTGCCTGAAATTGAAAATAACACTTACGTTCTCTTCCCTGTTGCACTGTTGGTTTTTTTGGGTTTGTTTTGTTTTGTTTTATTTGGGCTCTATTCAGCAGTTCTTATATTATCAGTAGTTCTTATATATATATATATATATATACACTGTGTTCTTATATTTCTCATTCTGTCTTCAACTTTAGTGGATTGGAAGGTGAAGGTCAGATTTTGAAGGCTGCCAATTATTTCTCGCTTTGCCTTCAGCTCTTCAAAAGACAGTGCTCTCAACTCAGTTGAGAGTTGTTCATGTTTTTCCCAACTTTTCTGATACAATCTAATAAAACAAGAAAAAATTACTCAGATTTGATATTGACTAAATAGAGGTTCTAGGCTAGTTGGGTTTCTGTTTATTCTTTTGGGGTTTCTTTGGTTGTCATTCTGGTATTTTTGTAGTAATTTTGTCAGTGTAGGTGGTTCAAAGCTATTGACAGGTTCCTTTTCTTGTGAAAACTTTCAGGGTTCTAGGCATAACATTACATGATCTGTTTTGGTCAGAGGTAGAAAGTGGAATAAAAATAATTTTCGCAATTTCAGGTGGGTCTGGACATCTAGCTCAAAATAGAAGTGCGAATCTGACCAATTCCTTTTAGATTGTGGAAGGTGCATTTCTTTTTATCTTTTTTGGTTTTTAAAACACAGCTGTATAATTACTTAAGAACAGCACCACGAACACAAATCTTCCCTGTCATCCCAGAAATAATGCCCCCAAAACAAACTGAGGGGGTTGTGGCTCTGTGTGTTTCTCAGTCAGCACCTTTACATAAATGTATGAGCCCAGATTTACAAAGGGCATATGAAGACTCAGAGAGCAAAGGCTGCAGCTCTGGCTGGGGGTTCTGCACCATCTACCACAGCTGTGGCTGATGGTTCCACCCAGATGGAGGTGCTGAAAGGAGAGGCTGCAGGGCAGACCTCAGACTGCAGGAGGTGCCTTGACCTTTCTCCTGGGGCAGGGGTTTGTGGCACACCTGCCTGCAAAAGGTGTGCCCAGGTGGAGGACCTCCTGCAGCCAGGTGGCTGAGCTGCAGGAAATAGTGAGGAGGCTGCCTAGCATCAGGGAGGCTGAGGAGGAGTTAGATAGCTGGTTCCAAGCACAGTCTGCAGTGGCCCCACAGCCCGTGGTCTGCATAGATGAGCAAGGAGCTCCTGGACAAACTTAAACAGAAAAAGGAAGCCTACAGAGGGTGGAAGCAAGGACAGGTAGCCTTGGAGTAATACAGAGAAATTGTCCGAGCAGCCAGGGATCAGGTTAGCAAAGCTAAAGTCCAGAGTTAAATCTGGCCAGGGACATAAACGGCAACAAGAAAAGCTTCTACAGGTACATCACTAATAAAAGGAAGACTAGGGAAAATGTGGGCCCTATCCAGAAAGAAAGGATGGACCTGCTTACCTGGGATATGGAGAGGACTGAGGTACGCAGTGGTGAAGACTGACACAAAAAAGCCATTAAGTGCTCTAGCCACACTGCCCAACTCGCAGAAGGCAAAGGCAGGGACTGGGACAATGAGGTAATGCCCACTGTAGGAGAACAGGTTCAAGACTATCTAAGGAACCTGAAGGTGCACAAATCCCTGGGACCCGGTGAGATTGATCTGTGGGTCCCGAGAAAGCTGGCAGATGAGATTGCTAAACCACTATCCATCATATTTGTGAAGTCATGGCAGGTTGGTGAAGCTCCTACTGACTGGAGAAGGGGAAACATAACTCTCATTTTTAAGAAGAAAACAAAGGAAGACCTGAGGAACTACAGGCTGGTCAGTCTCACCTCTGTGCCCAGCAAGATCATGGAGCAGATCCTCCAGGAAACTCTACTAAGGCACATGGAAAATAAGGAGGTGATTGGTGACAGCCAGCATGGTTTCACTAGAGGGAAATCATGCCTGACAATTTTGGTGGCCTTCTATGACAGTGTTTCAGCATTGGTGGATAATGGAAGAGCAATTAACATTACCTACGTGGACTTTTGCAAGCATTTGAGACTGTCCCACATGGCATCCTTGTCTCTAAATTGGAGATACATGAATTTGGTGGATGGACCACTCAGTGGATAAGGAATTGGCTGGACAGCCATATTCAAAGAGTTGTAGTCAATGGCTCGATGACCAAGTGGAGATGAGTAGCATTCCTCAGGGGTTGGTATTGGGACTGGCACTGTTTAACATCTTTGTTGGCGACATGGACAGTGGGATTGAGTGCACCCTCAGCAAGTTTTCAGACATCACCAAGCTGTGTGGTGTAGTTGACATACCAGAGGGACAACCCTCTAGTTGCCATCTAGAGGGACCTGGTCAAGCTCGATAATTGGGCTCATGAACTTCATGAGGTTCAACAAGGCCAAGTGCAAGGTCCTGCACCTGGGTCAGAGCAACCCCCAGTGTCAATACAGGCTAGGCGGAGAGTGGATTGAGAGCAGCCCTGAGGAGAAGGACATGGGGGTACTGGGGAATGAAAAGCTGGACATGACCCAGCAATGTGCACTCACAGCCCAGAAGGTCAACTGTATTCTGGGCTGTGTCAAAAGAAGCATGACCAGCAGGTCAAAGGAGGTGATTCTCCCCCTCTACTCTGCTCTCGTGAGACCCCACCTGGAGTGCTATGTCCAGTTCTGGGGCCCCCAATGTAAGGGGGACATGGGCCTGTCAGAGCGAGTCCAGAGGAGGGCCATGAAGATGATCAGAGAGTTGGAGCACCTCTCCTATTAAGACAGACTGAGAGAGTTAGAGTTGTTCAGCCTGGAGAAGAGAACGTTCCGGGGAGACCTTATAGCAGCCTTCCAGTACCTAAAGGGGGCCTACAGGAAAGATGTTGAAAGACTCTTCAAGGGAGTGTAGCGATAGGATGAGGGGTAACAGGTTTAAACTGAAAGAGGGGAGATTTAGATTAAATATTAGGAAGAAATTCTTTATTGTGAGGGTGGTGAGACACTGGAACAGGTTGCCCAGGGAAGTGGTGGATGCCACATCCCTGGAGGTTTTCAAGACCAGGTTGGATAGGGCTTTGAGCAAACCTGGTCTAGCAGGAGGTGTCCTTGCCCATGGCAGGGGGGTTGGAACTAGATGATCTTTAAGGTCCTTTCCAACCCAAACCATTCTGTGTTTCTATGGTGTAATTTGCAGTTCAGCCCCATGCTCAAAGCAGAGCTAACATTAAAGTTGAATGCTACAGCTGATCTAGTCAATTTGTTCCAGTGCTTAACCCCTCTTATTCTGGATTTTTTTCCCCTCATCTCCAACTGGAATTTTCCTTGTTGCTGCTTCAGACTCCTGCCTCTTTCTCTTGCAATATGCATCTCTGAGAATGCGGAGCCTGTTGCCAACTTTTCTTTAATCTCACTCCTTTTTGCGTAATGAAAGATGTCTCCACACAGCATTACACTCCTAAAGTGAAGTACCAAGATCTTGAAGGGAATTCATGAATCTGATAAATCTTGATAAATATTCTATAAATAGAAAAAATGCAACTCCCAAGAATGGGATTCTACCAACTAGAGGGACACTTTCTCTAGACACAAGTCTAGAGAAAACAGCAGGAAGAAAGGGATATGTGAAATCCTAGCTTTCATGCAGATGAATGCAGCCATATTCAATCCTGAAAGACGCACCTCTGTGTGGAAGGGCCACAGAAAATACTCTGAGTCTTAAGGTGTCTGTTACCTTAAGGTGTTGCTCTCTTACTCTCTCTCTTAAGAATGCAGGTTTGAAACATAACTCATATGAGAGGCTATAATGTTTATTAATTGGTCAACATGCTACTGATAAACCCATTAACAGATTAATTAGCTAATAAATATACAACTACGAATCACTAACAGTTCTATAACTCTTTACAGTATTGCTAATTGCACACAGTTGTTGAGTTACCATTTTATCACTTTGTTCTTATATTATTGAATGACAATTCTATAACCCTTCACTTTAACCTCCCATATCACTTAGTAACAAATTTCAGATGTAGACCTAGTGGAGAGTCCAGTGGATTGCCCAAGGGGCTTTCTTCTGGTATTCTGACAGCCTTGGTTAATGAAGCAGGTCAGCTTCATTATCGTCTGTGGGCATGCGTACTCCTGTCAAAAGATTTGCCCTCTCTTGTTCTTGAACTGCTTTTACAACTTGTTTGTTATTTCCTGCTTTTCTAGACCCTTCTCTATCCCTTTCTGTACCTAGTCTCCTTTCAAATAAACAAGCTGCCCCTTCATTACTCCTTCCTCATTGGTCCAATTGGCTACATCCATTCCCTGATTTCATATTTCTAAGACCATTTCCTAGGTAATCTTGGTCCTAAACAGTATTACTGATGATGTTGCTTAGAGAGTGATGGACTTGCAAGATTCTACCACTGCAAAAGATGCCCAAAACTTCCTTTCTGCTTAATATCAATTACATATTGTTTATTTTATACACTGTTAGACACGTCAGTCTACTTCAGCCTTTTTTCCTCTGCCTGGTTTTGATTAAGTGTGCTTTATCTCTATTCCACTTACCTCTTCCTTGGTTTGTATACAAGTGCCACAGATGCCAGGGCAAGGAACACACCTATATGTGCTTTTTCTCGTTCTGTGTTTTGCTCACACAGCATACTAGTTGTCAGGGAGCAGCAAGAGGCAGCTAAGGGAAAAGGAGCCAGGAGCTGAGCATAAAAAGGCTGGCAATGGCCAAACCAGCAAGGGCTCTGTCTTTCCCTAGCAGTGCTATCTCAGAGTTGGCCCTGAATCCAGGTTGCCAAACCTCCAGCCCCTTCCAGGAAGGGGGGAATGCTCTTAGCTTCTTTCCTGTACTCTCTCTCAGATGTTCCATCAAAAATCATTAGCCTTGGCATCTGCTGATCACCTCCCCATTTTCTGCAGAGTCCCTGTCTTGTTATGGGGTCCAGTATTCTGGCAGAACTTGCTCACAATGTCAGTCCTCCCTTACATTAGGACCAGATACTTTTCTGTTCTTCGAAAAGATGAGTGGAAGTGAAGAAACTGATGAAATTTAACAGTGTCAAACATTAAGTCAAATTTAAATGGTGGCTTTTCAGGTATATCTTGCTTATATATTTTGAACTTTAGTAGTATTTATTAATGATCAGTTGATCAGTTCTGATAAATATAACTTTTACATGTTAAACTTTTACAAGACACTTAAATATGTGTTTCTTTCTGTTTCTTTTAGTGTCTCCTGAAGCAATTGGATTCCTGTCTGCTGTTGGGGTGTTCATTGTTCTCATGTTGCTACTTTTCCTATATATTAATAAGAAGATGTGTTTTGAAAATGTTAGTGGTTTCCCAGATCTTGATTCAGGATACACTACAAGAAAGAATTCACAAGATAAACTTTGTAAGTATCTGAAATACAGTGTATTAACCTTAATTATAAGAACGCACAATTTTGCAAGGATGTGTAGAAATAACAAATAATCACTTGACTTAAGTGATGAAAACACACAATGTTGACTTGCCGTCACTGTGCAGTATGTGGAAAGGAAAAAACCTTCATATTCACAAGCCACAGAAATTCAACAGCTATATTACCAAAGAGTTGACATTTACTTATGGGAAGATATTTCTCTTGTACTATGAGAATACTCTTGAACATATTTTAAACATTCCATAATTATGTATAATTAAATCTTCTCAAGTGAATTTGTGAATGGGCTTATTGGGTTTTCACTCAGCCTATTAGAATCTTTCACCAACCTTTTGGAGAAGGTCTTGCATTTACTCACCTAGAAAAGTATTTGAAAGAAGTAAAACAATAGAAACTGAAGTCATCTGATCTCTGGCAAACAAATTTTTTCTATATTTTTTAAAATAGAACAATGTCTAAAAGGATAATGTGAAATGAAAAAAAATAGACCTTGAAAAAGATACTGAGGTTTGATAAAATAACCCCTTTCTACTTTTTGGCTGTGGAAATTGAATGGGCTTTGGCCCGGCTTGAGAGGAAGAGAGAGGCACCAGAAAGCAGAATGGGAAATTTGAGGGTTTCTTCCCTTCTACCTCTTTAAAAGGTGCAGCTAAATTTTTATTTTCAGTTTTCTTGGAGACAGAAAAAGTTCTCCCCCCTGGAAATTAAGTCAGTCGTCTTAACTTTCTTTTTGCTACAAAACAAGTCTTCATGTTCTGAAATATCTTACCTTATGTAAAAGACAACAAATGTTTTGGGGTAAAGAAGTCTCCACGATGCGTGTTTTTGTTCATCTATTATGTTAAAAGCTTGTTTTAGTGTGACATTGATGAAAGGACATAATTTAAATGTCTCACAACTTCTTCTTTGCAGGTTAGAATAAAAAAAAATTAATGTTTCCACCTCACACAGTTGTCTTAGTTTTGAAAATAATGAATTTTATTATGGCTAGTTGATGCTGCAGTTGATGAAAGACTATGGTTTTGCTGGTTGATTGTGGCTTCATTTCAAGATATTTACTTAGCTGCTTTCTCACTATTTTCAATGCACATTGAATGGAAAGAGCAAAGCTTCAACTTCCCCTGGTAAATGTATTGAGTTTGAGATAGCAAATCAAATAGCTCCGAACTTGGAAAAATGGAGTTGATCAGTTTGTGAAACGGAGGACCTTTCTATATTAAAAGTTGCTGCTGAATAGATTGGACAAATGGCGTTTTTCAGAAACCTCCAGCAAAATCTGAGCCTTCCCTCTGTGTCTTCTCTGGTGGACACGCTTAGCAGTGCTGTGGATGATTTGACCAGTGCTGTTGGAGAAGTTGGCTACAGTGTAGCTGATTCGGTAACAGAACAAGTAACAAGCATGATAAATGGCCTTCGTGCAGAAGATGAAAGCTCCAAAATGCAGGGTGATAAACCTATGCAAGGGAGAGAAGAACATACACCATCATTAGCTCATTCTCAGGAAATTAATATGAAAGCAAAGAGAGGTACTGCAGAACATAAAGAGACTCATTATTCTAATTCGTTAAGTTTTGTAAAAAAAGATACAAGTCAAGATGGAGCATCTGGCCATGTTGTGGACAAAAAACAGTGCCAGTTAAAAGGCAGAGATAGTGATAATCAATTAAGTGATACAGAAGTACCTCAGAATTTGAAGAATGTAGGAGGACCTTATAAAAGGGAAGCAATAGGAGGAAATGAGTGTTTTGTAAATGATAAGTTCTTGAAGGATAGTAACTTGAAAAGTAATAAATTTGCAATGGAGCAATCTATTGAGGAACAAGATAATTGCCTACGTGCAGTATCAGGTAATTCTAAGAATGAATTGCATAGAAAAATCAAATCACGGTCACCTGGAGTTGATTTTAAGGATTCTGAAGAAGCGCACAGCATGAATGTTCCCCAAGATGTAGAAACAAAATCTGTTGAAATACAGAAGCAAAAATTATCAGACTCCAGCTTGAAGAAGACACACAATGACCATCCCAATTGCATTAATGAATTCAGAGAAAAGAAATCTGAAGCCTTTTTTGACAGAAAAGGAAAATCTGTATCAAAGGATGAAGACAATATGTCAAATACAACTGCAAAAGCCGGTAAAAAGAAAAACTCAAAGAAATCAGAAAAGAATTCAAGAGAGCTATGTAATAAGAAGACAGCAGGAAAAGGTGAGGAATCCGTCAGCAAACTGCATTCTTCAGCCTTTCCTGAAACTTATGATACTTCCTACTTTTTTCACCTATTTTACACATTTAATAATAGTGTTTCCTGTGGATGAAAGTAGGTCTGTGTTGTCAGTGCTTCACTCTCTAATTACGTTGATACTTCTTGGAAGTTAATTACTTTTTAAAGTATTACTTAAAGGAACTGATTAATAAATGGCTTTCCTATGTTCTAACTTTTCTTTTTCTATATACAGTTTTTCTTACCTTCTCTGCAGTGCCTTGTGTGGTTTCTGTTGAATTATTTAATATTGGAATGTAACACTTGCTTGTGAAAGTGGCTTTTATTTTGTATATTTTAAAAGCATTGCATAAAATGTGGTAAGATGATAAAGAAAAAAAACCCCTTCTGTTATATTTACATTATAGTAGGTCTTCAGAATGTATTTCTGGGATGTGCAACATAGTCATTTCAAGACACAAAACTCAACGACAAGTGGCAATTAAGTGATTTTAAGTATAGAAAGAACTGACTGAGGCTTGTCTTAAAGAAACTTGTAGTCTTACAAAGAAAATATATGTATTATTGGTATGGATGCTGTGTGTGCCGTCCTTCAACATCCAGTCTTAAACAATATGACAATGGGATTGCAATAATAGTTTGCAAGTAAGAACTAAAACCTTGCATTTTTATACAATTGTTTTGCGGGCTGTGTAGTGAATTTTTAGAAAGCAACACAGGCTTTTCTGGTGATGCTTTTTCTGAAGAGAAATGAACTATTTCATAATAAATACCAGGTTTGGGGCTTTTTTTCAGTGTGTGTGTTTTCCCTTATGTGAAAATTTCAGTTATTTGTTTTGCTGGTTTTTGTTTCTTTGTTTGTTTTTGTTTTGTTTTGTTTTATTTGATTTAGAAGGTAGTTTCCATGTTTGTTTGATAAACTATGTTCATACCTGTTATTTCTTCAGGTAATATCATATTTATAAAGTATATTCACTATAAAAAATGACATTTTAGGTCCTATAATAAACAAATTAATAGCTTTCAACAGGTTAATAATTACATATGACCCATGTTAGCCGAATAAAGGGAAGCTTTTAAAAAGAACATTAATTCTCTTGGGCAAGTTTCCAACTAAGATATGAAAATCAAAAGAGAATTGACAAGAAGACGCATAAAACCTTGAGGACTCTTTTTAATGTGTAGGAAAGTATTTTTTCCCAGGGAACTGAAACAGATATTTATTGTACATTTTAAAAATGTTTGCATGGATAGCTTGTGTTTTAACGTTAATGAGATTTCTTTAAGTCCTCTGAAGAGGTCTTGTTTCATGACTTGTAATAATAGTATACATCTTCATTCTTTCTCTTTTGCGCTAGGAACTGCAGAAAAAATACCTGCTGTCACTGAAAACTTCTGGATGCTTATATATATGAGTGTATTATTAGAGGCATAACTTTCAGCACTTCTTTCAAACATGTTGCTACTGTGGTTTATACCATTCCATTTTTTAAACTTTTTACAGACTATTTAATGAACCTAATTTCATAGTTGTGAATATATGTCTTGTACTGATAAGTGATGCATCTAATACTGATGCCTGGCACTGTATTTTATGCCCTAATCTTAGCTGTGGAAATCCATAGAAGATTCCTAGGTGTCAGGTTTCAACCTGTTGAGGGCCAGCCTGTTTAGGCTCCTTTTTCTGGGCAGCCTCTGGGCAGTGAATTTGCTAGCCAGAATATATCCTCCTTGGTGTGATATTTTTCAATAAGTGATCAGTGAAATTGAACTTGCTTTATAGCCATCTGTACAATGGGAAGAACCATATCTGTCAGACTTGAATTAAAATTGCTAGTTTAGAGTTGAAATATCTAGATGCTCATTAGCAGTCTTTTAAGCCACCAGTTTTCCTATAAATACTAAATTAAGATTACGTACACATTGCATGTAGAGCGGGTAGCACCATCTGCAGTTAAGGTTCCTGACATTTTCCATTTCAAGACCTTATTTTCAGTTGCTTGTAACTGTGTGCCAAATTTGAAATATTTGGGATGAAATTTGGCATACTTTCCATCTGAGATTTTTTTTTTTTTTGAGCTACAGTTTAAAATCTTTAGCTGTTTCCAGGAAAAGAGTGTGTGAGAAACATGCTGGTTATCTGTGCAAAATAATCACATCTGCTTCACTAAGATGCTTTGTCACCTTTGTATATTGGATTATGTACTTGAAATGTGGGAGAGCACTTTTCCCATGTCAGTGATGCTCATGTGCTTCTATGAAAAAATACGTAAGTTTGCCGAAATTGTACATCTTTGGAAACTATGTCATTGGAAAAGGCATAGTAAACACTCCTTATACTTTGCTTGTTTAATTCACTGACCATCCCATTTGCGCTCATATGCTTCATTGTAAGGGGTTGAAGAACAGAGCAGGTCTTGTCCTGCTTTTTGATACTTACAGTTACTGAAGGACACGGGAAGTCTGAACAGAAGAATTGAGACTAAACATGACTTATGTGAGGACAGAAACTTCCTGAGCAAATGTGACATGAGGCAAGTGGTAGACTGGGATTTGAAGGAGGATGGGTGACAGCTGTGGAGAGAACTGATAACATTTTATGAAAGCGGAGAGACTAAGGATGAAAGACTGAGGTTACATGAGTAGTTGGTTAGGTGCAAGTAAAGAGAATTTGGGACTAAATAGACAAAGAGAATAAAGAAATCCCCATAACAGACCAAAACTGTGTGCTTGGAGCAGGAACCTAGAGTATGGGGCCAGGAGACAGGAATTTAGGATATAAATATACCCTATTATAAATATAAATGTAACTAAACTTGCAGCATAGGTTTTGCTGTATGAGTACCAGGGAGAAATAGACCTGTGGCTGAATTTTGGGTAAGCTGAATCCCTCCTTTAGTTGGAATGTCCAGGCAGAGGAGTGAGATTGGCCAGGCGTGAAGACAGAGACTAATGGGTGCAGAAATGCAGAGCTAGGACAGGGACGGGGAGAAGGGCATAAAAGCAGGGAGGGCAGAAGCAGTTGAGAGTGGCTGGGTAGCGTGTTAGATGGTATTCGCTTGCAGAATCACAAGCTGAAAAACAACATTATGGGTATCTCAGAGTTCTGCCTGTAATGGAAATCCATTGACAAATCATATACCGTAGGCTTGCTCACAGAGTAGTGGTAATGCTGACCTTTATTGAGTTTACACGAACTCTTTTAAAGCCTATTAGAGCTTGAGATCTACGGAACTTCTGCATGGCATGTTAAATTTGCACAGAATCCATTTGAGGTTTGGAAAAGGGAGGGGGAAGCTTTCTTTTTACAGAAATAAAAATGCAGCTGAATCTTTGATTCACGGGAGGAAGTCATACTTGAGATGTAGTTGGAAAAAGTTGCCCACAGGAATGGGCATTATAGAGGAACTGTTATTAACTAGATGGTTTCTTCTGTGCAATTTTTCCTGTTGCCAGATGTCTGCAATGGGAATCTGCATTGATTTCAGTTATTGAACAAGGGACTGTTTATTGTGCACGCAAACATCTTTCACTAGCATTTGCCATTTGTTATTGTGAGTTTAAGTACTACTGACATAAATACCCTAAGATGATTTTGTTGCAGGCTTCTCTTTGTAAATCAGTTTCATTTCTACATTGTACTGCATGCTCACAGCAAAAATCAGCTGGGAATGAAGGATCAGGAGCTGCCTTTTTGATATGATAGGTATCCAAATGTAACATTGAAGCAGTGTTAGATTTACTTTACATAAATTATTTTGAGCATTTTCTTACTTAATGTAGGGTTTCAAGAGCTTCAGTGTGTGCTGCCTTACATAAACGGATCCATTTTCTATTGAATAAGTTTTAGAATGTTTTTTCATGCTTAATGATCTTTCAGTTTTTCTAGAAAAAAAAATAGCTCTCACCAATTACAAAATCACATAGTACTTAACAATTGAACAAGGTGATATTTTAAAAATATTACAGAATTTTTCATTGAAATAACTTAAATATCTTCAATGATAACCTCTTATGGTTATTTTCTTGTATTCTATTTTGAGCTGTAGTCGATTTGCTTTATTTTATTCAAACAGACAACTCTTATATGAGTAAAGACCAGCATGGTTCATCATCTGAGAGTGAAGATGAAGCACTGGGTAAATATCATGAGGCCTTGTCTAGAACCCAAAGTTCCAGACTGCCAGTGGTGGATGGCAGACAGCAAAAAAACTATATATGGGAAACCAGACAAAAATATAGTCCCCTGTCTGCAGAATATGATGGATACAGTAGTGAAGCCTCAATAGATGAAGGTAAGAGTGATTTAAAAGCATTCCTTTTATTCCAAATTTCAGAATTATGTTCTGGATAAGTAAGTGCTAGATGAAGACAGCTTGACTTGCAAATAGTCAATGTCTGCAAGAAGTATCCAGATATCTTTTATATTTGTGCATGCTCCAAAAAAAAAATATGGCGTGGACTTGTGCGCATTTTTCTGGAAATGCTGCAAATTATATTAATATCTTGTTATATTAAGTTTAATACAGTTTTATCATTAGTCATTTTATTTTGGGGGGAATTTAAACTGTTTAGGAAGGAAACATGACAACTCTTGATGAATTCTGTGGTATTTTAAGTACAAAGAAGACATGTTATTCCTCTGTTGATAGGCTGTCATAATACCAAAGCAAATGGAATTGGTTATTGGTTATGGTGCATTGCAGTGTGCATTACTGCAATGTTCTGTATCTTTTTTTCTCTTGAAATCACAGGAATAAATTATTAGAAAGTTTAAATCAATATAATTTTTCCATGGAGTTGAAAGTTGCATGTTAGCAATGGATGCTTTCTTTTGTAGTATATATTTCTTGATTTTAAGCAAGGGTGAGAGCCTGACATAGAGTCTGAGAATTCTGCTGTCAATATCTTGTCAATATGCTTTTTGTGCTTGAAAATAGCTGCATGTCAGGAATGTATCTATAGCCATTTTCTAGCACAAAAAGTAAGCTTTGGTTGAAGTCACTTCAAAGTCAGACTAATATAGACACTGTACTGAGTAAGATATTTACTGGTCTCACTTTAATATGTTCAAGTGGAAGGATTTTTTAGAGAATTGGTGTTGTCTAATAAAAAGTGGATGCATGTAATTGAAAGTCTGTGTTTACATGTTCTATGCCATCCAGAAGTGCTTAAAAAAGTTGAATTTTCTACCATGTGATATAAAAGTCTGTTTCTGTTTGCCACTGAAATTTGAAATTAGTGCATGCTCATTCGTGATTCCAAGTTAAGACTCAAAAGACATAAAAACCATAATTGAAGTAGGGTGCAGAGTAAGACGATTATTTTCTGATAATCAAAATTTTCAGTTCTTTCCTTAGCTGTTTAACTGTAGGAAGGCTAGGATTCTGAGCTCCAGCAAATAGGGAAGGAGGTGCAGGTGTGAGGTCAGGCAGTAAGAAACAATCCTTGGACACTGTGATGGAGAATGACAACAAGGAAGAGGGATAGTGAAAGATTAGTGTTTGGTTTTTTTATATCTACTGAAATCTATCAACAGCATTGGTACGGGGAATATGAAAGATAAGATGCTAATTTTTTATATGGCTCATGTCACTGTTGGGAAAGAATGGTGATGTATACTAACAGGAATTGGAAAGCTCAATAGTATTTATTAGTAAATAATACCAGATACATATTATACAAGACGACTACTTTCAGATACCGAGAATAATGTATTTGTCTCTCTTCAAATTATTGAGGCTGCTTGATGAAATGGTCATAGAATAATTCATGTTGGAAGGAGCATGTGACATTCCTCTTTCTGTTTCACAGTTGTTCAGGTTTTTACTTTGGCTCTATAAGACTTAAGCTCTGCAGATGCTGTACTAGCCAATATCTGTGGGGTTTTGGTGGTTTTTTTTAAATAATTGTCTGTCTTATCATCATCTCAGATCATAAAAAGTCATAGTCACTGACTTTTATCCTTTCTGGGGAACGAGAACTCCAGTCTGGAAATCTATATAGTGGTTAGAATCTAAGGCAAAAGAACCCTCTTGGCAAGTCCAAGTATTGCATCAGGAAAGTTGCAATTCTTTCCCCCACCTCCTTTCTCATTTTTTCATCTATTGCTAAAGATATCTGTCACCAGCTGCTATCCCTTTGCAATGCTATTTCCATTCAGGAAGCTGGCTGGATGTAAAACCCATTTATATATATGCACACACATATTCACTCTAAAATTAGTGTATGCAAATTGAATTTATTATAATGAAAGAACATTCAGGGTTTGGAAAAAAATTTAAAGCAAAAACGATCAAAACTTTCTAACTTAGAAAATTGTAAATTTTTAACCACATACTTCTACTTTAATACTGTCAATATTTGGCTTTTGCTGCTGCTTGTGAGAGCATTCTCTTCCCATATTTTACAGGGTGTGGAGAATCAGCAATGTTATTTATTTGATAGCCTGCAATCATTCTACAGTTTCCTGCAAAATGCTTGCAAATTAGAGTGATGATGTTGTCTCATTATTGTAATCCATTAATATCTACAAAATTATGTTCAATGGTATTAAAAAGAGTTTTGTGGTATTGGACATGGCAGCAGATTATCAACCCAGTATTTCTTGCTTTTTGATGACCTGAAGGTGGCACACTAGAATAATTAGTGTTAGTACTTCCATTGTTGTTTTTAAATTATTTCAAACGTAAAAGAATTTTTGCACAATGATAGAAATGTGTTCAAATAGAGGAACAGATAGAGTATACCTTGATATGTTATGATCATTACAGAGGAAAAGCTGCCCAACCTAGAACTTTGATGAAAAGAGAAGGTAGAAACCTTATGAAGAAAGCCTGCAGTCAAAAAAAAATGCTACCAAAATAAATAAATTGCTACCAAACAGTTCATATACGTTCAGAGAAACAGTTTACTGAGCAGATGAGGTTAAAAATCTCAGATTCCAAGTGGACAGCATCAACATTCTAGATGTTTCAGTGCAATTTTTTAAAATTCAAAGCTTTACTGTTCCTTAAACTTGCAAAATAAATCTATATGACTTGATGATGTAATCCTGAATTTTTTCATTAAATAGTTGTTTTTTATGACTGATGAATTATTTTTATAGGAAGTGTAAAGACAAATGAGGGGGAGCAAGCAATGTGTTACTATATACTTTATTTAATATGAGAAACAATTTTCAATATATCTGACTTCTAAGACTTAAACACTTCAGCTGTACTTCCAGCTTAAGGCACCAATCAGTCCATACATTGAGCAGGGCTCAATAGTGTTAGTGAAGTGATGAGAGGATATAATTCATTTTAGTCTCATCTCTGTTTCCCCTCTGCTTATTGCTAGTAAATCAGCCTCTGATGATATCATTAAAAATTCCATCAGAGGTAAAGTAATATGAGCAATGGAAATGGTATTTCATTTGGGGAAAATTCTGCATTATTTTCGCTTCAGCAGTTAATGTCTATTACATGTTGTATCATGCAACACTGTGCTGTGTGTTTTCAAAGGAGTCAATATACAGTTTTACTAACAACTGTTTACTCTGCACTTTAATCTTCACTTTTAAAATTTGTTTGTTTAGACACATCTGCACTTAGTGCACACACAAAATTTTATGAGGCAAAAATATAATCTTGTCTTTATTAATACACCCTGTAAGCTTTGCTTGCATTGCTAAAAACATGTATAATATTGTGTGCATTACTAAGACCACCAAAATGTCTGATCATGTTATTTTAAGGTTCACTTATTATCAATTGCATAATTAGTTTATTACATCTATTTTCTGGCTGCGTGCCTCTAAAAATGTTTTATTCTGAAGCGTGAAAATGTGTGCGTGGTATGTGTTCACATCATTCTTTTCTCCTCTAGATGGCCATATTAATCTTTCTTTTCAGCATATATATATAGAACTGACATGGCATTTTGTGTAATATTTTTAATAGGTAAAGAAGAAAGCAAGCTTTGTGGGTTGTGTTGGTGGGTTTTGTTGGTGTGTTTTGATGATGGAGTGTTCTAGTAGCACTTTAATTCATTCTATGAAATTTAGGTTTTTAAATTTTGATTCACAAATACCTGCTTACGACGAGTGTCTGATCCACTTTACATATTTGTATAGCACATTTGATGCACTTAGATTTTGATGGGTTTTAATATTGATGAATATTTGATGAATTTTAAATGAAAAATAATGTCATGCTTAGATGCAAGTATTTCTACAGACGCTGTTGTAAATATATAGCTTTTGCAGTGAGCTCCTCATGGACAGGCTTAATTCTAGACTATCTCTAAAGGAAAATCTAGTTCATTAGAAAATCAAGAGGATGATAAACATCCTCATCGAAAGTAAGATGGTACAATGACCAAGTAAATGGTACGGATGGCAAAGTAAAATGGTCCAGAGGATACTTTTACACCTAGAATTTCTGACTCTTGCACAAATGACTCAAAACTGTTAATCACGGAAAAGAGAGAAACCTGTATAACTACAGTATTTCTTGGTACCTATGTGTGGACTTAACCCAGTATCTGTGCTTAGACCTAGATTTCTAGGGTTGGCTCGAAGTTTGAAATCTTATTTTTGCCAATAATTTTCGTTGTATTCTTTCTCATGTTACCCAATAAAGTATGGGTACTTACTGAAGTGACCTTTTCTCCTTTTCCCTGATATATAGAATCATGGAATATTTTGGATTGGAAGGCACCTTTAGAGGTCACCTAGTCCAAAGCTCCTGCAATGATCGGAGACATATTCAACTAGATTAGGTTGCTCAGAGCCCCATCCAATCTGAACTCAAATGTCTCCAGGGACAGGGCATCTACCACCTCCATGGGCAACCTGTTCCCGTGTTTCACACCCTCAGTATAAAAAATTTCTTCCTTCTATCTAGTCTAAATCTACCTTCTTTCAGTTTGAGACTTGCCCCTTGTCCTATAACAACAGGGTCTGCTAAAATGTCTGTCTCCATCTTTTTTATAAGCCCCCTTTAAGTACTGAAAGGCTGCTATAAGGTCTTCCTGGAGCCTTCTCCAGGCTGAATAACCCCAACTCCCTCAGCCTGTCCTCACAGGAGAGGTGTTCCATCCCTCTGATCATTTTTGTGGCCCTCCTCTGGACCAACTCCAACAGGTCCATGTCTTTCCTGGTGCTGAGGACTCCAGAGCTAGACACAGTAGTCCAGGTGGGGTCTCATGAGAGCAGAGTTGAAGGGGGCGGGTCACCTTCCTTGACCTGCTGGCCACACTTCTTTTGATGCAGTCCAGGATATGGTTGGCCTTCTGGACTGCAAGTGCACATTGCTGGCTCATGTCCGGCTTTTTATCCACCAGTACCCCCAAGTCCTTTTCCTCAGGGCTGCTCTCAATCCCTTCATCCCCCAGCCTGTATTGGTACCGAGTTGAGGCTGACAGGTCAGTAGTTCCCAGAGTACTCCTTTCTACTCCGTTTTAAGATGAGTGCAATGTTTCCCTTTTTCCAGTCACCGTGGACTTCACCTGACTGCTCTGGCTTTTCAAATATCGTGGAGCACGGCTTGGCAAACTACATCAGCCAGTTCCCTCAGGACTTTGGGGTGTATCTCGTCAGGTCCCGTAGACTTATATGTGTCTGATATATCCTGATATGGTTTCCCTTTCACTTTTCTATAATGTGCATCCTACTTTTTATTTTTTATTCCCTACCATTTCAAATGTTCTTATTATCCTGTTGAATATGTAGTAATTGCCTTTATGTGCTCTAATTATTTATAATATTTTGGAAGTGGGGATTAATATAGACTGTGATATTACACCTCTGTTTCAGAAAATAAAGAAGAAAAAGAGGAAAAAAAGCCCACAAAAAAAGCAAAAATAACACCATAAGATATTTCTGCTAACAAAGAAGTTATGAATTGAAATAGTGGTCTAAGTAAGGAAGTGTATTTGTTTACAAACTTTCAATTTAAAATTGCCATTATTTCTTGTACTTTGGTAATTGGAAATATTTTTTAGTATCTATACTGGTTCTGATCTTACATGGACCGTGTTTTCTTAGTAACTTCAATTTCAAAAGAATTTCCTGAACTTTAGAAACTCAAGCATTATACAAGCATAAGCTTAATAGGCAAGTACAATATATTTTATTTAAGGAAATGATCCCTTAAATTCCTAAAAATGGAAATTTTTAAACTTAGAAGTATTAGGGTAAATATATTGAAATTAGAGTTTTGCAAGCAGATGTCAAAAGCTATAGCTGCTTCTTTGCTTTTGAAATCAAGATTCTCTGAATCCCTTGAGATGAGAAAGGCAGAAGAAGGGAATAAAACAGTCTGATTTTTTTTATAATTAATTTGTGCTGTTCTTAAAGCCCATCTTTCCCAAATCACCTCTTAAACAGCTGTGCAAAATTCCAGATTAGCAAGCAAGCAGAGGGTGTTGATCCCAATTCTGAGGCAGAGTAAGAGACATCATGATGGAAGAAGTGGTAAGCTTGCTTGCTTACTTAGCACACTTAGATGTACTTTATTTGGCTATAGATTACCAGCTCAGTACAACCACAGGTTCCATCTCCAACTTACTTTTTCTAACTCCTCAATTGATAAAGCCCTGCAGCTGAAGACATATTTGTTCAGAGGCTCTATTTCTGAGATTGGCCCAAGTGCCTTACATTTCACAAGGTTTTTTGGAAACATATGGAAGCACTAAAAGACTGCAGTGAGAAAACATAAGTTCTCTTAAATGAGAATCTGCTGCTCTAGCAGGCATATGCTACTGGATTTTTTCCATCTTTTCCATATTGTGAAGGTAGAGTATGATGTTATTTTTGTAGTTTATCTTCTCCACTTTTATTCTTCTCTAGGCTTTTGGCACTTTATGTTGATGTGTCTGTTGGACATATGTTTGCCTTGCTCCTCAGCGTCAATCTTTGCACGTGAAGGTGGCTGTTCTTCTGGAATCTTGTGGATCTGATTCTTTATGCAGCTCGTTGCCTTTTTTTCTCTCTTGTTCATGTCTTGGGAAAAGTCTCTTCACTGAACTACTTGACGAGAGATTTTCTTTCAGTATCTTCCCAACATAAACACCAAAAGCTGTTTAATAAGCACCTCAAAGCTCGTCTACAGGTGAATCTCCCCAGTTAAAGCAACCTGGGAGAGTTTTCCTCAGTAAATACCTTTGTAAAGCAGGATCGTATTCCTTCAGCTTCTTTGTCAAGCTACGGTGAAAGCCACTGAACAGGCTGAGAGAGGAAAAACAGATCATTCTATAATTATTCCTTACATATAAGCAGATCTATTTTCAAGCCAAGTGTGAATGAAGACTTACTGTTTCAAAATTATGGAGTGAGGGCCTCAGTATGATTATATCATGTTCAGCAAAATAAGGCCACAAGGTTCTTTCAAAATTTGTCTATCTGTACATTTCAGATGCTAAGGATTACAGGCAAGGAAGATGGCTTATGTGGAATAAGAACTATGTACTAGTATTCACACTGGAAAACTGAAAGCTCAGTTGAATACTAGGTCATAACTTAAATAGTTATTTTTCTTCTTTTTCCTCTAATGTTCTTTGAAGAAATACAATGGGAAAAGTATTTAGGAAGAAGGTGGCCACCCATTTTTCTCTGATTTGTCTTTATTGGATTACCTTTGAGATTTCTCTGGTATAATACGTATTCGAAGAAAATACTCTTTTTGGCCCGCAGCTTTGCATAGACCTAGGGCTTCAGCTAGTGCTTTCATCAAGATATTTTGAAAGAGTCTTCAGTAAAGACACTTAAAACAAGCCTTAAGTAATCTTCAGAGAAGTATTTCCCAAATGTTTCAGAATGTATTTTGAAGACTGAGTTGTGTTACGCTTATGAGATATTCCAGATATTCATACTCGTGTACCTCAGCTGATAGTACTTGTGTGCGATCTGTTGATATTGACACTGTTTCCCACAGCATACTCCTGGAGAAAGTGGCTGCTCGTGGCGTGGATGGGTGTATGCTTTGTGGGGTAAAAAACTGTCTGGGTGGCTGGGCCCAAAGAGTTGTGGCAAATAGAGTTTAATTCAGTTGATGGTTGGTCACAAGTGGTGATCTCCCGGGATCAGTATGGAGGCCAATTCTGTTTTTCTTTGTCTACGACATGGATGAGGGGATCAAGCGCACCCTCAGTAAGTTTGCAGATGACACCAAGTTGGGTGGGAGTGTTGATCTGCTTGAGGGTAGGATGACTGTACAGAGGCATCTGAACAGGCTGGATTGATGGGCCAAGGACCTGATGGTGTTGGTTGACTGTTGGCTGAGTATGAGTCAGCAGCATGCCCAGGTGGCCAAGAAGACCAACAGCATCCTGACCTGTATTGGGAATACTGTGGTGAGCAGGACTAGGGAAGTGATTGTCCCACTGTACTCAGCACTCTTGGGTACGCACCTCGAACATTGTGTCCAGTTTTGGGCCCCTCACTACAGGAAAGACATTGAGGTGCTGAAGCGTGTCCAGAGAAGGGCAACGAAGCTGATGAGGGGTCTCGAGATCAAGTCTTATGAGCAGCGGCTGAGGGAGCTGGGGTTGTTTAGTCTGGAGAAAAGGAGGCTGAGGGGGAGACCTTATTGCTCTCTACAACTTCCTGAAAGGAGGTTGTAGAGAGGCAGGGGTCGGTCTCTTCTCCCAAGTCACAGGCGATAGGACAAGAGGAAATGGCCTCAAGTTGTAGCAGGGGAGGTTTAGGATGGATATTAGGAAAAAATTCTTCACAGAAAGGATTATCAAGCATTGGCACAGGCTGCGCAGGGAAGTGGTGAAATTGCTATCCCTGGAGGTATTTAAAAGATGGGTAGATGTGGTGCTTAGGGGACATGGTTTAGTGGTGGACTTGGCAGTGTTAGGTTAGTGGTTGGACTCAGTTATCTGAAAGGTCCCCTCCAACCTAGATGATTCTATGATATCATTCTTGATGCACTTTTTAGAGATTTTGGAGAGAAAAAGGATATTTTTTAATTACAATATTTCTTTAGTTGATCCAACTTCCTTATGCTTATTATGCTCTTATGTGTGTGGGCATCTACCCTTGACAATTCTTATTTTAAGAGTAATTTAAAATCTTCATGTAATACCAGAGAAAGTGCAATGATGCAATACTAATGGTACTAAGTTCAGATCCCTGGTTATGTGTGTCTGCCTGCTCTATTTATTGGTAAATTGGAGTGAGTCTTCATTGGTTCCAAGCCTTTAAAAATTGAAGAAAGATAATTTCTTGTGGTTTTGAAGCCTCTGGGGAGTGTGGAAGTTCAATCCATAGCTTTATCAAGGGAATGCTTTAGGGATATTTTTGTGCAGTACAAATGATACTGCAAGGATCTGCAGAATACTGTCCAGAGCTAACTTGATTTATGTTGCTTTCTACTTAATTTCTCTGATGCTGTGGTTTGTTTTCATTTTTTAAAGAGTTTCAAAGTAGCTTCCTAGTGCATTATGACCATCTTCTATTATTATTCTGTAATAGTGGAAGACAGTCAGTTCTGTTAAGTATTTGAAATTTTGATGCATGTTTCCCAAAGATATAGTCAACTGAGAATTTCAGAGACTAAGTTGATACAAAGATTAACTTTTGCTCTCTTTTATTCAGTTTTACAGAATTCAGACCTTTTTTACTTCCCAAGAAAGCGTTACCCTTTGTCTTTTGAAAAGTTTCTGATAGCAAGGAATTAATGTATTAGGCTATGATCATGGTTATTACGTTACGGTTCTTTACCTGCGTGAATGGCAGACAAGCATAGTGTTTACAGAGTCTGGAGACCTGAAATGGAGAAAGTTCACAGATAGGGATAGAAAGTACATGTGCAACTCAATGTTATTCTTGTAATTTTCTTGAGGAATATTACAGAGGTGGCAAGACGTAAACATGGGACTTAAATACAAAGGAAATCTGTGACTGATTTTAAATTTTGGAAGAGAATGGAGTTATATTGAGAACTTCTAATTTGGAAAGCCATACAGATGATATCAAAGCTGTGCACAATAAGTATCTTGTCAACTGAAGGAAACACATGAAAGTGCTTGATAGAATGAATTTGAATAATTCTGAAGTCATGGATTTATCCTGTGATTAGTAGCAGAGATGCTGGAAAAAGATGTTGTTAAAGGATCCGTGTCATCTACTGCTGATAGAAGAAAAGTAGTAACAAAACTCAAAATCAGTGATGATAAGGTTTTCAACAGGAAAATTCCTTTTCCACCTAGACCAACTCCAAAGAGGAGGAAAAACTGTCTTCCAATGGGAAAAGGGTTTTTTTCCTGATGTGCACAAGTGAGCAAAGCAGTCTCACAAATTAGGTTCCTCCTGCCAGCATTTTGAAGGCTTTGAAGAATATCCTTTGCATTGATGTGAAGACTTTGAAGAAAGTCACCCTTAGCAATGTGATGTCTCTGAAGTGATGTAAATCATACATTAATAATTACAGGAAAGTTTCAATTTTATTGTAAACTTATTATTTTAATAAGTCTCTTGTCTATTTGAATCTGGGATTTATGAAAGGAACAAGATCTGTCATTAACTGGGAAAAGTTCACATATGTATTTGTGGCTGAAATGGTTCTTTGTGGCATTGTATTTGATATAGATGTTCCACATTAACAAAATGTAGAACTGATTTGTGATATAAACACAAGAGGTAGTACTATTATCAGCAAAAGAGATCATTTTCTTGATGAACCTAGCACTTTAGCTGATTCTGAGAGTTCACATTGAAAACTGGGTATTTCTTTTACTAATATGATCTAAAAGCTATTCGGCATTGGCATTCTTTTTTTCTTGGTATTATGGTAATATCTAGTGATACAGGGGACCATTTTCTTTGCTCTTTATGCATGTATGCCGTAAAACATGTCTTGTTCTGAAAGACTCACACAGAACAGACAAAGGAAGGTATAGTTTTCATTAATCTTAACCCTAATTGCAGAGAATCCAATAGGTCTATCGTGGAATGAGTGACTAAGAAACAGTAGACTGGAAATTTCTTTGTAGACATTTTTTAGGTGCATTGGAAAAAGGAATTTTACCCTGCATACACCCAGTGTTCTACTGACCTGCTGAGAATAGTTATGCTACTTGGTCATCAGAATGGAGCAATACTTGTTACTTAAGTATGAGAACTAAAAATGTTATTACAACTTCACATAAGAATATTACAGAAGAACAGTTTATCAGTTCTTTCTCCATAGTGCCTGTGGATAAATGGATCATTCTACTTACCTTTAAAGGTTAAAATCAAAAGATTTTTAACTCTAGTTTGAGAATAATGCTTGCCTCCCAGTGGTGCTTTTTTCTTCCGGCTTAAAGACCTGGTACCATTAGGTCTGGTTTTTATAATCTGGTCACATTACATTTTAACCGGCTCTTTGGTAAAAGAGGAACAATGGGTTATTTTAGTAACTGAACTCCTTTTGTTTTGGTACTTAGGCAGTGTAGATTATTATCCCTATGCATAGGTATCAATTTCATAGACGTGCTATAAATATATCATAAGTATACTCTTGGAGTTATTTAATAAATGTTTTGTCCTTGTACAAGATGAACAATGTCACCATTTTAATCTAATAACGTGTATTTTATTGTTAGGATGACTATTTTCATGGCAACTTTAATTGTGTATATTATTTATTGGGACCTTATCATATCCGAGTAAACAACATGAAATTGGGGCTGTAGCGTCTCTGGAAGTGAAGATCTGCCTTTATCTTTTTTATCTTGTTAAAATAAGCTCTTACATGCTGCTTACAGCACTTTTGTGTTATAAAGTTATTGTAACTTTCAGGAATTATTGGAATACTTACCTTGGGGGAAAGGGAAAGCATGATATGTTATATTATACAACTTGAAATCTTTTTTTTGGTGTGTGTTCTTTTGGCTTGGGGTGGGTTTTTTGGGGTGGGGTGGGTGGTTTTCTTTTCATTTGCAATTACTTTTCCTCCACTATATTTACAAGTAAGCTAGAAATAGATCACTAGCTAGTGTAATTGCCATGCTTCTGGTCATTCCTGTGTGGCTGAAGGTTATCTGCTGTGATGGAATCACGGTCTCATGAAAGCACATAGGAAAACTCAAAGGGAAAATTATTTTATTATGAAAATTCGGATTCTGTTCCATAGAGAGAAGCTAGCAGACATGCTTAACTGGGTATAAGATTTTCTGTGTGGAGTCACCTATGCCCAATTCAATTAGAGCTTGGTCTTTAAATTTGTAAATAGGAAATCCTGCTACGTTCACCTTCCACACCACTTAATATTCTTTCAGCATGTGTTTTTATGTATATATTTGTACATTTTCCTTAAAAAAAAATACAAAAATTACCCAGATCTGTATTTGAAACCTTTGTGCTGTCTTGTTGAACCATTCCAAAATTTGTCCTTAGAAGTGTTTTTTTAAAAGATTTTCAGTAATTGTGATTTTCTATTTGTTTTAATTTTTAAAGAAGATTTATGACATTCCTTTGCAAATATATCAATTTGTCAGATAAAGGTTAAAAATTAGATACATTTTATTCATGTTAAAGTCACACCCAGCTTATTTAAAGGCAGCTTTGACTTAGAGTTGCAAGCCTGAGGATATTGATTTGAATTATGCATGACTGTCTGGTATGCAGTTCCATTAGCCTGCTGGATGGATAATGTAAACATGTTCAGAATTTTAAGTATCCTATATGAGCGGCAGGTTAAAAATAGAGCTGATAAGAGCATGTGTATCTGAAAAATCCAAATCTTGGAGAATGAAACTACAAAAGGCTCATCTCTTCAAGAGGCTGACTTCAGGTGTGATTTTCTTTTCTTTGAAAATGCTCAGCCCGAACAAATACAGCTTATGTATATGACTTGAACAGGTGACATGATTGCTGTTGTTTACTGCAAAGAGTTGACATCTATACCAGAAAACAAACTCGTAACCAAAAGGTCAGGGCCACCTCTGCATCTTTTGGCAAAAAAGAGGGGCAGCATCTGTTCTTGTTTATTTGGTTGAGATTAACACTGGTGATTGGACTCATTTTTTCATATCTTCAAGGAATCTTATTCAGAATGTTACTTGACATTACTCAAACTTTCTGTGACTTCCAGTATCTCATAGTTCCTGTTTTTGCTATAGCTGATATGTTTGGTTATCCTTGCATTTTAGTGATCTGTAGTTTGGTAGTTCATGTAATGACTTCTGAAACTTTGTTTTTAAATCCTCAGCACTAAAACCACTGAGTTAATAAGAATTAAAACAGGTAGTATCGTTTTAGAATTTTGTCCAACTTCCAGTGAATTTTAATCAACAAAAAGATGACTCTGAAATGAAAAGTGCAATGCCATCTATGTTACATTTTATTAAGATTTGTTATACTTTGAAGTGTTTCTGTTGTATATGTAGCATTTGTGGCAATTTGAGGAGCTGAGTGAAAATCAAAAGAATCTATTGCACTTATTTTCAAGATCTGATGGATGCAAATCAGAAAGCTAGTCTTTTGCATTGATTTGTAACTACCTTCTCAAAATTATTTTGTTTGGAGTGCTTCATATTTGGCTATGTTAAATTCTGCACATAATTCCAGAATGTATTTTTAGATTATAAGAATAATGATGTATTTTTCCTGAACTTTATAGTGTTTATTTACTTATGGCTTAGTACAGAAATAATCACATGAAAATTTGCAAGTAAATCTATGACTTAAAAGCTCTTCTTGGAGATGAAGTTGATTGTACTGCTCTGCTATCTTTTTTTCTTTTCCTGTAAAATCTTGGATCATGAATTTTTATGTCCACACATAATTTGGCCAATAGATAACTCTTGAGTAGGTCTGGTAAAATTTGAAAAGATATTTTGAATTGATGGTCATTTTCCCTCATATCTGAGGAATAATTTATCCGTTAAGAGACTCACGTCTAATGCTCTCCTTCAGAGAAACTCATCATCCTTGTTTGATAATGGCTGTTATCTTTGACTATTTTCAGAACAAAATTCCTTTCCCTGTCAATGAGAACCATTGCTTTGAATCATCTGCTTTTTCTGGTGCCATTTCTTTCCTGTTAACAAGAAGGGGCTTTAAAAGAAGAAAATCTGTGGAATTAAAAATACTAGTTGTCATTAGTGTTAAAGGTGATCTTTTGGCATCAGAGGTATAGGCAGCAGCAGTGGCCATTTCCAGATATCTTCGAGATTCTGTGAAGGAAGAACTTAGAACCTGTATTATGAAGGATGGTAACAATGGTAGTTATTTCTTAAAAAACAATAGTTTGCACTTTATTTCTACTTGGAGAGGAATGGGGGATCTCTTGTGTGCTTTTGCGCACATTGCAGATAGTCCAGGAGAGTGTTATACAGAGGAGCTATATATATATATATGTCATGTGTAAAGGTGAATGTGATGGCAGGAGTACACAGCCATTGTGTAAATATCTCCACTGTTCCAGATACTAATATTTTTGTGAGTGGTTCCAACATTAAACTACATATCTGTATTACCAAAATTATTACTAGTTGACTTACCATAAATACCACCATGTAGCAGTCAATTTTGAGTTCCTTTTCATTGTTTTCTAGCTTTCAATTACTTCTAAATTTTCAGAGAAAGAAAAAAGTGAGGTTTAATTAAAGTTGAATGTTCACAGTGGAAGCATTACGTGGATGTTTTTGGCCCCAAAAGAGAGTATCATAACCTGAGACAGTTCAAAGTTATATTTAAAAGTGAAAAGAAATGCATCTTACAAAGTACATGCAAATCTAAGTCTAACCTACAGTGACACTATTAGAAAAATGAAAATGTTTAATATGTCTTTAGTTCATATGTGCCTGTGGAAAACTTACCATTTATTTCATAATGATAATACAAACAAGGATTAGAGTTTGGTTTTTATGCTTCAGTGTCTCTGGCTTCAGAGATATTCATATTATGCTTCAAAATCTCTGTATTTTAAAGCAAGGCTGAGCTTGTGCATATGAAAAAGTCAGGTAAGGTTTTTTTGTTGAGTGTTTTGCTGCAATACTTAGAAGTTTAGATAACTAAGGAAAGGGGGCAAGAAGAGCATTTTCCTACCCTTTCTTTTCTGTCTCTCCAGCTCTTAGTTGCCTTTGTGGCACTTATTTATGTAGCTGATGTCTTTCCATAGATTTAATGGAGTGAAAGTTGGACATGGTTCTAAATGAATCTATATCGAGTTCATATTACAATAATTTATTTTTCCTTCTAGTTATTCCCCTTTACTTCTCATACGTTAATTCAGATTATGTTAGTATCAGCTCTTGGTTTTTGAATCCTGTGTAAATTTTGCTGTCTGAGTGGGAGAGAGTCTTTTGTTTTTAAGAAGAGGTCAGAATACAGAAACATAATGGGAAAATCAGTTTACTAACTGCCCTCTTCTTCACTGATTAGTACAAATTATTCCCAGCTTGTTGGAATGCAATTTGCATTTGAAAATGCCCATAATAAATTGGTATGAAGAGGCCTAACAATTTCTGTTTAAGGGAGTTTTATTTACTGTAGTTGATGTGTAATCTCGGAGTTGCATACAGTGTTTCTGCAACTCCTTTCTGAAATGCTTACTGAAATTTCCTGCATTTTACATCTTCAGTGGATATCTCGATCTAGAAATACTTAAACTCTGTCAGCTCAAAATAAACAGCAAACTTGGAATGATTTTTTTGTACTCCCATTTTTATTTTAACACTGTTTCAGGGTTGATGAGATCAAATTGTTTTATATCTGCGCCTTTTTTCATTTTGTTTTCCTTGAGAAAAAGTACTACATTTTAGATAGTAAAGAACCTGCTTGTTTATTGCATTACAAATGTTAGTGTATGGCGTACCTCAATTTTTTGGGGGGGAGCAGGAGAGCGGGGGAGAGGAACACTTCCAAGAGGTTAGATATTCATCCTGTATAGATGGCTCAGATTCCTACTGTGTCAGTTTTCTGGTGTTTGATAAGGCACACAAAGCAGTTGTGGGAGAAAGCATATCACTTGTATCCATGGTAACTCGAAAGATACTTTGGAACTCAAAGGGATAGAATAAGCCAGAGTAATAGGTCTCATTATAAGGGCAAAATACATAAAAGGTTCAGGCATATGCTTTTAATTAGTTGCCAAAAATAGCTAGAATCAGAGATGATGCAATGAAACAATAATTCTTAGTGTTAGAAACGGCCAACATTTGAAATCTAAAGATGTGCTCAACTGAAAGACTTTTATCTTATCATCTTATGGGTATTCTGTCCATGAATACTTATAGATTTGCTATGGTTTCTTAATCATGCTTAGGACATGAGAGCGCACACTGATAAAAGCTAGTGCAGGTCTCGTATGACTGCAAGTTTCAGAAGTTCCATAGTGATGTTAATTCTCAGGGCTGTGATGCAGCTTCTTATGAATACCATGGGCAAAGCATTCTCTTCTGTTTTATAGGTGCAGTGCTGGAAAAATAAATGTAATGAGTGCTTCTATGTAGGGATAATATAAAAAATGATTGAAAACGCAGATTGGTTTGAGATCGAAGATACAGTGTTTTTCAGAATAAGTCACTTTAATTAATTTTAAAATAGGGAGGTAAGCAATGGGGGAAAGTGTGAAAATGTAATATGAAACTTGAATGGTTGCACTAGAATTGAATCCTGGAGAACGAAAATAGAACAATGTATGACGTACAAGGTATAGGATATTTGAATAACCATTTTAATAGAAATATTTAAATAGAGTGAATAATTTTGAAGTTTTCTGTTTGAACAGCAGTGTTTGTAAGGAATCCATCTTGTATTGCGGTGCAATTCTCCACATTATTTCCTCTGTTGCTATAGAAACTAATTCTAGTGCAGCTGTGATCGCTTATCAAAATTCTAATGTTTCAATACCCGTTTCTTATTTTGAGTTATTTAAATAGCCTTGTCTTACTTTGAATCAAACTGCACATTTCATCACTGCTGAATTGTTGACTGGTCAAAATGTTAATGCAAAGTGATAGCAAATGCTGGGGTTTTTGGGTTTTTTTGTTTGTTTGTTTGTTTTTTTTTCTTTCTGTCATCTAAGCTATCATACTTATTGTTAAAGTTTGAATAACAAGCAAATTAAGGCTTTTTCACTTGATAAATTATAAAGGTCAATATTTGCTGTCTTGCATCAGCATTTTGTAATGGATATTACTTTCCCAGTGTAATCTTAATTATATTTAATATTTGATAAACCTTAAATTGTTCCTGTTCCTGATACAATTGCCATGGGCAGTGTGTATGTATGTATGTGTGTTTACGTGTATGTGTTTGTGTGTGTAAACTATTGTTAGGATATTTTTAACTTAAAGTCTGTATCTTAACTTGTTAATTTTATCGAAGTAAAAATTTCAGTGATACTACGTTGTCTAAAGCTAGTCAGCCACAAGGTATACTCAGCAGAATGTCACCAGTTAACAAAGTATTCTGAATCTTGTTCATTTCTTGTACTGTTTGGTTGGCTGGGGTTGGGTTATTAGGTTGTTGGGGGGGTTTTTTGGTGGTTGTGGGTTTGGGTTTTTTTGGGGGGGATGTGTGTTTGTTTGTTTTTAACAGTGAAAGTACTGTGCTGGTAGGTGTTTGTGTTTAATGCAGCATGCAGCAATGTAACTAGCATATGCAGACGAGCTGTACTTGCCTGTGAATTGTTAGATAACTGTATTATAGAAGGAGCTTTATAGATATTTGAGATACCTGTATATAAGACTATTCCCATCTTTGATTATTATAGTATAGAATTGTATCGTAGAATTAGTGAATAATAGATTGAAAAGGACCTGTGGTGGTTATCTAATCTAATCTCCTGATTGAAGGAGAGCTAACTTTAAAGTTATACCAGGTTGCTCAGGGCCCTAGCCAGGAGACCTTTTAAAACCTTCAAAGCTGTTGATTACAAAGCCCCTCTGAGTAATCTCTTCCAGTTTATAGCCACTCTTATTTCCAAGTTTTTTCCTTATATGTAATCAGAATTTCCTTTGTTGCAATGTACATGTGTATCAGTTACATTTCTATTTTATATCTAGCTTAATAAAATAGTTTATTAATAAAGTAGTTTAAAACTCCTGAGATTTGAAAAAAATTAACGTTCTGGTTATGAACCACATTAAACATCATTCTGCTGAGTGTGTTTTCAATTGTAATGTCAAGACCTAAAACTTTGCCAACACCAAATTATGAGAAAGGGTGGGATGGTGGTAGGTCTGGAGAAATGTTGTACGCTTTCTAATGTTGTAGCAAAGCTACTGAAATGTTCTGGCACTACTTCTCAAGATAATCACTGACTTTCTAATGAGTGTACACTAATTTCATGTAGAGTGAAATAAATAATTTTCAATTTTGAAATTATCATACAAACATTTTGCAGCTGTAGCTGTCAGACTGATTACTAATTAACTGCTGTGCACCACCTTTAAGTCTCTTAGTCAACAAGCAGCATCATACGGTAATTTCAAATTAGGTATATAATTTTTTGCTAATATAAGAAAGGTCCATGAGAAACAAATTTTGATGGATGTGCAATTTTTTAGTCTGTCACAGCAGCTAATAAGTTTAACGTTGTAGGTATAACACCATGTTCATGACAACTTGATTTTCCAGTTAGTGTTTTGGGAAATGGGTTGAGAATGACATGCTGCACTCTGATACTTTATTCAGCGCTATTGTTTCTTTGGGTGGATGACACAGAAGACCAGTTCCTCTCCTACTGTTTGTTGAGGGCTAAAGCATCGTTCTGTAGACCTTGTGAGCCCTCTGTATGCAATATGCAGTTTGGCCGCTGCTCTCTCATCCTCATAAGTTCTTGCATAGCTCTTATGACCAGTGCTATGGCTGGATGAAAGTATCCTCACCAGTCAGACTCATATTCAGGTAGTCCTGTCAAAATCCTGAGAAAATCACCTGTTTTGTGAATTGTACGACAACTATGGAAATGGCAACTTATATTACATACAGGCCTAGTAAAGCAGCTCGTCTGTGACAGTGGGAGGTCTCAGAAGCGCCGCAAAGAAGTGCAAGAAATTTAGTTTTGAGAAATTATGTTTCTTTATGCCTGGAGAAACTTGTTTGAGGCCTTGCTGGAGTGAGTGGAACAGACCGACATGCTCCCTGCTGCTTAATCCATGCCTTTTCTGTGAATTCTTAGCCCTCTTACTGGGTGTGTGAAGGAAAGATGCCTTGGTTTTGAAGCATATCCACTTCCGGTGATTTTACGGTGCTTATTTTGCCTTTCTTTTTCTGGACAGTTGGCCCCAAAGTGGTACTAGTGCTGTTATTCCTAAGCATGCTTTCCACAGGCACTATGGTTTTAGCTAAAACAGCTAAAATGTTTTAGAGGAGTTCTTGAGCATATATAGACAATTTTCTTCTGTTGTTGACCTGTTACGTACTCCTGTAAATTCAGATTGTCCTTGATTTTTCTGGGTTCTAGTTGCTTTTTATTTGGTAAAGTTATGAGACCTGTTTCAAAAGCAAAATAATCTGAATTTTCTAGAATCCTTTTTAAAGGAAGACTCTAATATACTGCAGGAAATAGAGTCTGTTTTACTAAAGCAAGTCACTGAGCCAGCGTGTCAAAGAAAGAAGGGGGAAAGTGCCTGAATAGATAAGAGAGATCAAGATCCTTTGGATCTCAGGATCTGAATAAATAATTACCACCATCTCCCCACTCAAAAGGAAAAATAATAACAAATCTAAAATAAAAATATAAAAATAAATACTTATTCTGGGAAATGTCTTGCCTCTCCTGTGATGTAACTCGCTGTGTTCGCTAGGTTGTGCATATTTTCACCTACAAATATGGATATTCCCACCCATCAGACATCACTGATTTCTCTTTTATCTCTTTGCTCTGTTGACATTACTTTTTTCTCAGATCTGAACTACTTTTTTGCCTGTCATGTGTTGTTTTATTTTCCCCATTCTTTCACCTTTCTTCCTCTGTCATTTTTTCTTTGTTATTTTAGCTGTTTGTAATTTTTCATTCCTGTTTGCATCTTGTGTTCTTTATTCCTCTTTGCTCTTTTTCTTGTTTTCTATACAGATCTACTAAACTTCTCTCCCTTTATTTCTTTTCTTTGTTCATTTACCAACAACCTATCACTTTTTTCTGAATCATTGCACCTATGTTCTCCTTTTGCCTTTTATTTTTTTCTTCTTCTTCTCTTTACTTTTTTCCCCACCCTAACGTTGTATTTTTGTTTTCTCTTCCTTCTCTTCCACTGCAGAGCTGATGATAATGGAAAATTCTGTGGGGGTATATCTCTTAAGAAGCTAGTGTCTTGGAGGTTTCCATGTTGGTGGTGGTACACAATGCAGGTGAATTTTAGATTAATAATAATTTACAAGGCTTGAAGTAAAAATAAAGAAAAATAAACCCCAGAAAAAATAGCTAGGGTACTAGTCTTAAAAGACTTGGTTTCAGTTCTACACTTCAGTGGAAGCTTTCTGTGATTATGAGCACTTCTGAGGTAGATTCACAGCAATCTTTACTACCTCTTATTTAAACCTGTACTTTAATTCTCCATCTGTAAAATGCCAAACACATTAAGTTCTACTATTATAGTAGTACTATTATTCACCATAATATGTATTTCACTTATATATATTAACAGTTACAAGCTACCCAATTTGGGATCATATAAATATCTTAAGAAGATGGGCAGATAACTTAACTCATGCCCTACTGAAATGGTTCATGCAGAATCATTGTAGTGCTGCTCTGTGTTAGTGACTCACTCCAACACAGTATCCTTTGCGCTCAAAATTGCTATGAAAGTAAGACAAAGGAATCAAAGCAAGCTTTGCGTTCCTATTCTGGAAGCAGTTCTTGATGGAAAATGTCTTTCCTTGTTCTTTTTCACCAGTTAGGGTAGTAACAAATAGGGAGCTAAAATACTAGGGAAACTTACACAATTTCTTGAAAAAAAATTACAAAATGCAGTTTTTAAGAAGCTGTGAAGTTATTGCATTCTAAGTTGCAGAAGGAGTTCTCACTAAAGGAAATAGTTGTATTTTATTTAAAATAAAAGCATGGGGAAAAGAACGATGAATTCTGGTAACGAAGGAACATGTTTAAGTGCACCATATACTGCTGAATGGATCTTGTTTATATCATCAAATGAATAATTATTGAGATCTTAGAGGGGGTTCTGTATCACTTAGAGAACTTTGCATTCTTTTTTCGTCAAATAAAAAAATGAGCATGCCTGAAATGAGCTGCAAAAATATTAAGATGTTCGAGAAAATGATACACATAACACATTAACCTTGCTTTCTAATCACACTTTCTTATGTCATTTGAGACCAAATACAACAAGAGCAGGAACATTACAGGAATATTAGCTGTGTGTTACAGTACTGGGAATTGATTTTAGGCCTCAGCGGGATCTTTTTCACCTTTTCAGCACTTTATCCTGCTGCTCGACTCCTGTTCTTAAAACTGCAGCTGTAGTGGTATTAAACTGGACTGGAATTTGAACTGTAATATAAAGTGAAAATTGCACTCAAATGAAGTATAGCAATGACAGGAAAATATTTTCTCAGCATGCATCCAGCTGCTATGGTCCAGAGGTATGAAGGGATGCTAGTGTGCACACACTGGTCAGAAACAGGGATTCTCAGAGGCCTGAAATGGTTTACAGTGGGTGGAGTTTTCAAAGCTTTTAGCTGCTAAGCTCTGAATTTTTGTTAAGCATCCGTAAATGCTGGTGAGATGGCTGAATTTGGGGGAATTTTCACAGAGATGGTAAAAGGCATTTCCTTGTCACCAAGACACTCTTAAGATTTCAAAGGTGGCTGTCAATCACTTTCACCAAGCAGGACTTCTAGTGTATTTTTAAAAAGGGGGAAAAAGAAAAAGTAGGATTCTATTGATTTATTTAACTTACTATCTTTTTGGAAGTGGTATTTTTCTAACAATTTCGAAACTTGGAAAAAAATAAACAGTGAACAGAGATGCAAAAGAATAACTGGTCATTTATGAAGTTAGTCAACATAGTGATCTGAAAAGTAGTGTAAAGGAAAGAAGTGGCTGCTTATAAAAACAGTAAAAGTGAAACCATCATCTAAATGGAACTGAAAATAAGTTTTTCTACCTAAGAATCTGAGTGAACATACTTAGCACAAATGCTTTATCTAAGGAAATATAATTATGGAAATGAAGGCAAACAATTTTACAATTTCACTTCTTAAAGATCACAGTTTCCAAAAAGCTTTAGAGCTGGATGTAGTCTCAGAAGAGTTTTTGAAGTGTCCCTTAAAAGTAAAGTAAAAAGAAAGCAAGAAAAAGGTATTTCTGGAAAGCTTGATTTATTGGTATTTGCATCAATAAAAGATTAAAATATTGAATGAATAGATTTAAGCAGTATTTAGATTTCTTTTGGTCTGGAAAGTATAAATTTCTTTTGGTCTGGAAAGTATAAATACAGAACTAGGTAGCAGAACTCCTTCCTATTCAAATGAGTAGAAATACTGTATAAGGAATCAGAGAATGATACTTTAATTGAAAGAAAATGAATTCAAGAGATGCTAATGTATAATTTTCATTGAAAGACGACCAAAATATTTGGGAAGGAAACAAAAGAATGTCTTTGACAGTTAGTTCACTATAATGCTTTAATAATGTATTTGTGGTTTAAATGTTCTAATTTGGGCTAATTTGGGAAAGAGAAAGCTTGGAATTTTTCACCAGTGCAGCGCTGTTCTGCATTGCTCTGTAAAACAGAACGATAAATTCTTAGAAATCAGAAGTGCTCTAATAAATGCAGAAAAGAGCATATTTCTTTTGTCAGCAAATGAAGCCAAGCTGTAGTTCCTCAGGCTCATGATGTAAACAGGCAAATAATAACAATAAAAAGCTTTAAGGACTGGACGTAGAGATAATTCAGTAATTTTGGTTTAGTTTTATTAAAAAACAAGAGAGATTCTTTTTATTGTATGAATGACCAATTGAATTAGCCTTAGAAGATGAGGAAAATGCAGTGCTAAGACTTTCACGTGACATCAGATGTAAATGGTAGAAGCACTATTTGATTTCTACAAGTCTGGGATTAAAGTCATAGTGTGTGGAGTTTTCTAAATATTAGGAAACAAAGGAGAACTATTTTTTTTACTAAAAAAACCCAACCAACAAACAGATATGATTACTTTTCTTGTTTACTGGTGAATTGCTTAATGTAGAAGATAGTTGAACTGTGAATAAAAGTCTAAAATCTGGCAAATGTAAAAAGAAATCTGATAAAAGATTCTTTTTCTGTTGTCCATAATGACCCCCTAACACTCCTGTATTCCCCTTTCTTCGTTAAACAAGACACATGCCATAACTCTTTTAGAAAAGAAATAGAATAATGCCAAGATAATTTGTTTTATTGTGAAATAAGTTTTTTTTCTGCATAAAGATGCATCTAAGCTTTTCATTTTAAAGGAAGTAGAGCCCAGAGGTTTCATTCAATATTTAATGTTTATATTTTATACTCCTTGTAATATGGGGTAATTCAGTCAACGTAATATTTTTGGATGGTAGAAAAGTTCAAACATGAAAATTCCATTTGGACTGTCTGTGCTGCATATCAGAAATCTCTAAGGGTATTTAATCATTCAGAATAAGAAAGGTTTCTTTAATTTTTAAACAAGTATTTCATTTTATGTTTTATTTAAATTGTCTTAACATTTACATAGAACCCCTTGAAGGCTTGAAAACTTGAAATTTATGTTAGATTAAAAAAATAAAAAATTATGAAGCATAGTGTATGTGGAGATATATTAGAGGAAGAAAAGGTACTGTTTGAGTATGAACATACTCTGATAATTACAAAATATGACTTGCAAAAATTATTAATTTATATAGTGATTATTTGTTTTAAAGGAACTAGAAACCAGATTCCCAAAGAAGTTTTGCGCTAATGCTGCCTCCCACAATAGTATGAATATTTAAAGAAGTAATATATCTGAGGAACTCCAAGTTGCAAAAGTGTACTTAATTACTGCTTATGAGACAGGGAATTAAAACCACTCTGATAGTTTCTTTTCCCATATGTTAAGAGATGGATATTCATGGAAGTACTCAGGAAATATGGGCTAAGATAGCTAGGTTTGTACTACTGCTGTCAATCTTTGGGAAAATTAATTAAGATAGTAAAGTCTAAACATTGTAAACATGGAAAGGAACATCACCAGCTTCATGGTGAAATGTTGTACAGCCAAATGTGGTCCACTAGGGACCAGGACAGAGAGGAGGAATGAGGAGCACTGAGAGTAGAAAATTCAAATTGTAACTGAAAACCTAAAGAAAAAGCATTTCTTATAGTAAATTCATGTATCTTTAGGCTATGATTCCATTCCAAAAAATGACTGAAAAAGTTTGTGTATTTTCTCATAGTTACCAATTGTATATTACTGGAATACTCATTTTGGCCATGGTTGCTGTGTGAGCTTTTACTGAGAGTCCCTTGAAGTTGATGGCAAGAATATGTATCATCGTCCCTCGGCTTTCAGTCAGTGCCCAGAACAGGGACTTCTGAAAGCAGATTAATCTTCATTGTTTAACAAACAGTACTGAAAGGAAGATATTTATTTACTTCTGGCTTAATGTGCTAGTGACAGTTTACATGCTGTAATTTCTGAGTGTACCTGCAAAATGCTAATCTTATTGAGTTTGTAAGGTATTTCGCTTATAGTTCTGGTTTCTTCAGCTGTTGAGCAAGGACTTTACTATTACCACTGTGTGAGTGTTTTCCTAGCTCACTAAAGAAGGATGAAATTATTTTTTAACCTTTAAAAGATAGATTATTTAAATCTGCCTATTGACAGTAATACACTGTATTCTCAATTTAGAGTTTACTAAATATTTATTACTCGACAACTTTGTTTCACTCATGAGAATGCAAAGTTATTTCACGTATTTTGGGTGGAAAATTATATGGGGGGGGGGGTGTCTTCATCCTGCTAACTTTCTTTTGTCTTTCCTCTGTTGTGGCATTTTCTGGCTGGTACGAACCTCAGGCTAAACCTGATTTGTTTTCTCTTTGATTATTCCTTTCTTCCAGGTTTGGGGTATATGTTGGCAGTGTTTCAGTCTGTCTAGTCCAAAATGGTATGGTAATTTAATATGATTTATTACATTGGAGGAATTGGCAAAATTTATTTTCTATCTGGTTTGAGAGCAGAAAGTTTCTTGTAAAGCTTACATAGAAACAATGCAACAATTGATTTTAGATTTTCATTGTAAACATTTGCTTGTTAAGAGTAACTTTCACAGATGTTATTAGCGATGTTCAGTGGTCTTTGGAAGGTATTCTTTGGCTTTCGACAGTATACAAGTATGCATGAGGGTAACTCTGTAAATTTACACCTTAAATAACAGATAGGAGGTTTGTTATAGAGAGTGGTTTTATATGTAGTTAGTTGTTACTTCTATGTAATTTTTAAGGAAAATACCCAGTATCAGATATTTAGTCTTGCTGTATTCACTTCTGGCTGTGATGTCATGTCTTTGATACCATCAGTCATTAGAATTTCTTAATGTAATTCAAATTTGCAGGATTTTCAGAGAGCCATAACGTGAAATGATCATTTTATTGCATCATTTACTGTTGAGAGGGGGAAATTAATTTAAAATGAGACATTTTCACTTTAAAAATTCATTTGAAAACTTTGATATCTTTTTATGTAGAGAAACCTGTTGTTCACAACCAGTTTATGCCTATGTAGACATAGATGTCCTTAGATTTTTAAACCTGGATATTTGTTTTAAAAATTTACATGATATTTCTCTTTTTTAAACTAAACTTTCAGAAAGAAATTGTTAAAACCAGTCCCAGTGTTTCAGCTTTTTCTGAGATTTTTTGAATCACAGCTGGTTAATAAGGGTTTTCTTCACTTCTTTCCCGCCTACATTAAGAGTACCTTTTCTGTCACACAGACTGTGCAGTTTTCCCATAGGGACATATAATGGAGTTCATCAAAGTGAAAAAAGTGAGTCACACAGTCATTTATTTACTCATGTAAGACAATAATGGTGTTGATAGTTACCCGGACATGCCTTTAATTTCTTTAGATTGTGGAAAAGCTGGGAGTTAAAAAGTCCTTGCAGACTAGACTACAAGTGAAAAGAAAGAAATTAAGTCATAGCTGCATGGTGGTTACTGTCTCATTTAAGGCTGTTTGTTGTCTTTTAGCATCAGTGAGCAGAAATGTTGTTGCTCTAAATTTGCTAGAATATTTAATCATGTACGTTATAAAAAGGAAATCTTGTTTCTATGGTATAGAGAGTCAAAGGATATTTGTGATTATTTTATTATGATTAAAATATCAGTTTAGATTCTAAAATTGTCTGTGTTATTTCATGGGCACAAGTTATCTAATATTAAAAGAAAAAAAAAGTGCTTTCCCAGATCTCTCCATGTTTTGCAAACAAAGCTTTCTCACTATTCCTGCATGGAGATTTCAAGATTCTAACTGTCCCACTTAATTCTGTTTCATATGTAAGGTTTTATGTGTATCTGCTGGACTGATGACTACTTTTCAAGTATCGGATTCCCTCCCTGCTCTGTTTTCCTTTCCAATCCTGTGGGACTGGAGTTTCAAGAATTAGTGACACTGGGCTAACAGCAGAGAACCTTTTGCATGAGTGCTGTAAGAGTAACTTGGAATCGCTCTGAGTGGTAGACTGGCTCCAGTGGGTTTATCAGAGAAGAGAGGATTCCTGACAGTGGTATCATCTGGTAGGAGTGCTTTGTGGTGTTTTAATTACTCATTTGCCTTACCTAAAGCTAAGAGGAGTTCCTAAGCTATGCTAAGCGAAGAGCCCTACATTACCCAATTATCTTTGAGGCTTTTGTGCAGTAGATATGCTCCATAATGAGCTGGCCTGTCCCTGTCCTTCAGTTGCCCAGCTTTGGGGATCTGCAATTCATATGGGCTCCCTTCTGGGTTTTTCTTCCTATGGACGGTGTGCACCAAACCAACGGTGGTGGTTTGGGCTTACATCAAATGCCAAAAGCTGTGAAATGTTCCTGCATACCACAGTCAGATCCAGCCCACACCTCCAAAGGCAGGGAGAACAAAAGGGAGCCTTTCACAAATACTATTTCCCAAGAGAGCCATGTTACTGTGTCTTCAGCCTTCTTGCATAAAGTGTAACTCTCATGAATACTCTGTTGATGTGATAAGTTGAACAACTGGTAATTACCTCAGAAGCAGTTAAAAGGCTGACGTACTTGATGAGAATTTAGGACACAGGCAAGGCAATCCTGTATACAAAAATTTGATGATGAAAATAAAATGTACCACCATTGTCATGTGGGAAAGATCAGTTTCTTTCTTAGATGAATCTGAAATCAAAGCTTATATTCTAGTGTTAATGCTTTTGTTAACTTCCTTGTTAGATTTTTTTTGTGTGAGTGAAAGTGGTATGTCTGACACCAGAAAACATCGTTGCCTTGCAATTTTTGTGTGTAAGTTAATTCTACCTGTGAGGGGCATCGACATCTTCATTAAAGCTCTGCAAAGAATGTAAACAAAACATGATGTACAGGTTTTGCCTATCCTTGGTATTCCTTTCATTTCAGCTACTGCACACCTTGCTGTCTTTTCCTAACTCCAGTCAACTGTGTAATGCTGCATAGTAAAATATGAGATCAGAAACTGAAATGTAATTATTTTGAATTAACTATCTGTATCCATAGCCGTGCATCCTGTGTTTATTTTCTGAGGAAATGTATAACCACATTTCTATCCATCTAGTTAGTGTAAGTGAGAAGCAAAGATGGTCAGCATCAGGTATTCATCCCAAGTATAAGATTGCTCATGGTCCTTTTTCCATTGTCTTTAGTGACTGGACCTAGCATCTAACTTCTAGACACTGGGTATGTTCCCTTTAGCTGTCCTTAACAAGTAGTGAAGAGTCTGAGACACTGCTTCCCTTGTTAAATTCACCAGTGATCAGAGTTCATTTGTGTGAAAAGGCTTGTGTCTGCCTTTATTAGTGTCTTATTTGTCTTCAGAGTTTAATTTAATATTTCCCTGGGTGAGCAACAGTATGGGAGGTAATCAGAAGTTTGATATCATGGCTTTAGGGAGTTCATTTTGTTTCCTTAGTTGGTTTACATTCCACCTGTGCAGAATCTGACTTAAGATATCATAAGGTTTTTGCAAGGTAAGCATCCCTGAAATTCAAGCCTAGAATTTTTGTCATGTCATATTTGTGCTATATTTATTTATTTATGGTTTACACAGTCCATTGTGACTATATATTTAATATTTTGCTTTTCCCCACACCTCTTTCATCTGAGAGATCATTTGTTTCCATTTTTAAACAAATATTTTTTGGTAGTATCTGTAATTTAATTTGAAATGTAAAGTAAAAAGAGATATTTGCAGATTTTTAAATACTCTGTCCAGAAATTTGGACTTACTGTTTTCCACAGAACTTTTTCAACTGTAAAAAATCAGAAAGTAAGTAAAGGATTTTCACTTATTCTCAGCAAACTGCATTCAGAGGATGAGAAGAACGCCTCCGCTAGATGAACTGCAGCCGCCTCCATACCAGGATGATAGTGGTTCTCCTCATCTTTCATGTACGCCTTCTGAAGTCGGAGACAGTAAATGTGAATTTTCCCAGTGTAGCAACAGTCCAAGGTGTTCATATAAGTGTCCAAGTGAGGGAAGCACGGGACACGAAATAGAAAGCTTTCATAACAAAGGATATGAAGAGGATGTACCAAGCGATAGCACAGCTGTCCTTAGTCCAGAGGTAAATGAAAACAGTTGAATGTTCTGAAGTGTCATGCAGTGCAACCTTTTGGAAGATATTTTTTTTCCTAAAGATCAATGTATAGGTATATAAACACTAATATTGCAGCTCATTCATTAAAAAGAAAAGTTAGTTTGTTAGAAAATATTACAATAGGATATCAGATTGTTCTTTATAGTTATCTTTATGGCATCTTAACTTTCAAACAAGCTCCCAGGAAGAGTGATTCATTTTTTTTAAACAAGTCAGAAAACTTCATCACATGATAAGGACTGTAGTCAAAGTTCTTTTTCTCCCACATAGTTTTTCAAACAACTCAATTAAAAAAAACCCATAAACAACTGTTAACACTTTTCAGACTTAACACCCTATAATGTAAAATGTCTTTTATGAAAAAAAATTATTACAAAGAATTTTTTTACATTGTTGGTGGTAGTATAGAGATTTATTCCATTTAATTTTTTTTTCCCTGCTGTAAACTGTAATGATATATATTTATTTTTACTATGAAGAAGTAATATTTTCTCACATATATGTCCTTGAAATTACTTTAACAACCAGTTACTGCACTGACATCTATGGATAAGTCCACATTAGTCGTGTCATGTGCAGAAGATGCTCTTTTTGATACAAATTTGTGTTTTGTCTCTATCTGAAGTTTTGAAGTGGATATTAGGGACCACTCCTGATGTGCCAAGAGCTGTTCCTTTCTTAGTAGACCTCTTGGTAAGTTGATGTTGCATGCCTGGGGTGTTGGTGCAACATCTGGAAGGCCCACCTGGTATGTGAATGCAAGGTTCTCCAGTAGCTATCTGTCTAGACATATTTGATGATCAGCTGGGACCACAGTCTGTGTGAACTTCATTGCTGGTAAAGACACAGTGTGTGCATATGGTCCTTGAACCCTAACAGATTGCAGCAAACCTAATCCTAGTTGTTCCCGCTTTGTGTCACACCAGTCATTAATGTAAGCATACACAATAAGAAGTGAGAATACTGCCAACTTTTTTTATAGCCACTCAACAACTTGAAGAATGAAGCTTTCAGAGGAATGAATTCCCACAGCTTATGTAGCAATCAGTTTAAAATAAGAACATGATGGTTTTTTAATCCAAAAGGCTTTATTGTGGCATCTATTCATTTACATGAATGAGTCTATCTTTGATAATATGAAAGTGCACAGGAAATACATCTGTTTTACCTACTTGGAATAACTTATTATATGAACAGTAGGTTGACCTGTATTTGTAAATATTTCATGTTTCAATATCACTGTCAAACTAGCTGTTTCAAAAATATAGAGGATCAATATTTTGTCCAAAATTTTTAGTGGCAATAAACAATTTTTAAATTAAGTTTAAAATACAGTTTTAGGAATGATGCCATTTACAGATTGTTCAGAAAGTGTGTTCAAAACAGACACATCTTACACTGTTATAGTAAAATTATGTTAATAAGCTACAATAATTTTTGGCACATTTATAGGACCCTTGTGCACTGCAACGAGAGTCTAGATACACTCTGCAAGGAGGTGTATTCTTTGCTGGCATCTCACTGTCCTCTCAATCACTACCCGGCTCTTTAAAGCAGTATAGTAATATCTTAACTTAAAAATGTGTGTGTACTTGCACTGAAACAAGGTGGTTCTATCTCGTAACAAGTGTGTACAGATTTTAACATGTGGGGCACAGAAGAAGAGATCATAAATACAGCTTAATTTAATCTGAGCTCTGTCTGATTGGCTCCTGGGTTTTGGCAGTAATGCCCAGGTAAAGTCTTTTGATTTCTTTTTCGCTGCTAGTCAGCCATCTCCTCAGGCTTTTGGTGTTTAATTACCTTGTTTATGAAATGAACAAAAAGATCATAGTCACTTCATACTACTTAGAGAAAGCCATCTATTTCCACACTAGATTTAATAATAGAATACATTAAATAAATAAATAAAAAGCTGCTTTTTCTTCTTCTTTTTCAGGATATGTCAGCTCGAGGATCATCTTCACAGCTTCCTAAACCTTTTGATCCTGAGCCAGTAGCTAAATATGGCACACTGGATGTGACTTTTGACTATGACTCACAGGAACAGAAGCTTTTGGTGACAGTGACAGCTGTCACAGACATTCCCACATACAGCAGGACAGGTGGAAGCTCATGGCAAGTACACCTAGTTCTTCTCCCTATAAAGAAGCAGAGAGCAAAAACCAGCATCCAGCGCGGACCGTGCCCTGTCTTCACAGAGACATTCAAATTTAATCATGTTGAGTCTGAGATGATTGGGAATTATGCAGTTCGCTTTAGACTGTACAGCGTACGTCGCATGAAAAAAGAGAGGATTGTGGGAGAAAAGATTTTTTACTTAACAAAATTGAATCTTCAAGGGAAGATGTCAGTGCCAGTGATACTGGAACCTTCTTACAGTCCATCTGTGAGTATTAAATGAGGCAGAATAAGAATGCAGTGATATACAGTGTCCTGAATTTTGTAAGAATAGTGTCTGTATTTATAGACTCATCACATCCACTCGATTTTTTTCAACAGTCATAGCACCATATTAGCACAACAATTTTCTTAGAGTTTCTTAAGTACATTCACTTTCCACCTGCAAAAGGTGCCCATTTTTTTCCTTTTAATTACTTAAAAATTTCCAGTCTATAAATAGGGATATAGTCATAAATATATGTAGATTTGTATACATGCAAATACATATATATATTTACTAGTATAATCTTTACTCTGCTACCCACAGCATTTCAGTTAAAAAAAAAAGGAGGGGAGGAAAAAAAAAAGCTATACTAGTGAGTGCCTTCCATCTGTTACAATTAAATCTTGGTTGCAATAGGTATTTTCCTTTCAAGAAAGAAAGATAGAGAAGAGGAATTCTGAGAGCACAAACCCATTTTTAATAACTTCTGCTTAGAGCCTTGTAAATAATTGATTTCTGGTTCAGTCTGAAGTGAAAAATAGTGTGAAAAGTAGTTCAAACTGAACAGGATTTTTGTTTGCTGAAAAAAAAATCCTACCTATCTGATGGACAAAGTTTTTTGTCCCCCCAAATAATTAAAATATTTTTAATACAGCAAAGCAATGCTAATTAAGGGTAAACTTCTGTATCGCTATCAAAAAACATAGGAGATCACTGTATGGGCAGTGATCAGTATCTCCTTTTTCTTTTTTGTGAGTATGTCAGTATCCTTTTGTCCAGAAAGGGAGTTGTGGCCAGGGCTTCCTAGACTAGAAGTGCTTGAATGTTCATTGCTTAAGAACTGTGTATGTGGTAAATAATTGACTTCTTGGTGAAGAGAATGTGATTTCCAATGGCATCCTTATTTGGGTATTGTGTGTGTTTTGTGGTTTTTTTAAACTGTCAATAAAAGAAAGAGAAAGTAAGAAGGGAAATAAAGGAAAAGGTTTTTTTCAGGTGAAACGATGCGGTTGATTTGTTCTGCATTTTCTAAACCAGTTTGGATTAATTGAAATGGCATTTCTGTTGAACATGAGTATTAAAAAAAAAATACTCAAAATAAAATGTCACTGTATTTAATGACTAAAAATATATTAAGTAGAATTAGTAAAAAGTGAGACTAAAACTTGGATCTGATAGACCATCAACTGACAATAGCACAGCTTTTTTATGATTCCTTAAGAAGTACCAATCAGTCTATTCCAAGGATGAAGCAGTTCGCTTACCTAGCGTGAACTTTCCTAATGCAGACTTTTCTAGTTTCACAGGTAGGAAAAAAGCACCCCATGAAACAAAACATTGAATATTTTAAATGTATATTCCAGAAGGCTTCAAAGACAAGATTGTAATTTATTATCTGTGATGGTAAGGGATGCCATATCTGCATTTTACTCTCCTCATTATTATGTGTGGAAGGAACAAGAATAAGGAATATTGGTAGGAAGTGAAAGTATCTTCCAAAGTCTGTTGCTGTAATGGGGTTTAGGCAGATTTATCTTCGCCACCCTACCTGTTGCTGGAATGGAACTTCATAGTCTCGATAGCTTGAATGAGGATCCATGACTTTTTGGAACTTCGCAAATCAGTTTTCAAACCTTTGGAAATTCATTCACATCTGAGTTTATAGGTGTTTTTCTATTATTATTTATAGCCTGTATCATATTTTTTTAGTGAGTAGATCTATTACGGGATTTAACATATAGTTATTTTGCAGGAGTGTAAAAATTTATTGTGTTTTTAGGATGTATGACTGGAAGCAGCTTCCCGGGTCACTTGAGTTCAAGCCCTTGTTATTGCAGACAGCCAGGGCATCCTGATCACAGATTTCTGAATAGTCATCTGAAAATACCAGGTTGTTTCATTTCCAACCTGAATTTCTTCATGACCGATTTATAATGATTTGTTCTTATGGCAGCATGGTCCTTAAGCTTAATTAGTTCTTACCCTTCTCAGGTGTTTGCCTCTGGGTCTGTTTATGCACATTGGTCTTATTCCTTCTCAAGTGTCCTTTTGCTAGAACAAACCAACAAAATCTTTATGTCCAACTAATCATAAATGCCAGGCAGGAGTTATTTAACAGGAGAAGGTAAGTGTTGTTTCAGTTTGGAGAGATCCAGCTGTAATTATAAAATGCATGATAAAGTACATTGTAAATCCTGAATTAAATTTGCCTTGTTCGGTTGCAGAGTGTTTTGTTGCTGTGAAGTTGTTATATTTGACAGCTTTTTTACGAAGATATTTCTTGGACACATGACAGTTGCCCTATTTTTTTTCTTGCTTCTCATTATATGGATTTTATATCATAAATATACCTTCTGTCACTGAAACTTCCTAATCCACGGTAACATCTATGCTAATCTCTTCTACAGAAATGTATTTGTATTTTCTGTCTGTGCCTGATATTATATTAATGTATTTTATTAGCTACTCATCTGCCTTCTGATTGAATAAGAGGAGTTCATATCCTGTGAAGTTTAGTATTTTTTTCAGTTGTACCTTAAAGCTATTCACAAGGGAATATGGTTAAAGGTTGAGCAGCAAGTTCATCACCGTTGAAACATAGTGGCAGGCTCGTATGAGTGGGGCCTGCAACTCTCTCATTATTGTTAAAATGTGGACAGGTGCATGTCATGGTGAGTACATGATAGTAGTATGTTCCTTAAATAGGTTTCAAAGCTGCACATGGCTTCAAATTTACAAATTGATTCACAAACCATCTTCCTCACCCAAGATTTCACCCTGTTTCTCGCCTTCCTACGTTGCATATAGTGTCATGCATTAGCAGCTATTATCCACAGTACTGTTGCCATTTGCCTTTAACAGTTCTGTGTTGCTGCGATTCTCCCACATAACAGGGAATTCCTCACACAGTATCCTCAGCCCCCTTATTTATCGCACCCTTCCTTCCAAGTTCAGCGTAGGTTTGAGTGAGGAAGAAGCAACAGAACCAATATGGGCTAGCCAGAGTGCAGTTGTCGCTGTGCTCTGAGTCTGTCTCTTTCAGATTTTATAGAAAGTGGCCATTGCATCAAAAGCTAATAGCAGGGCTGTACGATGTGGTTTTGTCTGAGTATAGTTTGCTTAGGAAGACCTTTGTTGATCCTTTTAGAGAAATTTTCCTTTTAGTCTACAATGGTAGACAAATTTTTGTTCACCCGCTTTAGAGTTTGGAATCCATTGTGATGTTTTTTATTTTTCTTCAAGAAATCCCCATGGACCTGTTTTTAGTTGCTTTTCATTCTTCTCGCGCAAAGAAATTTTCCTGACAGTGAACAACAGCCTCCAGTATGATGTGATTATAAAAACATATAAGCAGTTTGAGTGAGATCTGTTTGGAAAAGATCAAAAAAACCAAGTGTAATCCTCTTCACCTTTCCATAGCTTGCTTTGTGATGTAGAAAAACAACAATCAATCATGTTTTAGATTTTTATGAATTGATTTTGGAAGTACAGTTTTGACAACTGAAACATACACTCTTTCTGCTAAGCAAATCTGGTAATCGTTCATTATGTACTGTCAATAACAAGTTATTTGCTGTGGACAATTACATTTATTTTTCTTTCTTGCTGTAACATTCTCTAACATATTGAACTCACAGATGTGATCCCTATAACAAAGAATAGATAGTGTAGGCATCCATATGTGCTTAAAGGATTATTTTGTGTATGTTTACTATAAATACCTAGTGTCCTAGAATTATTTTAATTGTAATTTTTTTTGCATTAAGGCATTTTTGCATGCAGTGTAGAAAAATGCTCACTCTTGCACATGCATGTGCGCGCTTTCTCCACTTTGAAGGTGATGGTTTATGCATAGTGCTTAAGGCATTTGTTCCATGTTGCCATTTGTGTGGCATATCTTTAGTATTCTTTCTAATGGATGTTTATTGTTTTATAAACTCAGGAAAAAAAGCTTTCAGTGTGGCATTTCTTTCTTGTGAGTTCTTGGCCATTATAGATTTGAGCTTTCAGGTTTTGTGCAAATCCTAGTATTTTAGGCCTATTGATGTTCTTATGGCATGGTCTATTGAGGATTGTATTGGGAAGGCTAAAGACTCAAATTCATATGTATAAACAAATCTTTACTAAATTAGCTACCAGTACTATACTTTCAAACAGCTAATGAATAATACTTGTCTAGAGGGGAAAAAAAAAAATAATATTTTGCTCATAGTACTTTATTTAACTAGAATTCTACCCAAAAGGATCAGTTCCTATGCGATGGTGCATAAATGCTTTCAGTTAGCTTGTAAAAATTATGTCCATCAAAGTAAGGGGCAATTATCTTTAAACTCTGAGCACATTCTTATCTTGGGAATAGCTTACTGAATTCATTTGGGTTAGTGGTGTAAAATGTGGAAGATCCTGTGACACAATAAGAAAGATGACTCTTTGATTTCTTTGAAGAAAATTATTAGGTGGTTGGAAAATGGTGATCATGTTACTGAGGCTGCAGGAGGACTTCATAGTACTTGGCAGATAAGGTGGACTCCCTGTGTTTGGCTGGCTGTGCAGGATTTCACGGCAGTATGGGCAAGCAGCAGCCAGTGCCTTCTCAGTGTCGTGGCTGCCTCAACTTGTGTGCTTTTGTGTGGTGTTTCCCAAGCACTGCTCCTGGCAGCTGAAAAGATAAGCGCTAGCACATGGCACTCTCTTATCAGTTCTTCATCAGGGTGTGAGGGGGTGGGGAGAACCCAAAGGCAACTGTGGCAACTGTGCTCTTTTTAGACACACACAGTGGTGTGTCTGCACTGTTCTGACAAGTGCAAGTTTCAAAAACTCACATAGAATCTGACCGATTGATAAGGACCTCCCTCTAGGTAAGTTCAGTCATCACAGTTAAAAATAAATTGCTTTCCAAATCAGTGCTATTTGCTCCTGATTATGTAAATATGTCTAATCATTCATGGCAAACTCTGGCATCAGTTCATCAAAGAAGCACTGGACTAGGCATTGAGACTGTGGGACTGTTTCAGTCCCAGGTAATATAACCGTGATACTTTTTTTAGAACACTTTTAGATAGTTTTCGAGAATTTTTTTTACAATAACAACTTGTCTCAGGTGACTGCAGCCATTCTGTCATCTCAGGAGCACAATGGGTGACCAGTTTCAGCATGTGCTGCTTGTTTTTGATAACCATGTCACCCTCCACAACAGCAATCAATTATTTCTGTCACAGACTGAACAAGCCTCTTGAGTGAGCTATCCAGAAACACTAGAATGTTTCCTCAACCTGTACAGAAATTCATATTCGGTTATTTGAATGAATCCAGAGTATGATGCAATAGTCCTTGCAAGTTGTTTTAAACTCTATAACCATATTCAGTGCTTCATCCCTTTTCATGGGTCATTTGTTATCTCCAGTGTGTTCAAGAGAAGGATCTTTGTCATCAGAATGCTCTGCCTTATACCATTGTAGGCCTGGGCCATATTGCTGCTATTTGTCCATTGAAAATCAAGTCCAAGATCAGTTCAGGAAGCTTTCCACAAAGTAGCGCTTCAGGGTTTGTTCTGTTGTGTCTATGCTATCTAGGGTTGTGATTCCTGCCCTGTCAGTTATTGAAAGAGCATAAACCTCTTCCAGATGAAAAATCCTAATTCTCTGGAACCCAGCGTCTGACTTCTCAGGAGGCTTGTGAGAGCCCTTAGTTGAATCTTGTACATCCACCGTGTTTCTCAATTAATTTGCTTTTCTTCCCTTTATTGCTGGACTTTTTTGTAAGATACAAGAAGAGTAATTTGATTCCAGTTATTGCTGACAGTCATGGACAGTAGAGCTATTAAAAATGCTATCGATGTAGTATTTGTATAACTTTTCTGGGATATGCTGGCCAATGTTGCTAGTGAAAGCATTCTGAATGTACATGCCTTTGCCATGGCAGAGTTAATGAAGTCCACCTGGTCTTCGAATTTTGAGAGGTTTAAAAAAAAAAAAGAAAAAGGGCTTTCTTCAACACATTAGCAAAACCAGAACTTCAGTTTAACATTAACTTTCAACTACCTTGTGATCTCCAGGTGGGAGGCAAGTTCCTACTTTGGTAACTAGATCAATTATCCTGAATGTAGGATATTGGGAGAATACTTTGAAGTCACCAGTGTAAAGAATTTCATCTACTTGTCAAAATCCTCACTTGGTCACATAGCCAGAATAATGATTGTACATTGTCTATTTTAATATCTGTGCACTGAATAAAATAACAACAAAAACTGGTATCCTTTGCGTTTAATCAATGAGTTGCTAGAAAAAGTTTACTCACTTTGATCCCCACAGTCTTTAATATTTGTGTCAGCAAATAATAGAAACTACATTTCAGATACAGTATTATTATTTTGAGTGTATGATGATGCTTTTCAGTCTCCAAAATGCCCCCAGTCAAATGACAGTAGGCTATGTATGACTGTTCTAGATTAAATCAAAGTAATCCTCTTGAGCAATACTCTTATTTCCTCAGAAAGCCAGTCTGTCAATGACAAACACATTGTCTGGAATCGTGCGTCTAGTTTTGATCATCTTCAAAAAAAGTATATAAAATGGAAAAAAAACCAGCTCATCAATACATAAAGGTAGAAAAATCAGAATTTCATTGGGTAACTGTGAGATTCTCAGACTATCATTCTCTGTGTCATAAGTATGATCTCCCAACCTGGACTGCAATTGCAAGAGCAGTAAGGAAAATAATCATACTGTAAATTTCCCAGAAGTGGCTATGTAGAAGGAGTTATAAGTAAAGATTATCAAGCTTGTCACTAGCATGAAATTTCTGCTTTTGAAGACTATAAGCTGCTGCTTAAATCTTCCTCGAGCAACTCTTTCAGTGGAGATACATTATTTAACTTTCGAATCCAAGTGAAAATTCTGTTTGCCTTAGAGATACTGTGTTTCCAACTATTTTGTTTTCTTATAATTTGAATTCTTCCTTGTTTGCATATAGGTATACATGCAAACATCTTCACACTTTTGTTACTGTCTCTCAAGGAAAAAAAGAAAAAGGAGAAACATAGAAACAGTTCCTGTTTGCGGGTTTGAGCATCCTTCATCAAAAGCACGTGCACTCTTTTCCTCCAATTTGTTTCCATTGGGGGGAACCCTAATCAGAGACATTGCACAAACAGAATAGGTTACCTGGTCTGCAAACTTAAAACTTGCATGTTTGTGGAACTTTCAGTTTTAGTTTTTGGTTTACTTACTGGGTGATTCTTCTTCTCCTGGGCTTTGCAGTATAAAGTAAATGTTCTTCATTAGCGTTCTTCGTTTCAGACTTGAAGATCTTCAGGTAATCGCTTCTTTTGTATACTCGAGCAGCCTGTATTTGGTATCAGATAAACATTTCTGTTCATAGGGTGCCTTTAGCAAGGAATCCTTTTAGCCTTAGTGTGTTAGCCTCGTCAGGCTTGGTCCTCATATTGTCTGACATTGAGCTGTGTCTTTCACAGCTCCAGTTTTTCTGTTGGGCTTAATCAGCTGCCCGCTGGCCCCAGGAGGATCCATCTTATTTCCACCTCTTTGTGGTGTGTATGATAGCTTTAAGAACTGAAGCAGTTCCCTTCCAACTTGCAAATATCTGGTAATCCTCAGATCATGAGATTAAACATGACCTGAACAAATCAAAAGGGGTACCACTACCAGACTTAATTAAACCTGGGTGGACTATTAGTCGCAAATAGTTTAACTGACAAGTGCATTATAAACATACCTTTAATGTTACGGATTGTTCATTGTGAAAATAATTTCATGAATGTTTATGCAATCAAATACTAGTCTGTAGATTGACTACTCATAAATTATGCTTACTGTTGGATCGCTGAATCTTTCTCTCTTTTTCCAGTTTGAAAGAGTCTAATCAAGAGAGAAAGGAGAAAAATGAAATTATTTGCCATTGATCTCCTCAGTGAGCATAGAGAGTAACTCCATCTGGACAGAGCATTGTCATTTATAGAAGACTGTCCCATAGTAAATGTCTCCATGGTTTTACAAGTTTGACGGGGATTAAAGAGAGGGGGAGGCGTGAGTGAGCCTGGGTAGGAGCTGTTAGCACAGCTTCATCGGGAGCACAGGTAAAAGGTCTGCATTTTGTGTCAGATGTTCTTAACTAAATTGCTAGCACAAACATCTAACAGCTTTTAGTGCTTGAATGTTTCTTTATGCTATGTGTCCTGTCTCAGAAAACAGACTTCAGTAGTAAAAGGCCTCTTGCCTCTTTTCCTCCCCTCACCTATGGCTGTATAAAAAGCTGGTAGACTTTTGCAGGATAAAAACGGAGCACTTCTGTAAATGCTGTAAATTCCATTGTACATTCATTTCCAGTTGCTTCCACTGTTGCTCAGCTTTGCTGCGCAAATTTCAGGCCCATTAAGTCTATGGAACAGCTAGGTGGCCTTTCATAATGTGACAAGGAAGCCAAAGGTGTAATTTAAATACAGATAAATAAAAGTTAGAGAAAGCTTCAGATGTTTCCCTTTCTGTAGAGAATTAATGTTTTGTTCTGCAGAGCTGATAATTTTAAAAACATTTAGACGTGAAGTACTAATAGTAAATTCTCATGAAATATGGAAGGCAACACAGAAATCTTGCTATGAACTTGTTCAAAATCTTTCAGAAAAGTGGAATGTTATTTTGCTATTATTTAGAATGTATACATTTAATTTTGTCAGTTTCATTTTATGACTAAACTATAGTATCCTAAAGTTTGAAAACAATCCTCATTTTAATAATGCTGTATTTTTCTTACTAGAATACCCACAGAGGCTTTAATTTTTATTAAAACTAATCAGTTTTAAATTACTTTATAATTGAAATTTATGTAGTATCGTCATATATCTAAGGAGGTTTTATAGCTCCATACATTATAGTATCTATGGGAAATTGAAGCTATGCATAGAATTTTTAAGGTTTTTAGTCCCTTAACTGTAGTGAATAAAAGAATTCTTACTTTTCATTCGATCTCCATTTTCGAGTGTTTCGTCTGTGAGAAGACAATGTGTTTTGTAAAATTCTACATCCAGAAGTCTTTTTTTTTCTCTTGAGAGTAAAAATAAAGTTTAGAGCAGAAGCTTTTGATGAAAAATGTGAATGTTATCCCTTCAGATAGTCTGATTTTTAACTACATTAATATTAGTTTAATAATAAAAAAATTCCATGTTTGATGTTAAGAATACTATGAGTGTTGAATGTATTTATTTGCTAAAGATTTTTAAATTGGAATTTTGAATAGGAAATCCTGGTAATTTTTAAAGCAGGCCATTCTATGCAAAGTAAATATGTTTTAAAATCAAATTACATAATGGAAATGTTATTAGAATATTTACTTTATGATTTAAGTTGACTTAGATATTAATACTGTAAAGTGTTAAGTACATGAATAAAAATGCACATTACACTTAATTGGAATGTGCTTCAAGGAAGCTATTAAGCAAAAAACCCAAATAATTGCCTGTCATAAATAGTGATGCTTTCCTAAACTTGAATCTTTGTGAGATGCCTAAAACTGTATGTTTCAATGTTTGCAAGTTCGGGTATTAGTTTAAAGCAAAATACTGATGGCTTTGTGTTCTCTTAATTTTACTATACAGGACAGCCAGCTCCAATAGGAATTGGAATTTCCTCCCTAATGTGCTGTGATGATAGATAGCTTTGTATGATTTCAAAAGTATTGGTTTTCTTTAAAACAAAAAAACAACCAAACAAACAAACAAGCAAAAAAACCCTAGAACATCCGGATTGACAACCATTTAAAATCAGGTATTTTTTAAAATCGCCGAAGCTTCAAAATGTCAACTGTATACCGTACAGAAGAAAATTTTTTTTTTAAATAAAAAAGCCAAACATTTTTTTTGGCACTTACTCTTTCATTTAATTCTTCTTTTGCAAAATCTTTGCTAAATTTTATTATTATTAATCTTAATAATAATGATATTATTTCAAACTTTTACTATCATTTTGAGCATCATTTAACACTTTATTTCTACCTTTAGAAACAAAAGTTGATACTTTCTGCAGGCATTCATATATGGAAAGAGTATCAATTGTTTAAAGGAACTGTTTTGTTATGAGTATCCTATTTTTGAGGACTTTCTGTTTTTAAGTGTATCAGTCCTTGCAGTTCTTCCAGGAGTTAGGGGAAACAGAAGCAGAAGTGATGAACTGAGACAAACATCTCCCCAAAAGCACCGAAGTGTCCAGAAGAGCATGTAACTGGGATTTAGATTCCAGAATTCAAAATTATAAAGCTCCATTCTTTGACATGCCTAATGATTTCACATGCCTCTGTTTTCAGGGCTGAGTTCTTCAGGTGGTTTAAGGTCTCTTTCCCAGGAATGATCTTGATACTTTTTCAAAAGTGTTTTAGCTTTGAAACATGTTTTTTATAAGGTACCTAGTGCTTAAGCCACTAATGAGGGATGTGGAGCCTCTAGGTTCGGTTTTCTCCTCCTCTCTGACTCTCAGAGCAGAAGGCAGGGGATGGGCCTCAGGCTAGAAGCTGGTCTGGAGCTGGTCTGTTTGGTGCCTGGGTGCTCTCATCACCTCAGCAAGCTTTTGCCTCAAAGTGGAACAGTAGCTTCAGGGCTCAGCACTGGGCCAGTGATTAAGAAAGGTGAATACTTTTATCTATGTAAAGTGTTGGAGACCTGGATTCAGCTCCCTCTTTTGCCTACTAGAATTCAAATTTTCTTCCCTAACCTCTCAGTTGTATTGATATAGGAGTAGAAGAAGGTAATGTGCAAAAAAGAGATTAGTGGTATAACATTAACATTTAAAATTTGAGAGAGACATTTTGACAAGTAGCATGCTGTGAATCAGATTTTTGTTGCTGAAGGATTGTCAGCAAGGTTTCATCTTTCCTGTGTGTATTTTGAAAAGCCAAGAGAATCAGATGTTCTTGTTTCGTAAGCCTACAGAGGCATGATTTTAACCTGCGCAATGAGGAAAACGGACTTTTAACTGCCCTCAGAGCATGGCCACGTTATTCTCTGTGATTAACTCCAGTTGGCTTAAGAGCAGAATTTGTAAGCAGAACTTCAGGGTATAGAAAAAGAACAGTAGGAGATGAATATGTAAGTAACAAATACCCTGTTTCCATGGAATTATGGTGAAGGAAGACAAATAAATACATTTTACGTATATTATAATTGTTGCAAATAGAGGGTTCTCTATGTTGTCAAAGAGCAGAGAAAAAGATTATTGAAAATACTTCTTAGGGGTTCAGATCTGACACCATGCATTGTATGTGTTCACTTCCATTGGCACTAGGGAAAAAAGAGCATTCTTTTTTTGATTGAATATGTCAAATACAAATACCACTTACTGGGAATGTTCTTCTTATATATTTATTAAAAAGTTATTTTTCTTCCCTAGGTAAGATATGCAAAGAAGTCATCAAGGACAATAGTTTGGAGAATTAGGAATTAATTTTTTGTAGAATATAGCACATATCACTCATAATGCAGTGAAAAGCAGTGATTCTTGTAAATTTGCCTTACTCTGTAATAAAGTAGTGTCCTGTTGTGTATATGGGAAAGGTTTGGGTCCTTTGCACAAAGCTCTGTGTTATAAAATTGAAAAGCTGAAAATTTGTAATTTACTGTAGTAAGACAGACCTTTGAACCAAATATTTGGGATAGACTTTACCTAATTTTTTTTTTTTTTGCTTGTGTTTATTGTTAATACTATATTTTTGTTATGGCAAAATCGACAAAAATAAGTTACAGATTTAGCATTCATATCCTGGAGACAGCCTGAAGAGACAGCTCCTTGCACTGTGGCCAGATCATCAATACTTTGACAGTTCATCTAGATTCTTAAATATCTGCAGTTAAGATTTTACAACAGTTCCTACTAGGCTATTCTGGTGCGTGGAACCTTAGTCCTTTTTTCCCCTGCATATTAAAATACACACGGGTTTTATAAAGGAAGAGAGGGAAGAGTTATAAAAATAAACTTATGTAGACTGATTATTTCAAACAAGTAGTAACTTTTGGTCTAAGTATTACGTTTCCCACAGTGAAACTACAGTATCAAAGTGGCCTACAGATAGATTGAATGCAGATCTGTATGGAGATGAAAAGCATCTGGTAGCACTGTAACGTTGTCATGAGATGAAAGCTTCGTTGTAGCTAAGTTTATATTCATGTTGTACCAATTAGCAGTTTCAGTGTTAATATTTTACAATTTGGCATGTGATCATGAAGCTTATATTTTGAGCAGGTAAAAATGTAGCTTCTTGTCTTGCTTTTTTCTTGATGAGTTTGTTAGCACTGTTCTTGAATTTGGACAGAACCAGAATAAAGAGAGACTTGAAAAACTTATCTTCAATTCTAGTGCAGCTTACGCACTAACACAAAGTCAGGTTACTTACCAACAGATGTGGTTGTCACAGAATACCCTACTTAAAACAATGAATGAATTTACACATTGTGAACAAACTCTTTGCTGGAGAAAATACTTTTGAGAAGACATCTAATAATACTCAGTATCCCTCATTTTAACTTTGTCCTGCAATGAAAAGTCTGTCTTCACTTGTTATCTGAGCCCTGTTATCTCAGCTGTCTCTTTTCCTGATTCCTGCTTCTTCTCTTCCTCATAGGATCTTTCTGTTTTCTTTCAAAAGAAAACTGACAAAATACAGCCTCACCTTCCCCTTTTTCTCATGTCTTTTACCTGCTTGCCCCCAAACTCTGTTTTTTTCCTGTATCATAGACACAGAAATTATACTTTGGTTTAATCCTGGTTTTATCGGATTTTTACCGGACAGCAGTCTGTCTTCTAATCTGCTTCACACCTCACTGCTTCATTTTTCTTCTTAACATCTCACTTTCTTTTATATTAGGATTTTCCTGTTCATAACTGAAAAGCAGAGTATTTTTAAAAATACATTTGGGTCAGCATGAAACAAATTGGGTTGGAGTCTATTTTTTATGTGAAATTGAAAACAAAATATTGTTTAGATTGTTTCTTCAGTGAATTTAGTTGCTTTATTTTAATGTCTTTAAACTTCTGTCACCACAACATTTTGTAGGAAGGAGATTCATAAGTTTATTATACACTAAGGATTAAACAACAGGCTTTCCTTTGTTTCAAACCTGCCACCTGTTGCAAAACAAAAGGCAAAATATTTTGTTTTAGAAAATACTGTAGCAAAAAAGTTAGACCATTTCTCCAGATTTTCATCAAGGCTACATCTACCAATTCTTCCTGTGCAACAGTTCTAAGGTACAGCCACTTAGTTGCATTTCCATCCACTTACCACTCTGAAGCATCACCCAAGTCTTCCTGTCCCACCGTTCAGCTGGTGAGATCCTTGTCTCTGGCCTTGGCAAATGCAGTCTTCTCACATCCACTCAGGATTCTGTTGTAAAGGAATGATATTTCTAGCTCATCCTTATGTAACTTTGTAATATCACACTTGTTTCATTTTTTCAGTTGTTTTCCCCCTTCTCTATAATATCACACAGAAGCTACTTGTCTTCCTTTTCAAGGTACTTCAGGACTCATTCCCACTCAGTAATCACTTATTTACTGTTTACTATTTCTAACATTCTAAACGTTATTCCAATACCTGTTGTAATCAGTTTAACTCTGTCATAAAATAATTTAGACTGAGTCCCTATTAGAACATCAGTAAGCTGCATGAATGAGTCACAATTAGGAAGAAGCGCTATCATCACCTTCTCTCAGCACAGATGTCAAAGCCCTTTGAAGGGGGAGTGTTACCCAGCTGCTCACTTTGTGTTATGTCTCTTTTCTGGACATGCAGCATGATCACCATCAAGTTTGAGACCTAAGCTTTGAACTGTATCAGGCTGACTGTGGTTAAATTGCCAGCTCAACAAAATAAGATGGATAAGCACCATACGGGTAATGTGTTACAATTTTAAAAGACTAGAAAACTTAAGTAATACCTGCGGTTGTGACAGGCTGAGGCTTTCAAGTGTGCAGTGTATACTATGACTGCTGAATTAAGCCATCTTTCTTTTAAACTTTCCATTTTGTATTCTACTGTTCAAGTTAGGAATCAAAAATTTCCTGTTTTGTGAGTGGCAAGAACCAGGGTATAAATGTATACTTGTAATTCATTTTCAGCAATTTACAATTCGCAACCCATTTGAAATTTATTCTTGAAATTCAATAAAGAACTTTGGAGAAATAACCAAAGATGTAAAATTCATTTGGAGCTTGGAAGATGGAAGTCACAAAATTTTGTTGAGGTCGTTCAGTAGTAAGAATACATTTGCTAACAACAATGAATTTTTATTAATGAGGAATTGGATTGCTACTTGAAGCTTCTGTCAGACTTCGTGGAAATGTTCTTTTGAGGACTAGTTAAAATGTCAATATGAAAGCTATTATTGCAGCTTCATCATTTCTTCTTGTATGTATTGTTTCTATAATTTGAGATTCTGTAATGCATTTGGGCTTTATATGTCAGATTAAGTTACTTGCTTTTAAAATTAACTTTTATCTTGATGAGGATTTGTGCTATTTAGTTTTTAGGACTGATCTCGTGCCCATTTCAGCTGTTGCTGGAAATGATAGAGACATTTGGAATCTGGAAGAATCAACTTCACAAAATCATCATGTCTCCTTGAAAGAATGCTGCCAGATTTCCAAATGAGTCAAGCCATATTTGAAAAATCTGTGGATCCAATTTACTTTTCTTCTGAGAGAATCATAAAGGGATGTACTGATAATTCAAAGGCTCTTCTTGGCTACCATGTGCCATTGGCTAGATTCCGTCCAGTTTTTTGTTTTCAGTGCTACAACTCTATGTGCCAGTGCATGAAAGCAAGAAATGGAAGTAGGAACAACTATGGTATGATTAGCATGGCAGCATTAAAAAAAGTATATTTATTTATTTATTTTTATAATAATGAGGGGTTAAAATTATAAAAATTAATATTAGAAGTTCCTCTCAAAGATATGACATGGTGAGAATGCATGAGAGCTGAATTTTTTGGAAGCTCGCAGGGTGGAAATTAAAGCAGCACTTGCTGAGCCTTAGGATGGCATTCTTCCTTTCCCACCCAAGAAAAAGTGTCTATTGCAATTCTGTACCCCTGAAACAATTATATTCCTTGTAAGCTAATGTATTCTAGGCGGAGTCCATTTTTCTATTTGCATGTGTTGTGTTATTTTGCTACTCATAAATTCTCAGCCTAGAGAATAACCTTTACAAAGGATGAATAAGAATTTCCTGTGGTTTATTATCTTCAAAGTTCCACTAGTGTTTTCCATTTTTGGAAAGTAAAAGATCCAAAGTTTAATGTTCTCCAGGATGCTGTCAAATTAAATTACAGGTCTTAGCAATTGAAGCAAATAGGGACCATAAAGGACACTCTTCATCGTCTGCTATTATTTCTCCTGAATTATAAAGCAACAGAAACACCAAATTAAGAATTTTTTTAATTCCAGACCGCTATATCTCTAACATGTGCAAACTGAGTATATATTAAGGATGTACTTTTCTTATTGGGTGATTGAATGGAACTTCTGTTATTGTCAGTACGTTACTTTCCTAATTTTCTATGCATTATTCTAAAAATGGACTTCTCAGTGACATCGTTGCATAAAATACATGGAACTTTTTATCTGTTTTATAGGGTTGTGACTCTCAAATGAGCATGTCAGAAGTGTCCTGCAGTGAAAGTACCTCCTCTTGTCAGTCTCTGGTACATGGCTCAGCTCCAGAAATCCTCGTTGGCCTCCTTTATAATGCTACAACTGGAAGATTATCAGCAGAAGTGATAAAAGGCAGCCACTTCAAAAACTTGGCAGCGAACAGACCACCCAGTGAGTGAAAATCTTTTTTCATCCTAATGCTTCTGTACTGGTGGGGCTCTCAGTAGCAAGGACTTCAATCCTGTCATTTAGTCTTACCCAATCAAAATGAAATAGAGCAATCATCAACTAATCTGTTTCATGTTTTATATTTCTAGTCAGTTGGGAAATAGCAAAAATCTAAAATTCAAAATATTAATTGTAAGTTGACAAGAATCTTTTAATTTTTCATGATGACTGACTAATAAATTACCTTTATCATAATGATTAATTGCTAAATTACTAATGCCTCACATCATAGGCCAAGAATAAAAAGTTGGTGTTTAAAGAGAAAGTACATGCCAGCTAATATTAATATAAACACTGTGAACTATTATTGCTGTTCCTAGAGGGGTTGGTACCGCCGTCTTTAATTGCTTATGTGCCTGTGTATATGTGGTAGTGATATATGCAACTTGGGAATGTCAGTGAAGACAACAGAGAAACAAATTGAGACCTTTGGAATATTTACTGTGTAGAGGAACGTTCATCATTGGAAAGGACTTGAACTGTGTGTTCGAGCATTTGTTCAAAAATATATTTGTCTGAAATATCTGTGAACTTTATATGCTTTTAGATTGGAGCCAGATGGAATGTCACACACACAGAATGTTTTTACTGTCTCTAATTCTTTGAACTCGAGAAAATTCAGTAATGAACTTTTTTAAAAATTAATTTTTATAGTTGTTTAGATGTTGAGTCTGATTTACATAAGTTGTAGCCAGACATACCTGCCTCTTCCTCTTGATTTTTTCTGGAGGCTTCAGGTTTTAGCCCCTTTTTCTTTTTCTTACATCTTAGCCCCAGAATTTTATGGCACTAGCAGATTATCTGACATTACTAGATTATGTGGCAGGCTGCCAACATTTTATGAGTGGTTTGCACATCTCACTTTGTCTTCTAAGTTAAGGAAGTAAGCCAAACAACTTGAGACTTCTTTCTTTCTTGACCCAAGTTTTATGCCATTTCTTAATTACATTTGGCTCAGCTTTACTCTGATTTGCTTTCTCTATACTTTTCACACTGATGGAGCCAGACTTTGATAATGTGGCCAGAGAAGAAATGCAAAAGAAGAATCTCTAATGCTTTTATAAAATTAGATAGTTGGCCCAGAGTCACATAATTGGAGGCAAAGCATAGAAATAGATGGGGAGAGTCAAGAAGGCCCAAGGACACTGGGGAGGGGAAGGAATGAAAAGGAGAGAAGACCTGGAGAGAGGGGACCATGTGTTGCCTTAAGCAAAAAACAGTAGGTGGCTTATGCTTATCTTTCTGGAATCTCTGAAGAAAGCCAAGTTTTTCTTGAAATTTAGAATATGAAAGTTAAGTGGAGGTTCAGTACTTGTTTTGAAGACAGATATGTTCATTCCCTGGTATGTTAATTCCCTAAATGTGTTCTGTGGGCACATGCTGTCTTGCTAACCGTTGTGTGTGTCACTGGGGTCAAAAATCAGTTTCAGATTGCAAGAAAGCAGCATGGAACATGGGACATAACCCTGTAATACCATGTTCTGTCTAACCTTTTTGTAGGGAAGACCTTGTGTGTTACCTTTTGTTACCCCCTGTGAAGGATAGGAGGAAGTTTTGATATTCATAACAATAATGGTCCAGTTCTATTTAAGCAAATAACAGTTTTGTTGTTTCTAGAAAGCTGGAAACTAATACACCTCCTGGTCTGGTAAGACCATGCACAGAGTATTGTGGAATCCAAATTTCTTCTGTGGGCTGTTTTGGGCTGTCCCTCCCCAGCCCCTGGTAGCATCTTCTTGTAAGCTCCTGGACCCAGGTGCATACCACTGCCATTTCCTAACTCCCTGTCAAGTGCATTGTGGATGTGTGCCAGCCTCTCTCTGTGCCATCATTTCCACACAATGAAAACTAAGGCCCATAGGGCCTTTGCTCTGATCAAATTTGTTGTTTGGTCCATCAGTGGTCCAAAATCCTACGTACATGCACAGGTCATAGAATGACTAGAGTTGGAAGAGACCTTAAAGATCATCTACTTTCAACCTCCCTTTCATGGGCAGGGACACCTTCCAGTAGGCCAGGTTGCTAGACAGACAGGTCAGTGTTCATTCAGGTCTTGAGAAACTATGATAGAAAGGGAAGCAATTATTCTTTCCCACATGTGTTCCTTTCTGTAGTCTAGGGGTTGTGAACCTATGCAATTTTTCTTAAATGCTTCTGCAGAAAATATGGATTAAGTCCTACATTTCTGCTTATTGGTAGTGTATACTCCTCTGCTGAGTATTATATGTTATATAGTAACTCGTTTAGCAACTGAGTACAGGCAAATAGGCCAAATCCTGCAGGCAATAACATTTGATATTAGAATGCGTCTTTGTTTCTTTGTGTGATATTTAATTTCATCTGATAAAAAGATGCTTCTTAGTAACCTTTAAAATGTTGTTGACATGGTTACAAGCTTTTACACATTAAATGCATGTGTGTGTATGCATGCAAACATACATTAAATCCATAAATACATGGATTTTAACCAGTGAGATCCTTACATTTTAAATAGAGACCCATAGCTGAATTTTAGATGCCAGCATCCCTGGCTATTTTTAGAGATTAGATCAGAGTCATTCTCGTGCCCAAGTCCATCACTACTCAAGAACTAAAGTATTGTAATCAAATGTCTGTAACTATAAAAGCTAAGGGCAAAACCAGCTTAGTTTTCAGTTCAGTGATTTTTCATTTTATTGCTTTTAATATATGAAGTATAATTACTGTGTGCAGTTTTTCTTAATATGCTGGAGTTTGCATGAAAAAGCATGAGGCTTGATAAAAAGGATACAGTGATTTTTACCCAGTCTTTTATAACCTAATCGTTTGCATGATTCTTTTTATGAATGTGATTTACAACTCAGTAGCTATTAGTGCTAAGATAACCCATTATGAAAGCAGTGTAATTTTTGTTAAAGATTACACAAAAACTGCACAAAATCTTCATTTCATGAAGTTTTACCCAACAATCCTTTTGTTCAATCCTTTTTCTGATCTATGCTGCTAAGGTTTTGTGTTCTTCCACTCCAGTGAATAGTGTTTCCTCTTAAACTTTAACCTTTGATCCTCTCTCACCCAACTATTGACATCTGGTCGTTATTTCTTTTACTGCTTTCCACCCCCTGTTGTCAGACGGACTGTTCTGTTGTCTAAAACACTTGATAGGTGGACAGGTTTATATAATCCGAGGTGAGTTCCTGTAGAAACTAATTGGATGTTGTCTTTTTCATGCAAAAGAAAATTTGCCAGCAGTAAAGCTATCCACGGCTGCATACCATATTGGTTTCTAAAAGTATATCTTTATTATTTGTGGCACTCTGTAATGCAAAAGTTGCATTTATCTCTGATTATGGATGTTGGAATTTCAGTGTACCTCAAAGTGAAAATATTCAATTTGCTTCTTTTTACATAAACTGCAATGTTATTCATTAACATGAATATGACAGGAATAAAGAATGAAAAAACAGATTGTTTTATACAGTTCTGTATTTCCTAAAGTCAGTTATAACTTCATGAAATGCATATCCTTCTGCAGGAGCATGGCTCGGTGCTTCTAGTCAAGTGAAAATAGAGCTTTAAAAATAAAGTTTTATACCCAAATAGTAACACCCAATGTGTGCTAACCACATTTACTTGCATCAGCTTCTTAAATGTATTTCCTAAGAGCACTGTACAAGCTATGTTTTAAACAACTGTATTGAATTATGCAAAACCTTATTTCTCTTCAAAGGTGTGTTAAGTGTATTCCTTCATGAATCCAGGAATTCAGAGGGTTTTTTGTGTTGTGTAAACTTCCACCTTTGAATGCACTTTGCTACATTTTGGTCTTTAAACTAAATAAAATTGAAAATTCCGAAGTGAGAACCACATCCATGCAGAGATTATTCTTAAGCATTTCATTCTGGCTGGTTTGATATCATCACTGCATATCAACGCGGTTTTTTATTTCTTTTCATTAGTTGCTTTTGTTCTACTTTGTTTATTCGTATTCTCTGAAAATTTAGTGGTATGCTTTACAGTGTTGTGGCTAGTTGGAGCTTGCTAAGTGTTACTGCAACTTAAGTTTGTTTAGAACAACTAAAGCGGGGGGGTCAACGGGAAAAGGATTATGAAGTATACCTTTAACTTAACCCATATACATAGTAGTGAAGCTAGTTAATTTGTTATTGTGTTTGTAATATTTTGCTTACTTGTCATCTTTTCATGTGTCTAAACTAAGCTGTGTTCAGTCAGCCTGGTATACACCATATCCTTGCGTCTTGTAAATATTTCATTCTCAAAAACTTTTGTTCTAAGATATCTGATATTCCAAAATATGATTTATTTTGTAGATACGTATGTTAAGTTAACACTGCTGAACTCGATGGGGCAAGAGATGTCTAAATGCAAAACTTCCATCCGCCGAGGACAGCCAAATCCAGTATACAAAGAAACCTTCGTTTTCCAGGTGGCACTGTTTCAGCTTTCGGATGTGACGCTCATACTCTCTGTATATAATAAGCGCAGCATGAAACGAAAAGAGATGATAGGGTGGATTTCCTTAGGTCTCAACAGCTCAGGAGAAGATGAACTCAATCACTGGACTGAAATGAAGGAATCTAAAGGACAGCAAGTATGTAGATGGCATACTTTACTAGAGTCGTAATGGATGCTACGAAGTGCAGTCATGGTTTTAAGGGAGTTTGGTCTTTCCAGAAGATGATCATCCGTGGTCACAATCAGCAGATTTGTTGCGGAAGTAAAGAATGAAAGTTGAGGTCAACATTCCATCGTAAAAAACATACAACATGCAAAATGGTGGGATTTAATATATAGCCTTCACTTAGTGTCAGACACTTCCTTGGTGTCAGAGAAGCCTTGCTGTACACAGATACGTTATTGGTCCCTCCCCCATCCACCTGATGCTGTATTCGTTTGGGTTTGTTTTGTGGTTTTCAGAAACATTTTATGTAAGATTATCCAAAGTAATGTAAGCTCCTCCTTGTGTACTTTTCGTATTGCTCTAATACTGTAGCTTCTGACCTGCCTGCGTTCAGATTAAAGGTCAATAATTTGCACTCTGATAAAAAGTTAATGACCTGTAGAGCGAAAGGAAAAAGAAAAAACCACCGGTGGAGAAGAACACTTAGTAATATAGCATGTATGGATATACTGTTGTTTTACACTGAGTTTCTTTCCAGGAGCTTAGTACAATTAAGTTTTCATTTTTTGATATGCAGTTGGTTTGAAAAATACTAGCATTTGGGCATCAGGTGAGCTTTGACATCAAACTAATGTTTCTTCAATCTGTGACAGGAACGAGCTCTATATATGGCATAAATTGGGTTTTTCCCTCTTGCCTGTACTTCTGCCTGATCCAAAGAGACCAGATCATTAGTTTGGTCCCTTCCGAATCTCCTTAGACAGGTTGTACTGTAAAACTATGTAACTTTCTGTTGAAAGCACTTCCTGTATTCATGTATTCCAATGTAGGAAGCTCATAGAGCATGACTTTACTAAAAAATATTTTCATTAAACAAATTGATACAGATTTCTTTTAAATGTCAGCAGTTGGAAGTTAGGTTGAAAGACTGTGAAGGAAGTGGCACCAGTTGAATTACTCTGAATGACACAAAATACTGTGACTTTGGTTGAAATAGGTATCTGTTTGAGTCTCTTCTGAGCTGTTTTAGGGATTACCATATGCTGTTTGTTGGAAGTAGAGAGCAGACCAGGAGTTTTTACCTTTCTTCTTGCAGAAGAGAACATCAGTAAGTTATTTTTCTAGTGATGTGCCAGCAGTTGAATGATTGTTCACACCCAAAATAGAGGTTTGCGTTGCTTATATTCAAGTTGGGAAACACAGCTTTCTAATGACACGATTGAGAAGCCTCAGTATCTCAAGAAAGTTTGCCATCAGATAAACACTCATGGCTTCCACGTAAATTAGGGAAATATCAGTGCTTCTGAGATTCCTGTTTGTCCCAAATACTTTAATTGGAATCACTCTAGTTGAATGACTGCTGAATCTAATTCATATTACTGAAATTGTGGATTATTGAGTAAACATTTTTAAAAAACTTCCCAATTCAAATATTCTTTTTGCCTGTAATTACAAGTTTCATTTAGTATTAGTTGTTTCTGTATGGAAAGTGATTTTTTTTTCTTATAAATGATGATGATGTCTTACTAATACGAGACCTCACTGACTGTTGTAGCACTTGGTGGGTAGAAGAGTGAAGTTTTGGATTTTGTTGAGAGAATTAGTGGTAGCCTAGAGCGTTCTCATTAGGACAAATGTTTTTCTCTCGAATTTCTTTATAATACCTTTGAACAATCCTGGCTTTAGGGTATACAGTCAAGTACAGTGAGATTGGATACAGTGAATATGCTATATTAAAGGTATTTCACATGGTTCTCAAATTCTCACACGACTTAACAATTTCATTAAGGCCTTTTTAGTAATTTCACTACTTGGTTTATTTGGTGCCTTTTGAGGGGTTTATTTGCAAAGCCAGGCTTTCAGTTTTTATTGATTTAAAGATTTAAAACATTATTACAGGCCTTTTTTTTTTTTCCTTCTGGTATTGCACTGCTGCTTCATTTACAGAAGCTTTATTTAGTAAATATACAAATAATGCAAAAACTTTCTTTAAGCAGGAACAGTCTTGCAGTAATACAATACAAGTTGTCTCTTTCAGTCCTTTTTGTTGCTCAGTTTGTGAAATGTAATGTTGTGTAGAATTTAATAAGAAATCAACATTAATTTTATATGCATAAGAAAAATGCTCAGATTTTCCCAATCCTTTCAGCTTTTCACATAGTAGAAACTCTGACTTAGAAGCTGATCAAAAGCAATTTTTCAATGGATGTGGAAGTGTTTTTACTCATTCTGTTTGTGGATATTTGGATACTCTTTCCTAAAGGTGAAAGTTGTCTCTTCATGGTTGTCTCTGTGCAGGTTTTGCTTTATAAAATGATGTACAGTATTTAACAGCAAGAACTGAGCAAATTATTTCCAGTGGAGAATATACGTAACATCACTATTGAACAAATGAAGATGTCAGTTTGGAAGACGAAGCAAACAACCTCTTACAGAACAAAACTAAACTGTAATATGACTTGGGCTTCTGTTTGTAGGTTGCATTGCTTCAGTTCTACATCTAACCACTCAGATTTCTAAGGCGCTGAAATCTAAATTTAGACACAGAGATTTATAGTAGTCTATGTTGGGCACATTTGGGAAAAGGAATCTCTTTCTAGATCATATGACTTTTCCCAAGGTATCCAGGTCCAGTCTGTGCTTTGCAGGAGGTTTGACTGACTTGGATTTCTGCTGTACGAAGGCTGGGAACTGAATGTATAAAGAACAGAAATGAATGTTTAATTTTGAGGCAGTAGAATACGGATTTGCCACGCAAAACTGGTCACATCAATAATTGGATTCACCCTGGGATTGTTATGATTTAGTTACAGTATCAATAGCTGTCATGTTGTTTTTCCTTCCTGGATCCCATTCTTACGATTTGCTTCTCATTTTGTTTTTCTTATTGCTTTATGCAAACCTATACTTTTGTATTTGAAATCTGCCTTTAGATATTGGGGTTTTTTAAACCCTGTGTAAGGGCTTATACATACAGTGTGGTTTTGTGCATTCAGTTAAGTCTTTAGCATGGAACAGAATTTCTAAAGAACAAAGTATCCGAAGCAAATTAGAAAGAGACATTTGTGTTTTCCTCAGAGTTGTCTGTGCTTTTTTTTTCATAGCTTTTTGTTGTTTACCTTTGTTTGAAAGTACAGTTAGTACTTGGAAGAGTTTATCAAATTACTTAATTACTTTTCTGTGTGCCAATATACCATGTAGAGATTACAGTTCTTGAATTGAATCTGATTCCTGACAGCATAGCCTTAAATAATTATAGACCAGTGACATGCTTACAGATTCTGTTCTTGAAAACACTGCATCCTTTCTGCATATGATCTGTTTTATTTAACGTTTAGAACATTTCACAAAGTTTATCTCAAAGATAAACTCTTCTTAAAATATTATAAATATGAGAAAAGCTGGTTGGTTCCTTTCTGTGGTAAGGGCGGGACTGTGAAGGGCAGTAACAGGCGCACGTGAAATCACTGTGCAGAAGGACGAGAGGTCGTGCAGCCTCTGCAGGACGTCGCAGTCTCCCACGTATGTGGAGGCAGGCGAGGAGTCAGCAGAGCCGTGCCTCTGTTCCCCATTCAGCCAGGTGCACAGGGAAGGAGGATGGCACTGGGGGGATTCAAAGCTTGGTCCCCATGGTGCTCCCTCACGCTCAGGGCTTGAGACGGCCATGTTGTAACCACACTGCGAGGTCTGACTGCAAAGCAGAACTCGGGCAAGGTCTAAGTTCTGCTCCTGGAGAAATATGACATAATTTCTAAATCCAAGGGAAATCCTCTAACCTCATTAATAGTTAGATTTCAAAATATGGTGAGCCCTTGGAATGGATGGGCTCTTACTGGAGCTGAACATTGTTTATCAATTAAGAGAACACTTGAGCCAAAAACAGATTTCATGGCATTTACCGTAGAAGATGTTTTCACCTGTAAATTTTTGCAACCAGTCCTGATGGCAAATACAGTGCCAGCATCAATACCTTCCCATTTTTCACACCTTTCCAGCAATATGTTTTTGTTGTCTAAAATTTGTTTGTGTTACTGATTTATCCTCTTTTCTCCCTAATGACTTGCTCCTTGCAAACTCCCCAGCACCCTGAGAAGCTGTCTGTGGCAGTCACTGGACCACAGAAGTCAAGGGCACTATGCACCTCTTGCAATAAGGTACTGGTGCCAAATTGCTGTGACCTGTCTAACTCCCTAAGATTTCTGAAATGCAAACCATCAATTTTAATATAGTGAAGCAGGGGAGGAAAACGTTTTGTTTGAAGGAGGCATTTTAATGTAGGAATTGAATACAGATCACTCTTACACATACAAGTTCTAATAAAAAGCCTGTGGTAAAATCAGAGAATGAGGTTTGAGGGGAAGCCTTTTGGCCTGAGCTGTTCCAACCTGAATCTAACAGCAGAATGCCCTTTCAGTTGACTCAGAGCTGTATCGAACCCTTTACTTATTCATTACACTTTTCTGGAGGGAAAAAAAGCTGTCTCATTTAAAGCAGTCTTTAATATTAGGGCTTGTCAGTTGTAAGGCAGACTGACTTCCTCCTGAAGCTGAATTCTCAGTAGCAGCTAAACATCCATTTAATTCTCCCACCAAAGAATGGCATGCCTGCCATTAATGTTAAGGAGAGGAGCCCGTGGGTGTCAACAGGAGCGCAGACCTGACCCTGAAAATGTGAAGTGCAATAGGGTGGGCAGATTAGAGCAGTGGTACCACGTGGCACCTGCAGCACAATCAAATGGGCTTTCGATTATGAATGGAGGTAAAAAAGCAAATACCCAGATACGAACATGTTATTTAATCATTCTCTTATTTTTGTTTTCTCTTTTCCTCAGCTTCAGAAATATTTTTAAAACTTTAATATTAAAAATGTTAAAGCAACCCCCAAACATCTCGATCATTTTAACTGGAGCATTCAGCAAAGTTTATTGTTGGAACAAGCCATCAAGAATGTTCTGTATTTTGGTCTATTTAACTCAACTGCCAGATTTTGTAGCGCGTCACAGCTGGATTTCAGACTCCTCCTTCTCATGGTGGTTTTTGAGGGGAAAGTCACGGGAGTGTTTGCTTGTCAGTGAGTGAATCAACGCCTGATGAAGAGATGTCATCTGAGAGCGAGAGCATTAAAATTAGAGACGGTTTCATAGAGTGGCAGTGACAGTGACTCAAACTCCACTCTTGGAGCCTTGTGGCCCTCAGAGGGCCCTACTCAGAGAAACTGTGACATGTGGATTGTGGGAGTTAATACCTTCAAAGCGGCACAGCTCTGGGTGGGCACTCCATGGTTTCTCATCTAGTATATTTTACAGATGCAAGCAGGGTAGATAGTATTTATTTGCCTAGGGTGAGTAGGGCGAGTACCGGCTGGCCTAGGGTGACAGGGATTAGTTTAGCCTTAAGAATTTATCACTGCCCCTCCTTAAGTTCAAGCAGGGTTTCTTCCTTTCTGCAGACTGTGCAGAAATCTTATGCACCCAATGTATCTGCTTATATTATGCTTATCCAAATAGGGCACAATTATATTAACGCTAGCGAGCTTAGTTCACGTGTAACATGATGTGACTGAATTAATCAATTGGTGGGATACATGCTGGATTAGGATTTGTTGCTCAGGCTTCTGCTGGTATAATAAAGATATAAGATCCTTATGGAGAGGAATGTGCCAGGAGTCAGGAAAGTGGGTAGTACAGGTCCAGTAGGAATGAAGACCAGGAAACAACTATGCCCAGAAAAGGGACAGGGCTAGCTTGGTAGCAAGAAGAATTCATTCACTTCCTTGGAAGCATCTGCTGGTAGAGCTGGCATAAAGCCTCCAAAAGCTGCCTGTCTCTGAGGACCCTACCCAGGAGAGCAGAAGCAGTAATACCACACCACTGAAGGAATACCTCATGGACATTCAGGGATGTAATTAATGTCATCCTTTTTTCTCTTAAGTCTGAGGATGAGAGTCTTGCCCGTTGTATCAAGTTAATTTTTTTTTTTTTTTGCTGTGTTTTGCAAATCCTGTGAACATTGACTGCATGCCGAGGGTCTGAAGTGGATTGCTTTATAACTTTTGGTTCATTTCCAAAGCATGAGTTTGAATGAATTTACAGAATTAATTAGAAGCATTATCATAGCTTTGAGACGTAATCTCTAGGCCGTAGTGCAAGCAAGGAGCAGGGCTTTGAACAAGTTTTGATAGTAAATTTTGCAAATGGCTTATTATGACATTTTAAGAAAATTTCTAAGTAGTTGAATGTATTAGGGAATATTTACAAAAAAGGAGATAGAACAATGATCTTTTCTTACTGTACAGCTAGTTTGCTGTCCTTTCCAGTAAACCACAAGGTTCATTAGTGCTCAGTACTGTTTCATTTATGATAACTGTTTTTAATGTGATTTTCATGACCAAGTGTAATTAGTGAAACCTTTTACTCAATTTTTCCCTTTCTTTGCTTTTTTTAAGGAGAGACTTCTCCTTATATAGTATATATACTTTCTTACAGAGCTTTCTTACCTATTTTTATATAAGATGATTTGACAATGTAAAGTTAAATGCTCTATGAGCAAGCTATATCACTGTTACACAATCTAAAGTGCTAATATAATGACTAAGGGCCTGAACCTACTGCCTTTTACTCAGGTCCTGGTTTAACCACGTCTTTCATGTTGTGCAGTACCTTTCCCTATAAGCAGTTCCATCTATTTCTCCGGGATGACTCCGAGAAAGGCACTATTAACATGAATAACAGTGGTAAAACTGAGCCTCCTCTCCATTCTTAGCGGGACATCTGTCATGAGTAAAGGCTGCTGGCTCTGTCCCAAAAGTATAGTCATAGATTATAGTTCCCTTGATCTTCAGTAATTTTGAACTTGTTTGCTGGTGACTATAAGCTAATAACTGATCTTTGTGAAAACAAATATTGAATCGTGCTGTTATCAGCAAAAGTATTAAAATGTTTCACATTTTAATTCATTCTTTCATTGGGATATAAGGAATTGGGTTTGTGAAGCGTTATATTGCATAGAGATAGCACACATCTATCACCGCATTTTTAAAAAGTAAGAAATATACAGTATGTAGCATTTTCTTGCATACTTTTATACTGCCTGTATGCCACCGATGCACTCGGTGCCTTCTTTCTTTTGTATAAAACGAATACGTAGAGAAACTAAAGCTACCGTGCGTAAGCAATGTCACTGCAACTGAAGAGATGTCTTAACCTGATTATTTCTAGTACAGGAGGTTTGAGATGGCAGTTCAGTTTAACACAATGCATTTCTTTGAGTTTGAAGGTTTCCACTTTCCTTCCTTGCCCCCCTCTCCCAGAAACCTCCCCATACAACTGTTTATTCTTAATTGATTCCTGTGTCTGATGTAAGTCACATGGTGTTAACCAAAGAACCAAGTCTGTTTCTAATTCTTTGGATAAATAGTGTTTGGACTTTCTATTACTTAAAGACAAAAATGATAGAATGGATCTCTTTGAACAAATATCAAATAGGCGTCTATAAATGTGACTCACAGCTGAGAATTCAAGATACCTCTTTTCTGACTGGTTGTGCATTATTGTATCAGTAACAAAGTGTTTGAATTGTATTTCTTTGTGCATTTTAATCGAAATCCCGTCACAAGCAAAAATAATAGTAAGTCAGTGCTGTCAAATTAGCTTGTTTTACCCATTTTATACCTATATCTGAAGTGTGCAACTTTGAGAATAGATTCAGCTTTTCTGTGTCTGAAGTCATGATAATAACTGTCTAGTGTGTGCTGGTCTTACAGAAACAGACTCATGCTGCACTCTATGTACATTTCCTAATTGTACCCCCTTTATTCTATCATCTTTGTGATATAACACAGTTTTCAGTGACTGTTTCAACTTGAAATTCCTTAAATTTCAGTGCATGTATAGCCTTAAACGTTTAAGACACCAAGCACAGTTTTAAAGGGAATAGGTTATATTTGCAAGTAGTTTGGCACAGAAATCAGAGAATTATTTTTATATAGCAATCAAAGATTGTAGAAAATGGGTATATTGCAGTCGTGTTATCAACCATGCTTCTAATTGTATGCATTTTTAAAACAGCATTTTTGCTGAAGTTTTCAGAGGTGAAATATCAGTGCTCATTTTCTTTCTTGAATTTGCTTGTTTCGTTTTCGTACTTTCATTCCTATACAGAACCTTGGAGCCCCTAACTAATTCACTCCTATTTTCAGAATTCCTTGAGCTTCTTTTCTTTTCTGCTACATTTTTAAGTTGAATAAGCAGTAATTAAAATTCTCTATTTTTTTTTTTCCATTTTGACAGTAACATAATTAGAGCAAATGACTGTTTGCAACTGTTTATGCAGCTTATTGAAGTCTTAGGACTTTGTTTGAAACCGTCATGATAATCCAAATGAAGACATACGTTTCATGGCATTGCAGTCCACAGTGGGTGAAAACAGGAGTTCTGGTGATTAATGTGCAGATCTGCATATTGGGTGTCAGACTGTAAATCCCCAGAGGGATTTATAATTAAGTGTCACATTGTATCTACAGTACCTCCAGTTGTGTGTTGTCAGATACTTGTTGTTTTGTTTTCTTTATTATTACCTAGCAAAAAACTACTTTTATCATTTTGTGCTACTGTATATTAATCTTGAGGGTTTCCAGTGTGCGAGATTAGTTAATGTTGTCAGTTCTCTTTCTGTAAAAAAAGCTGGACTTTCAGCATACACATCCCATTACTATTCTGATTTTGGGGAGAGGCAAAATGCCACCAGCTGTTTTCAGTTATGTTTACCTGTACAGCACAGGTAGCTTTAATCCCATGTTAGTTTGATTAAAACATGCTATAGTATATTTTCAAACCATGCATCTGTCACAACATTAAAATAGTCATTTTGCGTACCTGAAGCTTTGCAGCTGTGGATTTGTATTTTGTTTGCTCTCTCTATTTGTATTGATTACTCTGTGAAATGTATTTTTGTCAGTTTGAGGACTGGAATGGGTATCCCTTGGTTATTTCAAAGTATTTTCTGTACATGGAACTAGCTTTTTGCATGTAAACTTAATTGCTGGGAAGTATTTGAAAAAAAAAAAAAAAAGGAAAAATTACTTTTAAAACCGGTTGTTGTCACTTTCCTTTGGAATTTGTTAGATCGTAAACAAATGTAATAGACTTCACTGTTTAGAAGATAATAACGCTTGGTCAACCGTTTGAACTGCTGACTGCGTTAAAGAGAAGAACAACTTTTTTAATTTTGGCAAGGTAACTAATCCTAGCCTTTACACACTTTTTTGCTCTGTTTCCAAATTTCCTAAGTTACCCCCAGTTCCCTTTCTGTTCCTCACAGTCTTCGTTGATGTCATGAATCTTCTATTTAGAGAATTTTAAATTAAGCAGTGTGATAACGTTCTGACAAATATGATGTGTATACTGGCAAATAAAGACACACTCAGGTGATCGTTCTGATTGACTTTATACAGTTTTCTTCTGGGGTCATCTACGATTCCCTCTGCTTCTTTGTTCCACATATATTTCTCAGGAAAGATCTTCTCTAACATATTTATGCTTAACTTCCACTTTCCAAGGAATAAGTAAGCTGAAATAACTGAGGTTTGATTTACATGAAAGAACACTTTCTGTAAGTAACAATTATAATTTTACTGTGACCCAGCTTAGATCTTCTATATTATCCTCCAATGATTTTTGTGGTACATACACAAAAAAGCTTTCTGGGCTCTCATGGCAGCTCTGCTTTAGGATGTGCCTGAATATATGTATGTTTTAATACATCTTAGCGTACATGAAAAAAAGAATTGTTACAACAATTAAAGCATGTTTTCCTATCCTAAAGGTAGGAAAACTTAGTATAAAAAGCTTCTATCGTTTCTTCCCATTTCTGCAGATGAGAGGTGCATAGCCCAGTGACTTTTACCAGATGAAAGTGGAGAGAGGGGTGCGTTTCTTTGCTATATGATCCCAATCATCTGGACCCATCCTCATCATCTGTGCAAATCCTAGGACTTCCACAAATAAGATAACATGGTACTTGCTGCTGTTAAGGCTGGCATTTTCGAAAGGCTGTACACTTAAAAATAACTTGTCATTCCATATGGAGACTGGTGCATATTTGGTACTTGAGAAACTCTGAGAGGAGGGCTTAACGTTGTGTCCATATTCCTTAGAAGATTTGACAAGACATTTGGTACCCTTGTCTATCAGAAAAAAAAACTCCCACAAATGTTCTCCAGATTATGGGAGATCTCTTAAAAGGTGATAATATGAACTATTAGGTATTTGTTTTTAAAAAGCAGGAATTATGAAGCTGTGGAAACATGGCAGAATAAATGAAATACATGTGTTGTTTATATGGTAATAGTTGTTCATCATTTATAAACAGCCATTTTCTATTCAAATGTAACATAAAAAAGAAGAGTTAATACATCTATGAATCAAATTCAGCTTCCAGCTGTGTGTGTGGCACCTTTCTGTCACCCATGTTTCATGCATGTAGCTGAGCAGAATTACATGTAATGCTCATAGTTGTTAATTAGTTTGTTCTGCATCAGTAATTGCTTCAGTCAGGTAGAGCCAAGTTACATCACTTTTATGCAGATACAACTTTATCTGTCAAAGGTTTTCTCTGAATAGTTACCTTCCTGGGGCAAGTTCTATATTAGATAGTATTTAAAATCTCTTTGAAGCCACTAGTTACTTATTTCCAAGAACTCCTGTGGGTAAGGGCTAGTTAGCATTTTTCCTGCTGAAATTTGTAGCCTCCATGTTTTTGTTTTTATAGTCCAGCAGTGCAGTTCTAATTTAGTGCTTGATTCATATTAGACATTTTGTTTACTCATAAATTACTCTGCTTCCTCAAAATTAAAGAGACCATTACTAAGGCATTTTGTAACCTGCTAATAATTTTGAGTAGCTACATTTCAGCACAGGGATTCTAAAAACTAAATTTGCTCTTGTTTTAAGAATAGTAAGGATAGAAGGAGGCAAAACAAATGCAGAAATGAAATAAATTCTCATCAAGTAAGATCATGCAACAAATCAGCTGGGCTTTAGATAAATGATTTATTATTAAATTCAAAACCTAATAGGTTTTTGTGTTCTAAGTGTAGGTTACACTGGTTTGTTTTCCACTTAATTAGAAGCCTTACATTTCATCTTATTAATAATGAAAATGCTCTTGTCAAACTGTGTATGATCATGTTGAACTAATATGTATATTTTAGAGGGAGAATAAAATCTCCCCTCATAGCCTTTCATATTATTTCATTGCATTATGCAAAAATGACATTCTGCTTTTAATTTTGCTAGTGTGAAATAAGAAAACTTCAAATCATCTTGCATTCCTGGTTGAGAAAGTCCTGGTTTCAAGAACTGCAGGGAAGATAGTTCGATCTCTGTAGCTGACTGTTCATGATTAAAGGTTAACTGTAAACAGAAATGCAGAATACCAGGCAAACTCAGCTTTATAAATGTAATGAGTAAGGGTATAAAAGATAATAATCCCTCAGTAATCAAACCGTAAGTTATACCTTTCGTGTCAGTTCTTGTTGCAGTGGTTCAACAGTTTGGAAAGGGAGCAGGTTCAAACATGCCAAAGGAGACTATATTTGTACCCCATTTGTTTATTAGAGTTAAGTACACATTTTCCATGATATCACAGCATTTTCATCTGCCTATGCGGAGACCTAAAGCACCAATAGACTGAAATGTCAGTCACACAAGCGTTTGCTAATTAGTGCCTTCCCCAGAAAATGTCTGGCACTCTTAGGAAATCAGGGATATAGAATGTAGAGATCATTCATATTTATATACTTTTTTTTAAAAAAAAAACACAATAAAACGAAAAGGCATTTAATCAGCTATTTTAAAAAGCTCCAAATCAGTCAGCTAGGCTAAAGGTCATGGAAATGTAGCTAGATCTCAGCGAGCCTCAGTGGCGAATCATTGCACAAGCTCGTTGCAGTTTTCTGAGCGGGTCTAAAGCCCCTGGGAGCCCACAAGCCAGGCCAGGAGGCCAAGTGGTAGCATTAACCGTTCAGCCCTCACCATCTGTGGTGCCTGCAGCCAAGCGACAGTGGGATGAAGTCGTTCCGTGTGTTGCCTTATTTCCAAGCACATGGGGTTTTTTTTTTAACTGAACCTCACAGGAGGCACGGCAGCGAGTACAAGCCACTGTCATTGGCAGCACCAGTAGATGTTGTAAAGTGGTAGAATTGATTGGGCAATGGCAATTGGGCTGTTAGCAGCCTCTTGAGCATACCTGCTAATAAAGCAGGGCGAGGGTGGGGTGGTATTTGTTGCTCTAAGCATGGCACTGGGAATCAGGAGTACCCTTTAATTCCACGTTTCATGCAAACTGGCTCTGTAGCCTTAGCTGATTTGCTGATTTACTGGGCTCTTATTGCCAAAACTCGCATTTTCTTCCACGTCAGTGATATATCCAGGCACTAAATGAGATATATAAGATTATATATAAGATATATATATATGATATATAAGATTAATCGGTAAAACTGAATACTCTCTGTAAAGTACTACAGTATAGAAATTGCTGCATGTGGTACTATATTCAGAAGAATGCTTTCCTGCTTATGCTTAAACATGCTGCATATGTATGCTGAATACCTCAGTTATGCAGTCTTTTTGTGATTCTTGCTATCAACAAGAGTCACCGAAGGATCAGGATAAAGCCTAAGAAGATTTTTTTTTTTAAAGTTTCCTGTGGGATCAGTTCCCCGATGTAACCGAATTAAGGGCAGGCAGAAACAAATCCCAATACTTTTGAAACACCATAGAGAGATATTTTGATGGGACAGAAATTGCTACTTGGTTCTGGTATAATGCATCCTTTCAAAAAAATAAATTAGAAAATGTATAGCAATGTCATAATTTAAAATTCTGTACCGTTAACAGAGTTAATGTTATTTTGGGGGTTCTCCTAAACATCCAACAACAATCCCCCCTTTTTTTTTCTTTATTTTTTTTTTTCCCTTCTTCCACCCCCAGAACACTTGTCCCACAGCAGGACCCGCTTCAAGAGCACAGGTTACCCTTTTTATCTGACACAAGAGTCACTGTAGAGGGATTGCCACCATCAGTGCTTGGACCCCACGGAGCCCTTTGAGAGAAAGGGTGGTGGTGCGTGACCGAGGTGGGAGCACCACCAGGAAGCTGAAAGAGAGCAATTGCTGAAGGTAACTGGAAAGCAGGTGTTTCCAGATGATCTGTAAAGGTCCAAAGATGCAGGTACCCACGCCACTGTGCATCTTGCAAATAGATTTGCTCATCTACTTCCTCCTTGGTTTGGTTTGTTTTTTTTTTTTTTTCCTGTGGAACGGGGTGATCCGCCCTTAGGCAAGCATTTCTCTGCCAGAAGTATTTCAAGGAATTGTTCTTCTCTGAGTGTGTATCCCACCCTCTCTAATTATGCATAATATTTCACTGAAAGCTTTCTCAAAAGGTAGACATGCGGCATAAGATCAATTACGTCAACAGCCTGAAATACAGAATACACTTAAATTGTTCATTGTTATTCCGGGCAATCCAAATTAAGTAAATGCTGCAATCAAAAGAACAAAAGCTGTAAGATGATTCAATGAATTTATAGTCCATGTAACCAGTGAACAACAAACATTCCTGCCTTGTACAAAAAGTAGAAATGTAGAAGTTTATGCAACGGTTGGATCTGAAAAAACCTTGAAACGTCATGGTGGTCTGCAGTTAGAGCTTCAGCCTTCACTTGGATCCACTACCTCTATTTGTCAGTGGATTTCTCAGCAAGTACTCGCACCTGATCTTACCTGTTTGGGTTTTTTTCTGGATACAGCGTGGAGCTATGCTTTTGTAAGTGGATATTGAAATATTTAATAAATACTAATTGCAGTGTGTAGCCCTGTGTCAGGCAAGTGTATTGATATTCTCAACCTGATCCTGAAATGAGCCGGTTTGAAGATGAAGCCCGGGAAGCTCTTAGCAGTTCAAGCCACCACTGCACACCAGTTTAAGGGAGGAGACAAAAACATCAATCCTAATTTAATGGGAGAATTTTCAGGTAGACAGTAATTGAGTTGGAATTTGGCCAAAGCCTTGAGGTTAAAGAACCTGCTCTTAGGAAATGTATTAGAGAATCTTTAATGAATGCAAACAATTGAGATCACAGTTTCATCTCTTCTGCAAGGGGTAGCAGAAAATTCTCATTTCCCTCCAGAAATACTACGTTGCCTGTAATCAGGCTGGGGCATTGAAAAAAATATGCCACCTTCTGAAACACCAGAACTGTTTTCTGATCAACAAAGATCTCAATGTGTTGACCTGTAGGAGGAGTAGCTGGCTCATGTATTTTAATAATAACCCTCACATCAATGCTGAGAAATGGCCACTAAGCAAGTACAGAAATCCCTAAGTAAATTGAGTTGAATTATATTGAATTCAACTAAGTTGGGTGGATCAAAAATCCTGCTGATTTACAGAATAATTTCAACAAGTTTATTAAGCTCTTCAGACGTACTGGTCAAGAGGAAGGTCTCCAGACTTGCTGCTTTCCATAGATAGATATTTCCATATTTGTCAGTTCTTTTGGTTTTCTTACATATATTTATTTCTAAATATAGCTAATGATTGGAAAAAAGAAGTATGACTGGAAGAGTCCTTGGCAGCATAAAAATGAAGGCAAATTGATGCTTTACAGATACTAGAATTGTTTACCATTGAAGCTCTCTGGGTGAAAAGAATGGTGTCAGCCTGCTTAACCCCAAAATGTAAGTTACTGTATGTACAGAGGGATTACATTCTGTTATTTTAGACTACCTTTAGCGCATGATAGTTTATCAGCTGAAATAGAAGTCCCTTTAAAAGCAACAGCCTCTAAAATGCATATGAAGATATTTACTTCAGAGATGTAAAAAATATGCAATTCAGACTTTATATGAGCGCTTAAATCATTCAAGATGGAACTTGAAACGCTGATGCGTGACGCTGCCTTGCACCAGGACGGCCCAGAGCAGCAACCACAGGTATCTAGCTTGGTTACTTTCACTGACGAGAATGAGAAAAGAGCAAATCATTTAGATTTTGGAACACTATCTGTTAAAGCTAAATTTTTGCAAAAGTAGCAGAGATAACGGTTCGTTTGTTCCTTCTTTAACTAACTGTGAATTTACGTTTGATCGTAACCTCATCATGGGTGTGTAGTTCCCAGCACACAGACGGGCCAGACATACCACGTATCACTACGTACTCTGGAATTATTAAAAGCCTTAATGTTTACACCTGTGTGTGGAATTGCTAAAGTGGTACCAGGTGAATCAGACCCAGGCTGACCAGTACCCTGCCGCAGGGCAGCGGCCCTGAGAGTGAACTCCAATTCTAAACTCTGCATTCAAATTTATATATTTAACTTTCGGCCCTTATTAAAGTGATTGCTTCCTTCGTATATGTACACTTTGAAACAATACGTGTTCCATATTACCTGGATCAGAGTTTGTGAGGCAAAATTAACTATATTTAAAAACATACACAGTATGTAAACTGAATAAGAAACTTAATTTTAGTGCCCTGCCTGAGATTCCCTGCATTCCCCTAATGCTTTCCTCTCCAGCCTCTGTACTTAGAAACAAACAGAGAACAAAACCTGGGAGAGTGGATAATTTCTTCAAGATGACATGGACTTGGAATCCAACTAAATAATATACTTGCTTTTGTATTTGATTTTTGGTTTGGATTATTCAAGGATATTTATCCTTCTCTCTTGGAATAATTTTGCTTTGGAATAATTTCAGACAACAAACACAGTCTATGGTTTAACTTACTGTGACCCACTCTGGCTCCCAGAATAATTTCTCCTACCAATTTGTTTCTCAATCGTTGGATATGCTCTGCTGTGTTTTAACTCCTTTTGTGCCCCTCAGATTAGGAATTGCTGCCGAGACCTCTTATTTCTGATTTACTGTGCTCCTCTAAGTAAAGAAATTGCTCTTATTGCTGTAAAGTAGTAGGAAGCTGCTAATGCTTTTTGAGAACAGAACCACACACAGGAGGCTCATATAATTTACTTTGTAATTGAATGGTACATTTCTCAGCATCCACATTTTTAGCTGTTGGGATTTCTTTTTTAAGATGATATATCCTTCAGAGATTGCAATGTATACTCCTATTAAAGACAACTGGGATGTATTTCCCTTGCTCATCATAATAACTTGCCCGAGCAGACTATCACCAGCGAATCACCCTTCCAGTTCTGCGTAATCCTCCGGTGACCTTGCGCAAACTTCTCGCAGGCTGTAACAGAAACTTGGTACCTTGCTCCTGGCTGCCCTCGAGCTGGGCTGGTGCCTGTTGAGCTTGTTTTTGTGTTTGGACTGATTGGATCTTTCTTCTCGGGGCCAGGCTCTGCCAGCTTTATTCAGGCCGAGTAGTCCCGCTGCGCTCAGTGTAACTATTCATGGAGTGAGGTGAGCTTGAGGAACTGTTCAATGGGAGCTGGGCTGGCACTGTCTGGCCCTTGGAAGCGGGGAAAGTCTGTCCCTCCTTTTGTGAAAAGCAGAGAGCATGTGTAACAGAGAGGGATGGCAAACAGGAATGCGTCAGGCAGAAGCAGACATGGGAAAGAAATAGATCTTTAGTTCATTATCATGGAACGGTAGCTAAGCTGGAGCTAAAAAATACTTCAGAGATTTAACATGAGATCTAAATTTTATTTTAGAGTTCATATTGCAATTTCATTGCAGTGACAAAAATGAATCAACTGAATAACTGAACTGAAGCTGATCGTTATTCAGTTTCTCTCGGTGGTTTGATAGATGAACCGATACCGAAGTTTAAAATCTCTCTCCTTTCAGCAAAAGAAAAAAGTCACTGTTCAGCTCCAGAGTGCATGCCTGAGAAGGACTGGATATAAACTGTCTTTGCTGTTGCTGCTGGAGTTGAAGGTGAAAGTGGATAAAGGCACTGGAGTGAGTACCAGTATACTGTACACAAAGTGAAAATATAAAGGAATACACAAGTGCTTCCTTATGTCTTCCTCTCTGGTTTTTTGGGGTTTTGTTGTTGTTGTTGTTGTTGGTTTTTTTTTAATTTGGGGAATAGCGTATTCCACTAAAATCAGGAGTATTGCTGCACAGGTTTGTTTAAACTAAAGCAATTGCTTGTCCCTAGCCATTACTCATACCAGTTAGAAAACTTCGTAGGACTTAGCTTGGGCATCTCCCCAGTCCCTGGAGCTTAGATATAGTCTAGCATACGCCATGTGGATGAAGAAGAGGGTTGACACTGCTGTGTAGTAGCTAAAGGGAGGTTTTGGAGCAGGCAAGCAGGAATGGCTTTGGGTAATCACCATTGCACCAGATCCTGCTCTTAAAATGCTGTCCCCCCCACACATCAATGCTGTCTTCCTTTCTGGACATTAGACGCTGTGCAGGCCTGTGACAGAGGAAGGTAAATCCTCTTCCTCAGCACTGGGCCCAGCACTTGGTTATCTGCGCTCCTTTTGCCTGAAGCTGAGGGGGTAATTTCCTGCTGGGTTGCTCTAGTCTGAACACACCCGTGTCTTCCCCTTCTCCAGACCCTTCTCCCCTCTTTCTGCCAGGAGCACACCCAGGAGACACCACCAGGGCATGTGGTCCTTCCTGGTCCCTGGTAATATCATCCGCGTTGGACTGTGCTATTCTTATAAATAGTCCCTACTCATGGCAGTAAAAGTACTCCTGAAAAATGCAGTGCTAATAAAGAGCAACTTCCAGTGCCAGAGGAAGAGCCACTTGTGAGGATCACAGAGCTGCGAGTCCCAGCCTTGACAAGGACACATGCCTCAAAACAGTTCTCTAAATGAAAGTTAGTTCTCAGAGTAACTTCAAGGGTTTTGTGCTACTGTTCAAGTAAAAGGAATAATCACTTCCTGTAGCACCAGCTAAATAATTGAATGCAGATTTTAGCAGAATATTATTGGTCCAAGGACAGTGGAAACCTAGATGTGTGCTTTTGCAGTGACAAACTGGGCAGAGGAATGCTTTTCTTATGTCTGTGATCTGCTTATATTCATTCTCTCATTCCCTAGCTGCTTTTGTCACCTCAATTTTGTCCGTACAAAATTTCTTTTTTTTTTTCTCATAGAAAAAATAGAAGTATTTAATGTTATTTTTCCCTGGTCCGAAGAGATGACTTTTTCCTTAGCTATTAAATCAATAGGTTGGACTTAAAATGAAAACTGAACTTAAAATGTTTTATTTTTTTTTTTAAACGTAGTCTTTCTCAGTCTTCATTGTAAATTGAAACACAAAGCCTTTTAAATTTTGATAACATTGATCTTTTTTTGTTTGCTTGCTTTTATAGATCGTAAATGTTGAAGTCTGAAAAGAGAGACATGGGCAAGGAGACTGAGAAATAAATGGACAAAGTCATGGTAATAAGAGTCTGAATGCTGTTAAGTCTTAAAAAAAAATCATATTCAAGTATGAAATTCTTCATCAAAATATGATATTTCCTCCTAGCAATGCAGTTTGTAATGCTACCCTAGAAAGCCTGTCTTTGGAGAGATGTCACCAGAGCACAGAGGGGAATGACTAATCCATTCCTGCCAAAAGTGTCTCCTGCTAATTACAGGTAATTTGTGCTGCTTGATATCCTTATGCCCGCTGAGCTACGTCGTGCATAAAAAATGGATACTCAACAGCACTAGTATCATAATTTCATAACCTTTCCATTATTTAGACATTTCTCTTTTTCTAATGTACTTTATGTGCATTGCAAATATTTATTATAGAAAGAAAACATTTGAAATTATGTTTTTAAATTATCGCCCTATGTCCCATACAAAGGTAGGCTCCCTCCCTTCCCTCACCAAAGACGTGCTGTGCTGTTGCAGCTGGGGGGCCTTTATCCTGTAATTCATCTCATTCTTCCTAACCTTTACAAAACAGATGAGAGTGATTCCCAGTATCTCTCCCTAGGAAGGGTGCTTCCTACCGGAGCCTCCACCCAGGCAGCGGGTGGGTGCTATTTCCCCTCGTTCAGTCTGTGCAGAGCAGGAGGTGAAGGGGCAGTGCCAGGCTGGGATCAGATCCCGGCTGGCCTCATGTGGCTACGGCTGCTCTTGCCAATTCGGGGGGGCTTCCGGAAAATGGGAGAAGCTGAGCACTGCAAGAGGCTGAGAACGGCTGTAGGCAAAGTGATTACAGTGATTTTTGACTTGTGGATAACACCATGTTTTCTATCACGTGCTAGCATAATGAATATATTCCTAGTGATTTCTTCTTGTTTATGAAGTCCACAGATCACAGGATGAAAAACCTGGGGAGTAACAAGACATTGCCACCTTTTTGCCTTGTTTCCCTCCTTCCTCTCTTGTTCCCGCTTCTCCCCTCCTTGGCTTAATGTTTGTCCTTCTACAGCCCTGTTCCTGCAGCAGGCACCACTTCCCAGCTGATCCCTTCTTCTCGTCACTAAAATGACCAGCCGCGCAATTATCAATATTAGAATTCACCCATAAACACAGCAGTGAGGTGGGGTCGGAGGAGCTCCTACCTCCCAACTTGCTGTGCCACGCTGCCAGCAGATTCGGGAAGGCGACACCACACTGGTTTATCCTGGTTTCCTTCCCGGCCCTGGTTTTAACTGGTTGAGCGATGGCTGCAGTTCAGCCCAATTCAGATGTCTCAGACAGTCTATATAAACATCAGTCCTACTTAGAGGTCCTACTGGAAGAAGTGTCTGTTGGGCACTTAGTGAATTACAGGCTTAAGAAACTACCTGGCAACGCTGGAGACCTTGAACCAGACGCAAAACTTCCACTAAAGCAGCTCTTAAGTAGGCACTTGGCTGCCAATCAGTTTTAGGCACGCTGTAAAGGGACTTTCTAAAAAAAGCCCTGACTCTGGACCAGCATCCCCGTTTGTTTCATCTCGATTTGGAGTGGTTAAATAGGAATTTGCAAAGGAAATGAGTAAGGGGACCGGCTTCTTTCATTTAAAGGGCTTGTCTAAGTAGAACCAAGCAAGAAAGGAATTCAGCGTAAGGTTTGCAATTTTTGTCGCTCTTGTCTAACCAGATTTACATCGGCAAAAACAAAACAAACAAACAAATCCACCAAACCAACATGAGAGAGCATGAGCATTTTAGAACGTGTGCATTACAAGTGATACAGAATATGCATTTATGATTCAAAATTTTAAACAGCTGAGAAATAAATATGCAAAGTAGATTGTTCTGTTTGCAGATGGTAATCCCGCCACACTGATTTTGCTCAGTTGTCTGATTTTTCAGTGTCTGCATTCCTGGTTCCTGGGGTTCCCGATTAAGAAATAAAATATGAGTCATGGTGCATGGTTACCTTCTGCACATCTGAAAGGGTAACTTGGCGACTGAAAACAGATAATAAGAGGCTGATCTTGCCCTGCTGAATCCAACACAATGTCAGGGGCTTGAGAAAACTCCCTGCTCTGCCCCTCGTTTTTACAGCTGTAGGATAAAGGTTCCTGCCAGCTCTTGTAGGTCAGTTTGTAGTAGATGTGCTGCCCAGCCCAGCTCTCCCGGGGGTCTCTGCAGGCAGAGACGGCCGGCGGGCAGCACAGCAAGGTGAGGCGCATCCCTTTCCCTTCCTCTCCTGAGGATGACTCAGTCGGTTATTAAAAATTTCCAGCTTCCAGCTAAAAATGGCATCAGAAGCAGTGCCCCGGAGGGAAGAGGGGGAGAAGTGAGAAATGGGTTCTGTTCCTGTCTCTGCTTCCTCACACACACACATACACACACACACGCACACATGCACACACACGCACAGAGCTGATGTGCAGCTCGTCTGGGAAAAGTTTATTTTGCAATAAGAGGGGTTAGTATTCTGCTAAAGGCTTTTGCAAAGACTGGATCCAATTTTCGGAGCCTGTTGCCAATATTTGTGAGTCATTTCCTTGGAATCCTACCTTTGGTGTTTATTTCCCTTAGAAGGAAACTTGTAAAAGAATAATAATAGCTCTCATTCTTTGTGGAAAGTAGCACACAGCAAAGTGGGAGACAACTCGCTCTTTGTTCCAAAACACTTTTTTGTTTGTTTTGTTTACTTTCTTCGGCAGACAAAAAGTGAAGAAGGCAACATAATTAACCCCATAAACCATCTAATTTATGGTGCTAGTGACATGCCTGTGCTGCTGCACTGGAGTGAAAGTTAAGTGGGGAAGCGGTTTTAATTGGTACCTCTCGTACAGAAGAAGTGAGGAGAACTGCCTTGTGCTTTGGGAAGTCTCCTTTGCTTTCTCAGCCCTGCCCGGCTGCTGAGGCCCCTTCTTCTCTCTGACTTCAGTCCCAATGACAACATCTAGCACCTATTCTGTGTCAAAACCCATTGCAAAGGTTAACTAATCATAAATACTGTCAGTTAGAGTTTGCAGCAACAGGAGCACCTTTTAACCTCAGGATACTGAAGTGTTTTGCAAACCAAACTCCCACTGAGCTGAGAGGATCCCGGACAGAGCTTTATATGTCTTGCTGGGCCACGCAGCCACCAGCGGGGTGGAGGCAGAGAGCATATGAGACATTTTGGCTAAGAACACTGGAAAAAATATTTATGCTTTCTAAAATAAATACCATGGGGCTTTATTGTTCTCCTAGAGCAGGCAGGCGAAGCAGCTGTCAAGAGATGGCTGCAGTAAACTTGATGTCACCTTTCTCGTAGCTGCCAGAGCACCGTGGAAAAAAAAACCCATTGCAAATTGGCTTGTATTTTCATATATTTGCAAAAATTCTAGCACAAACTGTAACTGTTAGAACCACCATTTAAGAGTTCATTGCATATAGGCTACCAAGAGTACTGATAGGTGACATATACCTACAAAGAAATGAAAGAAGAAACCTCTTTTCTGTCGGCCTAGAAACCTCCTCTAGTTCTGCTTCACCAGAGAAAGCACAACTGCTAAGACTTCAAAAAAACATTTTCTTTTCCCTTTCTTTTCTTTTTTTTTTTTTTTTTCCACTCTGAAAAAAATGCTTGCTAAGAAAATCCGGGGACTCTGACAAATCGGGACAGGGTAACTCCAGAAATTCTTTCTGGGAAGAATTCAACTGCAAAGTATGAAAAGAAACAAAATTAGGATGTGGGAATTAGGAAAGTTAGAGAAATATTTGCTTGGAATTCTGTCTTGAGAAAGAGACACTTGAGCATCTGGAGTTGTATAATCTAAATTAGGACAGAAGTTAAGTGAAGATACCTTTGAAACACTTTCATGGAAGGGCTGTATCTTGACACAGAAATCAATTTCTGATTTCAAATTAATTCCTCTCCCACCAGACCGCGAGTCCAACTCCAGAAAAAGAAGGGGGAAAAAAGAGAGCAAGAAGAAAAAAACAGTGGATTCCTTGAAATTCCCTGAAGTGAGGGCCAAGAAACACAGGGAAAAACACTAGACTTGGCAGGTCTATAGTTTATCTATACCTCCGAAGGATGAAGAGCTGAATTGACCTCATTGGCACACAGACCTGTTGTTCTACCAGTCTAGTTATTTCAGCCAGCCTTAACCCTTTCACGTCACCCTTGTTTCATGCTTGTGTTCGATGGCTTTATACATGTTTCTGATATGAGGTGCGGCTGAAGGAACAGAAAATGATCATTGCCCGGGGCCCACGCTGCCTTGCTGCCACCCATCCTCATCCCCTCTTCCCTCTGCCTCCTCCCTACCATCTCCGGTTTGTGCCTCAAGCGTCTCCCTCACAGCGGACCAGGGACCACCCTGCGCTGGCGCAGTGAGATACTGCCGTTCTTCTCAGCTATTTTATATCAACAAGAGAAGGAAGACCTCTCTCTCTCTCTGCTCCCAACCCACAGGGTCTCTTGGAAGTCCAATTTTCAGTTTAAATCCAGCATGGCCAATTCCAGACGCTTTCCCACTTCTTTCAGCCTTGCTGCTCGCCTTGCCTCCAGAGCCCTGATCGCAGGGATCGTCTTTGACGCTTTGCTTTCATTTACTGTGATTTGGCTGCCCCAACGTGCTGCGATTCAGTGTCCCCTGTGTTTCCACTGCTTCATTCATAATGTTACTATAATTCCATGCATATCCACCCAGACAAGAAACGTTTTAATCAAGGCCCTCGTTATCTCCCATCTCTGTTTGTAACTTCCTCCTCCTTGAATTTGTGACATATCAGCCAGTTTGATCTATTTAAACACAAGCTCCCAACATCCTCTTCCCTGTCCACTGCTGTGGTCAGAGCCAATCCACCTCCTGCCTTTCCTCCTTACTTGCCTGCGTCTAGTCTTTATTTTCACGTGTTCGGTTGTCGCAGCTCCGCCTTAGCTGCCATCGCTCCACCATTGTCTCCACTGTACGGCTGTGCTCCCTTCGCCGGTGATGCTGGTGTCCTCGTGCATTTATCTGCTCCTTCCAGGGGAGCCTTTATGCCCTCTTCCATGATGCCCTTGCCCATAGGATGCCCTGCCTCCGTCAGCTAACTGGTGATACCAAACTTTGTTGCAGCAGCCATAAAGAGCGGATAGTTTACAATGAGGTCAGCCTGGAATCTGTTTACATGTGATATAGTTGGGTTTTGTTGTCTTTAATGTACATACACCAATCTGGGTATGTGATTGTGCTTTTCCCCTTCCTCCCTCCGGCTGTCACTCGCTTTGGCAGCGCGTGGGTCTGCGCAGCCTGCCTGCAGCGCTCGTGCGGTGGGGTCCCTGATTGCTTCTGCACTGTAAATTGTCTGTAACGCCAGAAAGGTAACAGCTACCAAAACGATGGCAATTTTGTTTTCTAAGCGCTGCAATCCAGATGTTAGCAATGGTATAGTACAGTTAAGGAACGCTATTCCCTCCTCAAGTCATGTTGTTATGCAATGGAAACGCTCCAGAATATGTGATAAAGACTGAAAGCGCTGCAGTACTTAGGTACAAGCCCAGGAGTTAAGAAAGGAATAGCCATCTTAAAGTCTATTCCCTTGTCTTTATTGATCTTGGGGAGACCTGCAGCATTATTGTCACAGGCATTTTATATTTAAGTTTGGGTTTTTAGAGGCGTTCTGGAACTGTATAAAGAGCCCTTTTCACTGACATGGCATCAGGCTTGTTATAATGTGAATGGCATCATTACAGTTCTCTCATTAACATCATAATGGCTCTGGAGGAATAGTGAGTGAAAACCCCAGCAAATGGAGTAGCGTAGCAATGTATAGTAGTCTTACTGTGTAAAACTGCATACGGAAAAAGTTTGACATTTTAACCTTCAGGCTGCTGTAGATGCCTCGGGGTGTCCTCACGCTGCATGCGTTTGGCTGACAAAATGGAAAAATTGTGGTAGCCTAAGGATGGAGGGCTGGGTTCAATAAAATACTGTGCCTGGCTTCCATGCCACTGAAGCCCACACAAGGCTCCCAAATGGATTTTTCAAAATTGAATCCAGCCCTAAGTGTCAACCTTTTGCTGTAATTTTGTATAGTAAATGTATTGTATGCTCAAATGTACATCTTTCATCCTTTATTTCCAGTGGCATTAATGGAAATGTAACAATGCATGTGCTGTTCTGCAAAGCCTCATTGAAACGAACCGGATTTTGGATGAAATCCCTCCATTGCATACGATAATGTAATATAAATGGGTTGGGCTTACAGCTGGAGGACGATGAGATCTGGTTCTATTTCTGGCTCTGACACTGATTCGCTGCGTGACTTCTGGCAAGATACTCAGGAGTGGATTTTGCCACCCTTAACGGGGAAAAACAGTAGGTTGGCTCTTCGGGAGCAATGTCAGAGGTCCTGTTTATGGAGCTAGGTTCGGCAGTGCTTTTTCAGTAAATACCACCTCGTACTTCAGGCTTTCAGTTTTGCCGTGTCCAACTTTACCTTCGGGGAGGCTGACTTTTCCCACGTGCTGAGTACTCGCAGCTCCCTTCCCACTCCTTTGCAGCAGCTGGAAATCAGTGCTTCTGAAAATCAAACGGGAACAAATAGCATGCCCAGAGTCACAAGCCCTTCTCAAAGCCTGGTTCTCAGCTTCTGTCTGCTGAAGCAATTCCTTCGCTACAAAATGGGGCTTATTTTGTAGCTGAGTGCCACCCATACAGCTTTGTAATGCGTGCTGAGACCTACAAGCTTGGTTTGGGGCCTTCATTTTCTGACTGTTTTCTTTTTTTATCCAAGGGAAGCTCTATTATTTATGCCTTGTTTTTATACAGTTTGGAAACACGGAGAATGCACATGGACAGTAGCTGTTTATGGAAGTTAACTGCCCTGCCTCTATTAATTTTGCATGTTGTAAATAGCAGAAGCAGTTCATTTACTGGCAGTCCAGAGAACTCGGTTTTTCAAGATAAATCAGCAACACTGAGCAGAAGGCATCCCGACACTTCCTTCCTTTCTTCCTTCCTGTGTGTTTCTGCATAAGCATAGAAAGACCTATTTGGGATGAAATATGTAAAAAGAAAAAAAAAGCCCAGTCGAAATCTCCGTTTCTCATAAAAAAATTCCACAAAGAGATGCTGAATTCATTACGTGCAAAGAAATCCTGACTTTTCCAAAGCAGCAGCGAGTTTCTTCCAACCCTTATTCTCTAAGGACAAACACTGAGCGTTGACATCACGCCAACATGAGAAGATTGATGTCTCCCTGTGAGTGATTCCTCAGTGCAGATTAATGAGAAGAGTCCGTGGGTGCTTTCTAATGATGGCGTAATCTTTTCAGCCACAAAATAGATGACTTTTTTAGCTGGTTCTTGGGCCGCTTTTTGGCCCTGCTCTGAGGTCAGCAGACTGACCCACTTGTTGTTTTGACCAGTCTTTCCATGTGTCGCTACTCAGCCGGTAACAAAAGCCGTGAGGAATAAATAATATATACTGGGTGTGTCGGGGAGAGCTTCCAATGGGCCAGTCCAGTGCCTTGCCACTCCCCGCGTCATTGTTTCTTTGCCCAGGAAAAGCAAGATGGCACTACAGGGCTACTGCGAGAAGGTGGCTGAGGGCCGTATGCAGCGAGTGAGCAGTAAAGTGATTGTGAGGAAGGGGTTTGGGCACCCTTCAGTATAATGGCGGCGAGGTCTGGTGGCCTTTACCAGGGCAAACGAGGATTTAGCAGGGCTCGGGGATTTCCCCTTCGCCTCCTGTTTTCTGCCCCGTTGAGGAGCGGAGGGCGGACCTACGCGTGCATCCAAGGAACAGAGAGTTCGCTCGTGCTGGAAGCCCATTTCTTAATAAAGTAGCAGCCTCGTGCATTCTTCCAGGATTTAAGAAAACAACTGGCAGATGTGAATGATTTATTTTTCCTCCCTCTTCTGCTGCGGTTTATTTTTTCCTCTTGTTAGCGAGCGCTCAGCTGCTAACACAAACAATTGCTGAAATTCCACCTGCCCACCTGCGGCCCCTCCTTCTCGCTGCTTGCTCGGGCCCTCGTCTTCCTCCGGGAGGGCTGCACCGAGGGGAACCTACATCCCGCTTTCTTAGAGAGAGGAGGAGGAGGAGGAGGAGGAGGAGGAAGGAGAGGGAGGGAGGGGCCGGGCCGTGTCTGGGCGCATTGTTCCGCGCTCCTCTGCCAAGAAGTAGGTGACTATGAACTCATCCCTTGCCCCTCGCAGAAAGTTTGCTCCCTCCCTTCCCTTTCCCTCCCCTCCCCTCCCCTCCCGCCTGCTGTCGCGGCAGGAGGCAGCGCGCAGCCTGGCGCTGGCCCTGGAGTCCCCGCTCCTGCTTAATATTCCGCCTGCTCCGCCGATGTTGTGCTTGGCTCCGGTGGGACCGCAACTCACGGCTTGAAACCGGAGCCAATTTTCTGTCTTAAGTCTCGCAGTGTTTTGACTGGAGGCAGATCCAGTTCAGTCCGATCGGGGCTAGTGGAAACAACTACCTAAGTCTCTGCTGTCTTGTTTCGTTTGGGAGGGAAGAAAGAAGAAAGGAACGCGGTCCCCGGCTGCCGGGCGCGCTCTCTCTCGCACACACGCACACCCCACGCCACACACACGCACACACACACGCCCCGGCTCTCACACCCGCCGGTGCCGGGCGCGCCGTGCCAACGCCGCCGGGAGAGAATGGGAAGCGAGTGAGCGGATCCGTGCCGGTGTGTGAGCGGGGACGGGGACGGGGACGGGGAGGCGGCGGGAGCGGGCGCGGGGCCGGGGCGGTGGCGGGGAGGGGGGGGACGCGCACAAACTCCCGGTACCGTAGACCCCGCGCCCTTTGTGGGAGAGCGCTCCGGTCTTTTCCTGCCGTAAGAAGGGAAAAAAAAATATAAATAAATAACGTGTGTCTATGGCAGATATATAGGCGTATATTTTTGATATACGTGTCTGTGGAGGTATGAGTGCCGGGGGGGCGGCGGGGGCGGGGGGTGAGGTGAAGGGGGCGGCGGGGTGCCGGGCGCTCACCGCGCTGCTTCGCTTCCAGGTGCCGGCGCCCGCGATGACCCTGGTGCTGCCCATGCAGCGGCTGGGCCGCCCCATCGCCGCCGAGGGAGCCGCCGACCTCGCCGCCTACCGCGGCCTCTGGCAGCCGCCCTGCTGCGGCCGCCCCGGCCCCGCCGCCCCGCCGCCGCCGCCGCCGCCGCCGCCGGCCCCCGGGCCCCCCGCCGCAGGTAGGCACCGCGCCGGTCCCCGCGGCGGCGGGACGGAGGTTGGTTCGTCCGCGGAGGGAGGCTCCGCCGGCTTGCCGGGGGCAAGCGGGAGGGGTCGCCCACGGGCGAGCGTGGCGGGGCCGCAGGTGCGCGGGGTTGGCTTCTCCCCGGGGGGGCGGTGGGGAAGGCGGCCCCCGGCGCGGAGGGAAAGTTTTCCCGAAGGCGAGCGTCCCGGGGGCGGCAGCGGGTCAGTCAGCCCTCGGCTAGGCGAGCCCGGCGAGCGGTGCCTTGGTCCGGTGAGGGTTTGTTCCTGATCGCCGCGAGTGGATCTGTGCGAACACGCGGCGGAGTTCTCCTGTAGCGCGAAGGGGAAATGAAAAGTATTTTGTTTGGAGAACCTCCGGCAAACCGCATGTCATTTGTCATATCTGATTTATTACCCACAGGATCACATTACAGGGGAATTTCAAATCCTGTAACAACATCCAAGATCACATACTTTAAAAGGAAATATGTGGAAGAAGAGGATTTTCATCCACCGCTCAGCAGCTGTACACATAAAGTATGTTTTCTAATAGTCATTATTTTTACTCTGAGTTTCAGATGCTTCGTAACACTCGATTGACCCATTTCCAGAAGGCTGAAATGCTCTGCTGAAATTAGGGGAATGATCCAGCTGTTTGCTCAGAAACAAATAGTTGTCACTTGTTCACATTTATTGTTTTATTGTCATCGAATTGCTTAAGAAGCAAAGGCGTTTCTTCATTTATAACAACTGTAAATGGAAATGCTGAGAATAACTTTTTTTTTCCCCAGGTTATTTTGTTTTTAGCTAGTTTATATCAAGCTTACAGAAACAGCTCCGTAACAGCGTTTCAACAGCAGAAATGAAGAACATAAATAAAATGGGCCCATGATTCCCCACTTCATTCAAAACTTTTTCCAGGGGAGAAAATAGTAATAGGTTCCATGTACCCCAAACAGGTTACAGATCCTCTAGAAAAACAGAATGATTTGGAAAGCGAGTACAAGCTCCTTCAGTATTTAATCCTGTTTATTAAAAAGCTAATAACTCCAAAAGAACAGATTAGTAAATGAAAGAATATTTTTTTTAATGAAAGCTGTCAAGGGAGGGATTAGAGCAAACGTTTACCAGGGCAGTGAATACACAAATTGAAATCTAACTTCTTTTTTTTTTTTTTTATGAGAGATTTTCTGCTCTCGTTCATTAAGGGCTGGGTCCTGTAGGGAATTGAATGCCTGGAGTGATGTGCTTAAGGGTAGCTCGTGCCTTGAGACATCATCCTTACCTTTCTGGATCATACCTGGCCCATGGCAGTCCAGTGCTACCTGTGTACTATTGGTGATAGAGAGGACAGAATATAATCTGATTAAAGCACAGTTTATGGGAGGCACAAAACCCATATAGAACCACAAAACCTTATAGTACCACAAAAAACCCAGAGACAGAAAGCTAAAACAGATCAAGACGCAGAGCAAGTCTCTACGTTATCTTTACCTGCATCACAGAGGCAGCCTTCTGAGATGTGAGGAGAACTGAGTGCCTCGTCCCTCCCAGGGACACCAGGCAGGGAGGTTTGCCCAGTGGGACCCTGTTTCCCTGGAGGGATTTCTGTAGAGGAGGAGTGAGCAGTGAATGCCGAGCTCGGTTCCCAAGGACCTTAGAGTAGCGGAAGGAATTTTCAGCTACAAATAGTGTTGGCTGGAAGTAAGTACCTGACCAGGAAGGTGAAAAACTGTCTCACCATTAATTGCAGAAGGTGTCCGGTCTGCTGCCAGAACAATGAATAAATAGCACCAAGGGTGTTGAAAAATGTGCTCTGGTTAGTGAATATGTCTCCCACGTGTCACATCACTCTCTGATTTCAGCCAGTTTTTTTCTTGGCTAGATTGTTGGATTTTTGTGTCAGTGATTGTTTTCCTCACAAAGAGGAGGAATGGTTACTTATCCCTTTCTAACGGCATAAAACCCAGCTGTAGAGGTATTGGTAAGATAGACCTGTCCTAGACATCATTTTGTGCTCTCGTAGGGGTGTGTCATGTCAGAAACCCTGGGTCACCAGTTTCTTCTGTTCTGCACTAACGCGTTTTGTAGTTTGCAGCGCTGAGCTCTGGGGGAGGGAGGAGGCCCACCCAGTTTCTTTGAATTTCTTACACATTTTTATACCTCTGCTACCCGTAAAGAGTGAGTTATGTTCTGAGAGTCCTTGTCCTGTAAAGGGTATGACGATAGGGCCCAGAGCCCCTCTCCAGGGCTGCTGGCAAACATTTGTAGTAGAATGCCTTTGACAACTTGTTCCTACTGGTGGCCCTCCAGGACAATCACGGTTCAAGGCTTACTGGTTTGCTCCAGGCTTTTTTGGGTTCACTGACTATTGCTGCGGCAGGTATAAAGGACACAAATTAACCTGTAGGCTTAATATAATTTAAAATGAGTCACTTATTATAGAAAATTACTCTGTCTTAACGAAGAAGAGCTTCAGCTGTGAAATTGCATGAAAACAGGACCAATTTTTGTTTTTACGAGGCACTGTGCTGCTTCTAAGCCCTGCAGACAGGACCAGGCTGTGGAAAGAGCTAGAGGGCTGAGGAGAGCTGAATGGATGTGAAAAGCAGCTGTGCTTTATGCTCTTTCAGTCCTCATAGCTACGACTTCCACTCTGCAAAAATGCTGTAACCATGTGGGAAAGGGAAGAATGATCAAGCCACAGATGGGGGGGATTTAGAGCAGTCTCTCTTTGTGCTGTGCTGTTCCCCTCCTACGCAAACCAAATTCTTACTAAAAATGAAAATTAGTTAATAGTGCTTACAGTAGCATGCGTTGCCCCTCTCTTATTTTGATTCCCAGGGTAGAGATTACAGCGCAGAACCTGGGGCCTCCCGGGGGCAGTAACCTGCTCATGCTGCCAGTGCTGAGAAAGGGAGTCCTGGAAGGACCATGGAAGGGAGAACAAATCTGTGGGCACCGAGCCAGGATTTCTGCAAATCCCTATCCTCTCTTCGTTTCCTGACCTTGTCCCTGCCTATCCGTGTTCCCACCGGTCCCGTAGAGCGCAGGGTGTAGTACGCAGGCCAACAGCTGCTCTCCAGATGCTGTGGCGCTTTGAGATGGGTTTCTCCCTCCCTCCCTGCACTTCTGTACACAAGAGCAGTATAAGGGAGTTTGGCAAATGGAGGCCTCCTCGCTGGAGGGCCTCTTCTACTGGCACTGGATGAAATGCTCCGACACTTGCTGCGATGGCTGCTGGCTGCGTCTTGCAGACCTTGAGGCTGCAGGAGGGGGACCTTTGCTTGGGTTCAGAGCTTTGTAGAAGCCCTACAGGGGATGGAATTGGGTCCATTTAAATCAAAACACCCCCAGCCTTCACTGGAGCAAAACTGCACAACACTTTTATGTTTTAAACCCAAATGCAAATAAAGAACCAGATGTGTGCATCTGGATTTTGTTCTCCCTTCCTGGATTTGTGCCCTGCAATTGCCTCCGTAGTGTAATGCTCAGCTACTTACCTCCTAAACCCGGCTGAATTCTGTGGCCAAGGAAAAGCAGGTTCCCAGCTACATGGGTGTGCAAAATGAAAAGCCAGTTTCAGGTGCCTCAGAAAGAGAATGAGAAAAGTAGTGGCGCCAGGGGAATACCTTACTTCATTTTCTTTCTGCTTGCCTGGAACAAAACTGGTTGCCTTCAGTTCCATGTCTTCTGTCTTTTGCATTTTCAGACAATCTCCGTGTTTGAGGAGCGGGCCCATATTCTTTACATGTCTTTGGAAAAGCTGAAATTCATTGATGATCCTGAAGTCTACCTGCGGAGATCCGTCCTCATCAACAACCTAATGAAGAGAATCCATGGAGAAATCATCATGCAGAATAACTGGTGCTTCTCCGCCTGCTCCTTTGGTGGCACGTCACCACAAGAGTGGTTCGTGCCTCAGGACTGTCCATACAGAAAACGCCTTCGGATGGCGAAAGAGGAGTACGAGAAGCTCCACACGTGCTGCTTCTATCAAGAGTGTGGCAGTCACTATTTAAATCTACCCTACTCTGTTAATGCTAGTACAGAAAGTACTTCCTCCTCTTCCTCTTCCTCCTCCTCCTCCCCCATTTCTATGCCAAGCTGTTCCCAGCAGGTGGATTATGACATTGGCAGCGCCCCTTCTTACAGGAGTGATGACCAGATACCTGCTAATGAAGTGTTCATCGCTAATGCCAGGTCTCACGGTAATCAGGAAAAGGCAAAATTTAATGACGAGAAAGGAGGTAATGAACCTGAGCAAGAAAGTGTCGCCCTAAACCGTGAACCTATAAGAGGCACCCACGCTCTCGAATGTAAAGGCAAATTTTATGACTGTTTTGAGACTGGATGTAATGACAAGAGCAACATAAGTGAATCTTGGAAAAAATCGTTAAGGAAAAAGGAGTCTTTACCAAGTAATAAAATGTGCTGCAGCAAAGGAAGTAAAATATGAGGCATCTTTCTTGCTCTGTTGACGCATGCGCAGCATGTTTGTTTGTCTATCAAATTTTTATTTTGAATGGATTTTTTATAGTTTTCTACAAATGATACGATCATGCCACAAACATTACGTGTAGTTTTAAATGACTGGAGAGCAGATTGTGTAAAGCGTCTCTGTGATCTGCATCAGCGGGCTATTTATAAATACGGAGACTTCATAAAGAACGCAGTTGCGTTACTGCTTAGCACCATAGTCTGTACAGCTATGGTGTAGCTTTCGTTACTGAAAATACCAATCAGCCAGATGGGAAAAACATATCGTTTTATATATCCCTGCCCCCAAGAAGTCTGCCATTAATTAAGAAGAACCTCCATTATGTTTACCGAGGAATTGGAAGTCTGGTAAACAAATTGATGCTACCAGCAAGGGTGATGTGCTCCTTGTAACTCAGTGTTTGTTCTGACAAAGGACTGTCTTCGTGGACTGGGAATAAACCGTCCTTACGTTTTATACTGATACTTGTGAATTCCTGGATTCAGCATCTTGTTCAACTGACAAAATAGGACATAGCATAAAGAAATAACCTGTTTATGGGATATTAATCAGAAACACAACATGCCGCTCAAGTATTTGCACGTTTTCACCTCGGCTGTAGTAACTAATGAGGCTTGTTGTTACACAGGGCAGGTTTTTTTTTGGTGCCTTACTTTTTGTCTTAATTTTTGCCAGCGTGAAAATTAAGTATAAATCAGTGATACAGCAGGGATTTAACCTAAACAGAGGAAAAAAAACCAACAACCACCACAGGTTGGATCAATATTATTAAAAACCTTTAACCTTTGAAGTACTGAGTTCAACTTCCTATTCAAACATCTCTGTTCTTCCTTTTTGATGCTCAATTGCTTTTTGATTTGCCATCCTTAGGAAGGGATTTAAGAAACAATAGAGAGATGTCTCTTGTAAACAAGCATTCGATGCTTGAGTGTTTCTATGGCAACTGTCTGTTGCTGGGGCTCTCTTTTTTCCTTCTTCGTATAATGAAGTTCATGAACCAGTGGCATGTTTTATACTTTATTCTGTTTCGCATAATTTCTCTCTTTTAGATTGCAAAAGCATGCAGGAATTTTTCTATGACTTTTGCTGTTGATTTAAAGAAGACAAGCAAAGAAAGCAAAAAGCACAATGTTAATTGATAATGTGGCGATAAACACAATTTTATCTGAATGAATGTAAGGGGTTTAATTTTAAAAAAGAACATTTTGGAGAAATGAGCTGAGATTTCAGTGGCTAAGGACAACATTTAGTCATCTCTAGGTAGGCCGTTTGCAAAAGTGTGCTGCTTAAAATGCCCAGAAGACATTAGTCAGGGTTGGACTGGGAGTATTGTGAGTCTTAGATCCACCAAATTAATTAGTTCCCACAGTCATCATAACAACTGGCAGGGTGTGCTCAGTGAAATAGCCACATCCAAGCCACGGCTGACTCATAATAGATGCCTGTTCCCACAGCATTGTGCATCCAAGTGGCATCTTCTCCACTTGGTTCTTGTCCAAAGGGTGAAATTCACCTCTGTGCTGGGGAAACAGCCAGCTTGGTGCAGGGTACGAGCGTCCCGGGGGGGGACACCACCCTGGGCTGCGCCTGGCTCGGTGCTGGAGTCAGCTGGGTCTCTGGGTCAGAGACATCCTGCTCTGGGCTTCACAGGTTCAGCCTGAGTCCTCCTGGACCACGGTTATTTTGGGTGGCATCCACACCTTGCAGTCCTGTTTGCAAACTGGACTGATTTCGTGACTAAGCCCAGTGGTCGCAGGACAAAGCTTCGCCCCCCTCCAGCCAAAATGACCACAGAGTATCTAGGACATAAATCAATGATAACCTTTATGTGGTCAGGTGAGTTGGAACTGACAAGTTTGTAAGGGTTATCATTGTGAAGAATGACAAATAAAGAAAGTATAAATCCCACCTGATTTCTCCAAGACAGAAACTTTTTTTATTAATAATAATATTAAATATAGATCTCATTCATACAGTGTATGAGTAGGATCATAATTTAGACATTTGTCCACAAGGACCAATTTTTTAAAAAACCTGATTTTTCTTGTGTTATACCCAGATAGTCTAGTAATGTCTGCTCTTTTCCAATATTTGATAAACACTTGATGTTTTAAGCTTAAATATTAGATGCTTGTATACTAATGTGTTGTTGTAGTAAAGTGAAATTTCCTTGATATATATTTATTAAAATTACCAAAATTCATTTTAATTTTATATCTCCAATGGCTGCTGGATCTTTTCCCCCATGTTCCCCTCCCTCGCCCAAGGAAATGCCATTTAATCAAACTGCTCCCTGCTGAAGAAGTCAGGCTGCAGTTGACTGTGCACCTCAAGTTTGAACCCAGGACGGAACTCAGCTTTCTCGGGGTTTCAGGAGGCTTTAGGATGGTCTGAAGGTGCACTGAGAAGCAACATATTTCTCTGTGGATTTTGCATGTACAGCCAAGTATAACACCTGGCCAAATGCTGCCCAAGCCACAAATCAGCTAATGATTTTAGGGGGCTGAAAGCTTTTTGACCCCAAGGGGTTCCTTGGTCTTCAAGAGCAAGCCCGCACATATAACCCTTTGCAGAGTCTTCTGAGTTGAATTTGCATCAGCTGAAGCATTGGATCAGCAGAACTCTGGCTGTTCTAACAGCTTCTTTAGTTCCAGGGACACCTAGAAATTAAGCCATTACAGCTCTGGACAGTCTTATTGAGTGTCATCAGGGTCTGTAAGGGGTGAAATGTCATCTAATTTATGAAGGCTGGCCTAAGGGTAAGTGCTCTTTTTTGCCTTTCTCCAGACCCTCCCTCACAAAATAATGGCAGATGCTGAAAGTAGATGTATTGGACTCAGGAGTCAACTAAGTCATCCTGTTTGCTTCAGAAGAGACAGAGGTATTTCATGTTAGAAGAGGGAGTTGGAAACACCTTGTCCAATTGCCAGAAATGCAATAGACCTTGATAGGATTTCCAACCTGGGCTAGGCTGAATGGGTTTAATGGTTTAAGTTTGTTTTGATTTATGGCATGTGGAGAGTGTAAACCTGATAGGCCTTTTTCCCAGTTGCACACTCCAGTACTGAGGATGTTTTGCTAGTATCACAAGTTTTCAAGAACTAGTTCTTTTCCAAGATTATACTAATGCCTTTCATCTGTATGTGCCATGCATAACTGCTAAACGAATGCTCCTGAACCTGGTCCTGGTCAACCTGCCTGGAAGAACTGGACAGAAGGCCTTCTCTCTAGGGCGATTGTTTTACTCTTTATCATAAGATACTTTGCTCCTAGAGTGTGATACTGTAAAGTACTGTGCCTTTCAGCAGGCTAATCCCTGCTTATAATGGTACTTCAATAATACATGGAAAACAACAGGAAAAGATGTTTCTCTTGTCAGGTCTATTTTATTGTCACTAAGAACAGAAGTGTCATTTTATCTTCAGGATTGCTTTCCACCAGCTAATACATTTCCCTTGGCAATGCACAGTTCATTTCAGTTGAAAAAATCATGCTCCTTTTTCAAAACACGCAGCATAATATCATTGTGCTTCATATCTACTTAATACTTCTGGTAAAATTTTACTATTTTTACTGGATTAGCTAAACTGTTGAAACAGCTTAACACGACGGTTACTTAAGCGTTCCCAGCACTCAAATAGCCTCAGCTGGCACCGATTTGCAATGCCAGCGTAGCAGCTGGCTCCAGAGAAAAAACAAACGCAGGCTGAGCCGCAGAAATGAAGTGCTTCTTTCAGCCCTGAAGGTGTTACACCCCAAAGCAAAGCTTGTGGTAAAGAGATGTTTTTCAAATTTCTTCTTCCTGTGCGCCCTCCATCCTCCTTTTAGGTCTCTCATCTACCGACTCTCCTGTCGCTGAAGACCACAACGTGCTGGCGGAGCGGTACGCTGGGTGCCACCACCCTTCGGGTTTGCGCAGGGGAAGCGGGGAGCTGGTTCAGAGGTCTGATCTAAAGGGGAATTTAAACAAATTAACCAGGATGCAGCATGTCTGGCTCCTTTGTGGCCCCTCTGGAAGCCCATGCCAGTTTTGACCCACCCAGCTAAATAGCCTTTCCAGCTGCCAGTAGCTCAGATTGCCACAGTGGCAGTGATCTGGTGATTAAAGGGCTATGGCCAAAGCAGAGACGTGAAGGTGATTTCTAGTCTGTGTTCGACTCGTGCCCTTTCAGTGCCTTCTTGAAATAAAGGCTATAGCCAGAGGTGTAGCAAATGCAATAGCTGCTTACTCATGCCAGGAACCTTGATAAAAGAGGTTTCTTAAGTTTTATCACGAAAAGAGCCAGCCAGTCACATCAGAGAAAGGTTTAAACCGCTGTGGGGTAAAGGAATTCATCTGGCGATTTATTCAGTGAATGTAACTCTCACGTGGAAGCCTCCCAAAGGGACCTAACCTTTCTCATTGCCAGTCCCTTGCTTTGCAACCTCGAAGAAAGGGGCTGCCCTCGCTTTCTGGAGGTAACCTCTTGGGCTCCTCAGTACTGGTATGAGTTTTTCTGCAGCTGCACGAAGCACCCCAGAGGCTTTTCCTGGCAGGGTGTGCAGAGCCTGCTAAAAGATCGCAGCCAGGGAAGCGCTGCAAAGGATCTTGCTGGAAATGTTAGGAGATGTGAATCTTCCACAAGGCATCCCATGTAACAGCCAAGCCGATCAGTCACGACTACTTGGAATACACAGTAATTTCCTGTGTTTTTTCAATCTCACTTTAACTTCTCTGACAGATGGGGAAGGATGACTAAGCCCAGGGAGTTTACAAAAGTTCGTCTTGTGGTGTTTGCAAACTGTCTCTGTGAGGTCCATTTTCTCTAATGTAAACACAGCCGTGGCAGGGTGCCGAGAGCCTTCCCAGCAGTTAATCCTGCTCAGTTTAAGGCTGCTAATGCGAGGTGTAGCCGGCCGGCCCTGCGCCGGGGAACTGAGCCCTGGGGCTGAGGGGCATTGGGATAAGATGTTCACTCCTCTCGGCTCTTCACAGAGCTGTAAGACCAGGCTGAATTTGCCATTCGGGGTCAGTGGCTTTCCGTGCTAAGGGGCCTAGGGTCAGGTGTGGAGTGTTAGATTAAACTCCAAGGGAGTAATCATGTGAAAATGGTTGCATTTGGGGCCATAGTCAGCCTGTTGTTGCTCTCCATAGTCTTTAAGTCATAGCAAGGAAGTGAGCGCACCCTGGGGAAAGGTGGTGTTTCAGTTCCTCAGCTTCGCAGAAGTGGTGCAGACTGCAAGGTGTTCAAAGCTTTCTCACCAGATCCAGCTGAAAGGCAAGGTAGGTAAGTAGGTTAACTTCTTTTAATCTCTGTGTTCAAGTTCCCCTCTGAGGAACGCAGAGGGTGTGAGGAGAAGTCACAGACAGGCGGTCTGTGTATGCTCAGAAGCATGTACCTGGGCAAAAAAAACCCCAAGCCCAACAAAAGTCTCAAAACATGGAGATACTGAATTGTAAAAATAACTTTTCCTCCATGGCTAGTAAGTCTTCTCAATGAATACAGCGTCATTCTTCAATTTACTGCAGAGGGCATCTAATCTGTCATACTGGGGTTGCAGAAAGGAGACGAATGATCTGTCTGCTTGAGGTCAGTCCATTTAGTGCTACCTCCTGCAGCAGTGCTTTCCCTTTCTGTACCACAGGTTGTGTCAGCCTCCTGAAACAACTAGAAGCTCTGGCCGTGGAGAAGGAGGGTGACGAGGTAGCAGTGGTCGGTGGCTCTGCCTCCTCCATGAGAAACTAGCCTGTAGCCATCATGGCTGCACATCTCCAGCAAGCTCAGAGGGACCCTACAACATTGTTTCTGCTGTCCCCTCACCACCTTATATTTCTAATATAGCATTTTCACTTGTGAACTGTGGCTGGTGTGAAATGCTCTCTGGCAGTTTGCTAGCTGATGTTTCAGAGATGTTTTGCAGCCAGGTGATGGGCTATCAGACCCTCGGCTGGTGTGAGATGATGCCGTACCGTTGATTTTTGGGGAAGTTGTGCCTGGTGGTATCAGCTGACCACCCTCTCCTTTGGTTATTGTTGGGTTTGTCTTTCCCCTCCTGCCTTATTTTCTTTTTTTTTTTTTTTTCCTGCCTACATCCATTGCTCCTTCAGGGTGAAATCCTCTGTACTCATTTCTGTGGTAGGCTCCAGTTACCAGCCACATTCTCTTAGCCATACAGCTGCCATGGGGCCATTTATTCTTTTCAATAAAGTAGTGTGATTTTGGCTCAAAATGCAATTGCCCTTTATATTACAAATCATCAGACAGTGAACACACATGAAGTGTTGCTATCCCATAAGTGTAATATACTTGCAATATTATGTTATTCCCAAATTTATGTCCTGTGAGTCTCAACAAGTATGACCAAAGCGACCTGTGTTTCTCAATTTCTATTAATATTATAATTTTTATTATCCTGAAAATACAGTTTGACTAATTTTTAAGTGTTGAGCAGCCTACATGTTACCTGCAGAGGCTGAATGCATATTATTCCTTCTTTGACCCCTTTCTCTGCATGACAGATTGAATTCTGGTTTACCAGCAGACTAATTAGTGTAATAGTGGCAAATTTCATTTTCTGTTTGGTATGAGAAGTAATGTGCATAGTGTTAATGCAATCCTGGAGTGTACCTTCGTTGCAGAATTGCTCCAATATTGAAACTTTAAAATAACCTGTGTAGTCATCACAGTCATGAAGAAAATCTTAAAATATGAGTAGGGCATAAGCTACTGTCAGATCATTTTCCTTATTCTGCACGAAGGGTGAGACAAGGATTTTTATTGTATGAATTTATACACCCGTTGGAAGCGCCCATTTGCTAATTCTGAGGCTTAAAGATGACAGTTTAATGTCAGCTTTTGAGGTATTTCACTAGTGACCATTATAAATAAGGCATTCAGTTAACGAGATGCCCCACATTCCCAGTGGTCTTCTGAGCCCCTCAGGCTGCTGGTGGCCCCCACTAGTCCCTTTCCAGCTGCCAAAGCTCCTTTTTCCCTTTGAATATTTCCATGTGCTATCAATAAAATATCTTCCTAGGCTCTAGAAACACAGGGATAAGACAAACTCTCTTTTAACTGGATAGCAACATAAATAATAGAAAGGCCACTGGGCCGATAATTTTATTCTTTTAATTTTGAATATATGAAACCTTTATTATTATTATTTGGGAATTTTATTGAAATAATGCAACCACAGTGTTTTCTGACTGTCATGAATCTGACACCCGCTCACTAAAAATCCTTCATGATCACATAGCACTACTCTGGTGAATGCCAAAATCAGAACCTCGGCAGAGCCTCTGAGGTTTGAGTGGATGTTTTCCCACACTGCTTCGTTTTTCCCCTGTGCTCAGAAGTGCTGAGAAGATGCATGTGGAGGGGGAGGGGACCCGGGAGAAAAACGTAAATCATGGCAACCTGACTGTCAAGAGAGTATCACTTTTTAATTCCTAGCTCATGCTCCCAGCGGCGGTGGAGCTGCAATATTAAATTGTTTTGGTTTACCTCTTGGCTTGGTTTACAGGTGCCAGAGGAGACGCAGCCCCAGCCCCTGGAGCGCAGAGGTAAGGGACATTGCAGCGGAAAGCTCGCCTAGAGGTTTTGTTCCCCTTTGATAGGTCGGGCTGGCGCTTATTGCAGGAGCAGCTGGGAAGAAATAATTTGCATAACAAAGAGCTATATTATAGTATTGTATTGTGCATTTCGAGCCTTCAGATACCTTGACACATTTGGTTGCATGTTACATAAATCTGAATTCCAGGTAGAACTGGAAAAACACAAAATAAAATGAAAATAAATAGATCCCCCTTACCTGAAAGTTAAAACAATTTGAATACTCTAATTGCAAATATAGAAATCCTCAGTGTTTTGAGTGTAGCCATGCTGTAAGTGCATTCATCTAAAACCCGGTGCCAGTGGCTGTCGGCGTGGCTGCCCGGCAAGCACGGCAGAGGAGTGTGGTTCTCGCTGCCTGGCAGAAAGGTCTGAGGGGGATGCAGGGTGAATTCTTCCTGGTGTGCAGGAGCTGATGGGCTGGGGCGGGGGGGGGTACATGTGAGCTTGGACCAGCGGAAGGGGGCCAAGTGGCCCCAGCCTCCCTGCCAGCTGCTTTCGGCCCCTCTTGGCACAGAGGTGGAAGGGCAGTGCACGGGCAGTGGGTTGCCAAGGAGAAGTGTGTGGGTGCAAACACTTGGTGCTTGTCTCCCTTTCTGTCATTAGCCAACAGCGAAGCTGCACTGTGGGGGCACTGGCGATTTGTAGCGGTGTAGTCGCACAAGCGGTTACAAACCCCAAGGAAAGCTTCTTTCCCTGCCTGGCTGCCTTCTCCTGGGTGCTCCCAGGCGTGGTGAGCTCCTCTCCCACTTCACTCGCGGCAAAGCTGCCCCACACATCTGCTCCTGCCCCATGGCCGAGGCCGGATGGAGGCTGCTATGGCCCCTGGCATTTGCAAAACCCATGCTCCCTTCCCTGGCTGGTGTGAAATAAGCTGCTTTGTGCCACTGCCCACCTGCGGTCTGGCTGCCTACTCACTGCAGTGTACCTCTCGCTGCTCTTTTTCCTCCCCCCTTTTGTCTGGTTTTTGACTGAGGAAAATTACGCACCCCAGGAGTTAGAAGAAATGCAGAGAATGAAGTAAAAGGAGCAAAAATATCCCGGGGAAGGTTTTTCAGAGCTGTTCCTCCCCTGGGTCCGATGTCTGTCAGACGCGCTTGCAGCACACAGCTGCATCGTGCTGTCAGAAAGAGGGATTTAAAATCTAACCTGCATATGCAACTCTTTCTCTTGCTCCCTTGGATGGAGAGTCTCTGGCAGTGCAGGAGAGTAAATCCCAGCTTAGGAGGGCGGCTCTGTCAGCCCCGCAGGCAGTCTGTGTTACAGCGGGGAGCTGCCTAAGCTCTGTCATCCATGGTGGTGGTGATTTCTGCAAAACCTGAATATACTTCACTCAGATATTTGTATTCAGCGCAACCTCATCAAGCAAGGGGATGCAAGTTGAGGAAAGAGCATGGAAGATCCTACTGCTCCATCCTGGTTGTGCATAGGTAGGCTTTGAGGAAGGACAAAACCAGGGCATTACAATAACACATTATGGTAGTTTTAGGGAGCCATAACTTTCAAACCATTACTAAAAACACAACATTGTTTAGGTTTCATGCCTCTGATAGTGATAATAAAATTTATCAGAGAAACATATTTGTCAAAACTAATGAGACTTTTAACAGTTAAAACACACTGACATTTTGTTGTGCTTTCCTTCACAAGTAATATCTAAAATAAGAGTTGTAGTTGAAAGAGATTAGTGAGGAAAAATTACATAGATCTATTCTTTTGTTTACTTTGTGCACTTGACAGCCCTGAACAAAGTCAGGTTCTCCGCTTTGCCTGTACAGTCTGTCAGTCAGTTTTCTGACATTTGTTTGAGCCTTTCACATAGCAGTGGAGAAGACGGAACTGGTTTTCATAAGGCAAGTATGTCCCTGAAAACACAAAGGGCGCTGATGGATGCAGCGGTAGGGAGTGTCACTAGGTGATGCTTTACATTCATTCATTTCAGGAGGAAAGAAAAAAGATTTAAAGAGACTGTTTCTTTTTGCAGCAGAGACTGCTTCTTTGCAGCCTGAGAGCATAAAACACCACACACGAGCACTGATGAAATTTTAAAAAGCAAGAGCTGAAAAGTAAGAATCTCAGGTAAGCTCCCTGCAGGTTTGGGAGCGTGGGGCAGCGCCAGCCCCAGTGCTTTAATCCTGTCCTCACGGTGCGCAGCCACAGACCCTGAGACAGTCTCCTCTGTCTGCAGCAAACATGGTGCACCCCACGTGTGAAAAATCTCTTTCCTAGGATCTGCAATGGCGCTTACTCTGCGTCTTGCAGAGGCACCATCAGGTCTGTTTTCTCTGAGCCTGCTTCTAGTGTGACTTCAGAAACTGGGTTGTTCCTTTCTATAACAACCAAATAGTTTCATCAACCATATCTATTGCCAGTGTCCATTTTCTACAGCTCATGGTACTTACATGGAAAAGCAGGCTCTACGACTTCTCCCATCCTAATTTCACTCTTTCACCAGAAGTGTGGTCAACTTAAGCAAAGCATGCCAGACAGAGCAGAGGATGGGCACATAATCTGCTCTGGTACACCTCCAGTGAGATCAGTAACCCAGCATGGGGGCAGACCCCTGGGCAAGGCTTGTCAGAGGAGATCTGCTGGGCCACATACCATACTAGGACACCCATGGAGTCGTTATTTCCTCCTCCTCATGGAGCTGGACTGAAGCAACAGAAATCAAGCAGGATTGAAAAGTTTTTGGGGTCAGAGAGAGCAGCTGGCTGCAGTGCTTTAAACTTGATGCTTGCCAGACCCACTGTACTTCCTTCAGGCCAATACTGCAGAGTTCTGTAAGACATAACCTTCCCTGAGAAACGGGAAATTAGAAAGATCAGAGAGGTCTGTGTGTGGACTTTCTGTAGGTACATCTGTATGCAGCTTCTGACACCTATGAGGAATGGCAAATATTTGGAACTGTTTGGTGACAACCAAATCTGCATAGTATGAAGCATCTCCATGCCCAGCCCTGCATGTGGCTAAGTGGTCTTCTCCAACTGTCCATTTGCCCATGCATTTCTCCTGGGACCTGACTTATCTGGGACATGCAGATTCTGCTTTAAAGCTCTGTTCATGTTTCAGTAAGACCTACTGGGGAAGAAACAGCTGCCTTATAGCTCTTGTATGGTTGTTTGGAGAAGAACCACAGTCTTGATGAGGCTCCCAGAAGCGTGGCTTCATGGCACCCAAACGTGCTCTGACAGAAAGATGCATGTTGGGCACAGCGGTCCACTGCAGGTGATCCCATGGGTCCACCCTCCTGCCCCTGCTTTGCTCCTCCTAAAGTCTCTCTGATTCTCAGAGGGTGTTGGAGGGACATGACCGTGTTATCTCCTGTGCCTTTGAACCTGGCAAACTGGAGGCGACTCAGTGCTGTCTGAACTACAGCCTTAACTCTTTCTTTTTTTTCTTTGCATCAACACTGTGTTGAGTTAAGTTCTTTCAAACTCCCTGTCGTTGGACAAGAACTGCTGCCAGACCCTCTGCTTTGAAGCAGGAGAGAAACACCTCCATAGTTTCCCTAGCCAGTGCCAGAATATGGAGGAAGTCTGCCACGGTGCATGCCCTGATCCTGCTTTGGGGAATCACTTAGAGCTGTTCCTGTTGTGACAGAGCTCATTTACCTCTCCCTAACTGCTGTAATCTCTTAAGAGTGCAATTCAGGTTGTTAATATGAGTACCTTCATAAAGAATTTCCATATGCAAATTCCCAGTCTGAACTTTGCTACAACAAAGTCTGTGTTGCTGGAATATATTTCTCTGCACCCATAATCATCTTTTTTTCATCCTCTGTGCACCGTACCCTCTGCTACCTGCTCCAAGCTGCTTTCTGCAAGTTGGAAGTCGCAAGCGTGAGTCTAATTTCACCCTTCAGTAAGCAGGGAATTCAGAAAATTCAGAAGTGCTGGGATCAACAGCAGGCGCTCACGTTCGTGATAGCTCTCAGAGTTAAAACCAGGGGGTGCAGCCGTGTAGCTGCTACGGTCTCCTTTTCTCTGAATGAGAACCTGAAACCTCTCCCAAGTCGTCTGCCTGCGGGCAGCAGCGGTCGGCTCTGCTTGCCCTGCCGGAGGGAGGCCGGGCACAGCTCCTCCGAGGACAGGCACATGTGCACGCACATTCGCTGGGCTGTTTCCTGGAGCCCTGGCCTTGTTCTGTCTTGTCTCTGGGCTCTTTAAAGCAGGGGTCATTAGGACTGTTCGTTCTGGCATTTGTTCATCCCACATCCTTCTCCCTATTAGACAATGTCTACCTTACAGTGTCTGATCCTGATCCAGCAGAAAATATTCCATTAACGTGACTTGAAGAGAGGAACATATTTTTCCCGGCCTCAGTCTGTGAAGTTAGTTGCAGCGTGCTGCTTTGTACATTACGACCGAGTCAAACTTCCTTCATCGGCACCAGCTGCAGAGATTTATGCCTAAACCCAGGACGCAGAGTGAAAAAACCTACGGATCCAAGTCAGAGCAGGATCTGACCTGAAGTCATCCATGCAGTCTCAGGTCAAGTCTGCATCTATCTCCTGTTGTACCAAGCTTTCAAAAACAATTACCTTGAGAAAGCCTTTCTTGTATTTTTACATCTCATTAATTGGTGGGTCCTGCTCTCTGTCGTGCTGGCACCTCATGAAGAGTCAAAGCGGGAGCAGGAAATGACATGATGGGTCAAACCACAGAAATTCAATGTCATCCGTCCAAAGAAAGACTAGATTGGTTTAATGGAGGTTGGAAAGGCCATAGCATACATGGAAGTATGCTATTTACTGGCTGTTGACCTTGATCATGGGAAATGACAGCAAACAGAAAAATAGATGTGAATTTATGAAGTGACATAAGGGCAGAAAACAGAAACACAAAGACACAAGGGGAAAAAAGGACCATTTAAGATGGCTCTTGGCTATAGAACTGAGCAAGGTGAAATTAAATATCAAGTAAATATCAGCAAGATCTGCTTGAGTGTATAACAGCCTCCAGAAAGAAACTGGGAGAGCCTTTGCTTGAGCCACTCAAAACTAGCCTGAACAAGGTGCTGGGAGAGATACACTACAGAGAACAACTCTGCAACTGCCATAGGGCTGCAATGATCTAATAGTACTTTCCCACCTTTAATCTCTGTGATCCTGCAGTTAATCATCACATATTCATTGTGAAATCTCTGCTCAAACCATTTGTTAAGCCTGTAACTAGTGAAATTTTATATTCTCTAGAAAGGACAAACCTAGGAGTTTTAATCCATAATGAAGCCAGCAGTGGGCTTGAAGCCATGATTTTGCAGGCAGAAATTTGGACCCAGGTCCAAACTTTGTATCTCTACAATGGGCAGATCTGAAACTCAGCTTCTTTGTTTCTGCCTTGTGCCACTGTAGTAGCTGCTGCCAAGAGATAGAGATAGTGAATCAGAGACAGGTTCTTTTCCAGAGCAGTGGCAGTGACTAGCAATTACAAATAGCATCAGACCTCTTGAAGGCAAGGGTGTGAACGGAGGCTGGTTTTTTCCTTACGCCATTTTTCCCTTGCATCCTGCCCCACCATTTCTTTCTAAGTGCAAAGTTTGGGACTTGGGTGTGATGAAGACAGAGGTGGCCAGAAGAGAGTCCAGACTGTTTGCATGATAAAGTCACCTCCCTGGAGCTACAGGAATAGCTTCCCTTGGTTTGGGAGCTGCAAAGCATCAAGGTGGCAGGGGCAGCTGCAATCCAGAAATTTGCTTTTGTCACTCTGAAAGCTGATTATAGATGTTAGCAACCCCCTGGCACTATGTAGGCTTGCACAGCAATTACTCCTGCAATTACTTCTACATCACCCTGCCGGCTGTAAACTTTAAGAATATCTCAGAAATAATGTTGAGTTTTGGGCTGATGGGTTCCCAAGCAATGAACAGTCAGATGAGCTGTGCCCTGTTGCTCTTCCTCAGTCATGGAGCAGGTGCAAAGGAAAGCAAATAGCAGAGGTGGCCCTCCCCCTGATCCAAGGCTTATTACTGGGTGTTGTCTGTAAATTCGAGAAAGTGGTGATGGCAAAAGGGCCACCAGCAGTGGACTAGAAGGACACAGAGGGGGTTGGGAAATGTGCTGTAACCGGGTCATGAATTGAAACACGTTCCTCTGAAATTTGCTGCTTCTGACTCCAGTCATGGATGAGCAGCTTCTCATTAGAGTTGGCATTTCCCTCCGTTATTTTACCACCAGTTCACATCACTCTTCCTTTGGTTTTCTTTAAGCTGGTGGTGCTTTTCCATATGTATGGACCAGTCCTTATGCAGTTGTAAAAGCAGACAGGCCTGCCCTGTTCTTACCTTAACCCTGCATTCTGAACTTTTTTATTAATTCCCCTTTCCTTGCCACATTATCAGAGGGTCCGGAGAAACAAATTGGGTAACTCTGTCTTCTCTTGCAAACTTATTATTCCATGCTCCCTACACACAGCACAGATAAAAGAAGTCAGGTTTTTGTATAAAAGTTGATATTTTTTTTCTGTGCTTCCCACATTGAATATGACAGCATATGGTTCTTGAATACACTAATGTCTTGATGATTTTTGCATCCAGATTATGCACATTAGTTACATGAGCGGTTCCTGTGTATGAATAGATGAGCTGCTTCTGGGATTTTTCGCTGTGTCAAGCATGGGAAGCAGGTGAAGCTGGAGGAACTGGAAGGAAGCAGTTTTGCTTACAAAGACTGCCATTCTGAGTTTGGATGTGGTTTTTTTTTCAACCAGAAACTTCTTCATGATCTGAAGTTTGCAGAAAGTGGGTTTTTGTATGTGAGTTCATTTTCTTCCCAATGTTGCTTTTGTGGTGCAAAGGGGAGGCTTGGAAGAGCTGAGGCAGTTGGATCTTGAGAGACAGTGTAGTGCTGGTGATACTGTCCACCCTCCACAGTCCTCATTCTGGGAAGAAGAAACAGCAGTTAGTTATTCATCAACTGCTTCAGAAGAGGGACTGCATATTATTCTGCAGCTTCTGCAGATCAGCTGATAAAAAGTTAGGAAGAAGCTCTGCAAAGAAGAAGAAAGAAATAAGAGCTTTGCCTTACCCAGCCTTAATGATTGCCCAGAACACTTACTGAGGAGGCCAGACAACCCATAAAAAAACCACAATTCAGTTATGCATGGGAATAGAGTAAACTGAGATCAGCAATAAAGCAGCTTTTGTACACGTTGGGAGGATGCTGTAACATGCCAGGGTATTTTGCTAGCAGTGCCTTTCAGGGCTGTGTTATGGCAAGTTACATTTTGCCTGGGCTATGTCCAGAGATGGTCTTCCTTTTGCATTTCTTCTTTTTCCATTAATAAATTTTCTTCTGCATTCTGCCAGGCGGTCTGAGAGGCGGTTTATGCGCTTGGCTGGCATTCTTAAGCAGTGGAGTTGGAAGTCAGGCTAAAGGAGTCCTAGGTAGTAAGGGCAGAGAAGTATGTTACATAGTAGTGCTGCATCTGCCAACAGATAACACTGGTTAGCAAAAGATATGAGCTAAAACCTACCCCAATATGTTGTACTAGCTTTCTTAGTGACCCCAAAGAGGGACGTCTGAGCCACTTTTCCAGTCATGCTGAAACCATCTTTCTAGTTATGCTCTGGATTACTGATCTGTGCCTTTCCTGATTTCTTTCATGATCCTTCTCTTCAGTGGACCTTTCCTGGACTGCTTCAGGAAGGATCCTGTCCTATTTAAGAACACTGTCTCTGGGCAAGAGGTAGGGAGAGCCTTGCCCTTGCACATAACTGACTTCCAAACCCACAAATTCAACCTCATGATGCGCACGTGTTGAAGTGGGGCTCTGTGTCCAGAGCAATCCTCAGATAATGGCCCAATTCATCGGGAAGCATCATGAACACCAGGTCTGGACCACAGTGTCAGGGTAACTCTGTTCGCTTCTTGTCCTCCTCTCTCTTCTTTTTCTCCTGTAGTTGGTCCAATTTATGACTGTGGTGGGTTGACCGTGGCCAGCTGCCAGATGTCCACCCAGCTGCCTTCTCACTCCCCCTGTTCAACAGGTCATGGGAGAAAATAATATGAAGAAAAGCTTGTGGGTCAAGATAAAGACAGGGAGATCACTTGTCAATTACTGTTACAGGAAAAGGAGACTCAACTTGAGGAAAAATAATTTATTGCCAATTAAAATAGATTGGATAGTGAGGAAAAAAAAGACAAAACAGCACCTTATCTCCCTCCCTTTTTTCAGGCACAGCTTCACTCTCAGCTCCTCTACCTCTTTCCCCCCAAGCAGTGGAGGGGATGGAGAATGGGGGTTGTGGTCAGTCCATAACAGCTCCTCTCTGCCACTCCTTCCTTCTCACACTGTTCCTCTGCTCCAGTGTGTGTCCTCTTCACGGGCTGCAGTCCTTCATGATCTTCTCCGCAGGCTGCAGGGGGACACCCTGCTCCACCATGGTCTTCTCCAGGGGAATCTCGGCTCCAGTGCCTGCAGCATCTCCTTCTTTTCTGACCTGGGTGTCTGCAGGACTCTTTTTCACATTTTTTGTCACTGCTTTCCCTGAGGCACCACTATCGTGGCTGAGGGGCTCAGCTGTGCCCTGCGGTGGGTCCATTGGAACTGGCTGTGTCTGGCATGGGGCAGCCCCAACCTCTCCTAACAGAGGCAGCCCTGCAAGCCCCCTGCTGCCCCAGTGCCTTGCCATGGACACCCGGTGGAATGACTTCCACTCAGATGGTCAGAAAGTCCTTTCCGAGAGGCTGAAGTCAAGTTTTTGCTGTCTGTAACTCAGGGGTGATGTGTTGTGGGTGCCTGAGGGTGCTTCAATCCTGAATTTTATTTTTTATTTTTTTTGGCCTTTTAAGGCTTCGCTACAGACTGGAGACCTTTTTGTCACTTTTGTGCATGGCAGGGTCAGAAGCCTTGTTCCTTTAGAAGTCACAACTTGCCACCAAGCAGCTCCCTCTCTGGCACTCGCTGTTGGTCAAGTGTTGCCCACGCTGTTGCACCCCTTGGAAGGGGATTTCTCAGAGCCGAGAGGAAGGAGGTGAGGGTGGTTTTTCCCCTCCCTGGGCAGAAAAGATGGCAGCAAGCGAGAACCTTTTGAACAGGAGAAGCGTTTCAGGGAAGGGCAGGGAGGAGGCATGTGTGGCTGGAGGAGGGCTGGGGCTGAGGCGTTTTTTGGATTTCCTGAGGCTGTGGGATGTGGGAAGCACCGTGGGTGACAGACTTGGACGGAGGTGAGGAAATGGCCCGGCGCGCGGTGGGCACTGGCCCAGGAGGAGTGTCGGCCGCCCTGCTGTGGGAAGCCGTCCTCCCCTGCGCTGGGCAGCCACGGGCGAGCTGTACTTGGGCTACCAGCTCCGGCAAAGCTCTGCTGCTGGCTTCGCAGGGCCGGTCCCATCGTTCCCACACAGCAGGGCCCTGGCAGTCTCCTGTCCCCCATTTGCAGCCCAGCCGGCAGAGCTGGGGGCTCCCAGGCTCTGGCCAGGGAGTCCCGGGGGGCTGTGCAGCCCGGGATTAGCGTGGACACCCGGGCATTGCCGCTTTCCCAGCTGCAGGAGCCAAAATCACTAATTGTTCGCCAGCGCGTCTTCTGACTGTGTTTTATCTAGGAAACCCAGAGCTTTAGCTTTTTTTTGCTTTCTAATCAAGCATTCATCAAGACCACTGCAGTTGAGCGTGCTTTAAAGTAACATGCTAATATGGGCTCCTGTTGAAGTTTTAGTTTTGCAGATGGTTGCACTTTGTAACAGATACCGTCATGAACTAAACTCCTAGATCCAAATACCTCCCAGCTTTTAGATCTGACTCCTGTATGTTCAGAACACTTCTACTTAATCATTAGTAAACCAGAATATTAAATGGCATCAAAGTGTGGCCATGAGCTAGAGATTTTGTCGGTGAGGTTTAACCTTTGCAGTTTCAGTGCCAAAGCTCTGCATAAAGGAGAAATTCTATGGTAAATGTAAATAACACACACGTCTGGAGGATTAGCTGTCTCTTGTCCAGAAATGCCACACCTTGTAATTAAAGAAGAGGCTGTTAGTATGTGACATAGGAATGTAGAGGGTGTGGACCATCTCAGATTTACAGGCTATCAAGTTTATGAAAGAGACTAAATACTGTTTAGTGTTACAAAGGTGGTAAGAACTTTGTTCAGCATTGCCCCAAAAATCTGGAAAGCCTCTGATGGGAAAACACTTTGCAAGTAAGATCTTGCTAGAAAAAAAGTCTGTAGGAAAAATTCAGTAGGGAAACTCCAGTAGCTTCTGAAATGACTGCTTTTCTTCATTCACTGCAACAGGATAATGGTGTATAGGCTGAACACGTGTGTGCAAGTTGCCTACTGTGAACTGGAAAGTTTGACTGAATATTTTAATTTAATTTTACAAGTATCCATTAAAATAAAAGTACGTGAGTGAACTTTTGTGCCCAAATAAGTGCAACAAAAGCATTATAGTATGTGAAAAACGGTATCTGTGATGAAGATCTGAATGTAAGCACAGTGCTGAGGAAATCATTTTGGTCGTGTCCTTTCCAGTGAATTGCTATACCTCAGGATATTTATAGCTTTATAGAATAATGAATATTAACACTTGTCATCTCACATCCAAAGTGTCATGTTAAAAAAAGGATTTGAACTCTAGAGATTAATGCAGTGAAAATTATGATAACATTTGGGTCAATGAAAGAAAAGCTTTGAGTTAACCGTAAAAGGCTCAAAATGGGTCCAAACTCAAGAACAAACTTTTTTTTTTTGTTTTCCCCACACCACCATGGTGACTGTGCTCCACACCATTGTGTCCACATCTCCGACCTGGGTAAGGCTGCCTCCAGGACTCGTCTACAGGTCAGTAGTAACACCTCTCACTAAATCTAGTGAGTTTTGCAGGGGCTTTGGTACTCCTGAATGGGCTAGAGAAGAGAATTGAATCACATGCACTAAGAGGGTACAAGAAAATAATCAAAGACCTACTCTTGCACAGCCGTGCTCACTAGAAGTTTGCACCAGGTCCCCTACAATGAAGGCAAACTAAAGAAACTTGATTGCCAGACTTTCCTGACTGGTGAACATTTTGCATGGGCAAAAGTTTCACTTTTCTGAAAGAATTGCAGAAATCCCCTCCTCTCAAGGCACTTGGACCTGTAATAGGATAAAGAAACATTAGCTACAGTGCTCTGAGCAAAGGGGGAAGCAGCTGATTCAGATATCTGGAGTCTGGAGGGCACCATTATAATTCAAAGCTTGACCTCCAGTTGGACGGTATTTCCCTTCCATGCTAGGACTGGATTTGGTTGTGTCATTACAGACACACCATTGTGAGGCCAGATTTTGCCCAGCTGCTACACGGGTACACAAAGAGCTGAGAAAGCTGCAGGGAGCCTCTTCGTTGTGTGTTCCTGGACAGCGGCCAACCTACCATCAAAGGTTTCTCATTCCTTGAAAAAGCACAGGGCTTGCTCCATCCCCCAGCAACGCCACAACCAAAAGGTGTCCAAAAAGAGATGGGAAGGGTATTTCCAGTGTCCCAATCTGTGGGACAATGTACAAGGTGGGCTGGGGAGGGAAATCTGCAGTAACAGAGAAGATAAGCAATGCCTGAATGGGAAGGTGTGGAAAACCATCTCTCAGGGACAAGATGTAAGGCATGATAGAGCTTTTAATGGGTGAGCTGTCATCAAATTTCTAGTAATCTTTAGCCGTATGCTTCAGTACGCCCCTGACTGATTTTTTTACATGCATTTGCAAAAAGTCTTGAAACTCATCTATAAGCTGGCCTGCCTCTGACCAGCGCAATTCTTTGTGTGTGTGTTAGTTTGCATCAAATACAGCCTAATTCTTATGTAAAAATTCCATGGGAAAATCCAGGAATGACTGCATAACTGATTTGGTATGGCACTGGGCTTTAATTGTTTTCAGATTTCAGTTTTCAAGGCCAAGAAACCAAAACCCTAAGCAATGTTTCATTTCTATCCCTTTGCAAACTGAGTGTCAGTGGAATGCACAACTGCAGCACTCAGCGCTGTATATAGAAAAGCACTTTCAGTGTCCTGCAGATGTCTGCTCAGTAGCTTCCATATGGCAAATTACTTGTTATTGGACCAGACTCCATTCATGCTTGTGCAATTCTGTTGCAATTGGCGAGGAGGTAAGGCAATCACAGCTCGATCTGGCCCGTTGGGTCAAATAAACTCTCTGCACACTCGAGTAGGGGTTTCAAAGCTGAAAAATGTTGCTGGAACAATTGCCAGCCCTCACTCACGCTGGTGCAGCCCTGCCTTCCAGAGCACTTGAAAGGCTTACGGGTTCGGTAATAGGTTAAGGGTTCTCTGCCACCTGAGCTCTGGGCTAGGGTGGAAACTCTTGGATATTCCTGGCACCTGAGAAGCTTTTACTGGCCCAATGCAATAAACTGGTGGTCTTAGTAAAGTGAAGGACCTGATAATTATAGAAACAGAATATTCCTCCAGAAACTGGTCTCCCTGTCAAGGCTGAAATATTTTGGCAGGGGCAGCTTCCTCAGCGTCTCTCAAGCTCTGTATTTTTTGTGGCTTAAGAGAACACTGCATTCACTCAGGGTTTTGAGCCACCAAACTCCATTCTGCATTCTATTTATAATATTTTCCATGTTGGTTTTTGGTGAGATTTATGTGTGTATGTCTGAAACAAAGACCAAAATTTGAATTTAGACTCTGCAACCCAGTCTTGCCAGTACTGGTGTCTGCCCAGCCTGGCTCCATGCCCGCTTGGTTTCATGCTGGTGGTACTATGATATAAGGAGGATATGTTTTTGTGATGGTGTTGAGTGACGGGTGGAAATTTTTTCTTACATTCAAAACCTCATTTTGAGATATTTTTGATGCAAATGTGCAGGCTTCAGGTGAGTTGCACCTGCCTAGTTCAGGTCAGGTCCAACCTAACAAATCCAAGTTCATGATAGCCCACCTGAGGATACCCTAAGCTTTAAAGATCCCTCTTCTTTCTTAATCTAAAACTTTGCAGAAAATCAAAGTTTTATCCAATTAGAAAAGATGAATTTGACCCAAAGTGGTTTGATAGGTAGTGCAGTTAAAGAAGGCTTCAAGCAAGGCAGGTAAGGCAGAAACGCGGTGATTGTAACTTGTATGCTTTGGCAATACAGACAGTGGGGACACATAAATAAGAAGGTTTGTTCTTCTGGCTACCTTGTTTTGGTTTGCAATTTGCAAATCATATTTGTAGCTCAGCTAATTTGGAAATGGCAGGAAACTCCAGTCTAGTTATGAAGAGACACTCGCCATCTGCAGTCTAGCAGTACTTGCCAACTATATGTTTGGGACACAGCAGTCTAGGCAAAAGTGGTATCATCTGACCCTAATATATCTATTTCTCAGTTTATGGTGTTGTAAGCATGTCAACAGAACAGTTCTCAAACATGGCACATTTTGAAACAAGTAAATTATAGCTCTAATCTAATGGCCGATTTTGTTTTTCTGACCTACTTAATTAAAAAAAGTGTCTAAAAATGGAAATGTTGTTTAGCTTAACGCGAAGACAGAGCTGGCTTTTTTTCTCCCCCAACATCTGTGTCCAGAAAGGAAGAAAAATCCTGTTTTGACTGGCCTTCCTCCACGAGTCTTTTTTTATTTTTTTTTTTTTATTTCTTGTCTAAAGCAAAGTAAGTTACATAAACATTCCACCTCTTTCCATAAATTGGCTGCAGTTTCTGAACAATAGAGTTACTGTGAAGCGAAGAAAACCACAGACACACCCCACAACTGTTGGTCACACAGCCAAAGAGAACTAAAGACGCATTCTTTGAAAGTACCAAAAAGGAAATCCATGGTCTTAAGGCAAGACCTTTTATGTTATGTTTGGAAATGTTTCTCATTTCTCTCTTTCTTCCCCCACCCCCGCTGCTTCTTTAGCTTTCTTAGCTCAACATGTTTGAGGGAGTGAAATGGCTCTAGACAGAACCTTATTCTTTGTCGAGATGTGTTGATAGTATTTGTCAGTACTCACTAACCTGAGACTGGATAGTGAAAGAAAACTGAAAAGCGGGCTTTTAGAAAGAGGAAAGAAAACATGTTACTAATAATGCCTTTGAGGCTTCCTCAGTATAAAAAATACCTCACTTGAAAGAAGAGAGAGGCTAAGACAGAAATCTCTGTTTAAAGCTGATAGTTTTCAGTTGTAAAAGTAGTAATTCTCTTCAGAAAAGAATAACTCTGTAGAAACAATTGCTCGCCTCTCTGAAGCATCTCAACACGCTTTCCAAATGGGAATTCACACCCATCGTAGCCTGTGTTCCCCAGCTGGGCAAGCCGATGCACCAGGAGGCTAGACGGTCCTGTCAGAGTCACACTACAGCAATAAATACACCCTGAATTACTCTCCTCTGCTGTATCCACCAGCCGGCACAGCCTTCTAAACACAGAATACCAAGTGGTTTGGCACTGTCTGCTGATATTCCCTCTTGGAGGCTCCGGGATTATGATCTCAATGAAGGCAAAGTTGCCACTGATCTTACTGGGAGCTAAGCAAGCGTAAAGTCAGCAGAATCCTGCCGGCACCAGGAACGCAGAACAAAGCGATGCCTATAAATCAGCGACAAGGTGTCTACTCGCCTCCTGCTTGCTGGTGTGTGCTGCGGATGTAACAGCAGCCCTGCTCGCAGCTGTAAAACCCAGCTGCTCTCTAGCCAGCGAGAGGGCACGGCGGAGTTCGCCGGCTTGCTTTCGCAGCAGCCCACGCTCGAGTCTCCCCCCGGCAGAGCCAGCCGGGCTGGAGCAGCCGCCCCGCTCCCCGGCCCGCTGCCAAGGCTCCCTGCTGCACGCCAGCCCTCGGCGGGGGCACTTCCCCCCCGCACCCCCATCTCTCGCTCCAGAGCAAGTCGGAAGCAACGTTCAAATTATCTGCCAGGAGTGTGCCTGTGTTTCTGAGTGCATCCCTATGTATGTTACTGAACATGCTTTGTTCAGGAAAGCAGCAGAAGTGAGCAAATGTTATAGCATCTAAGGAAGAAAACAATGAAAACTGCTGTTCTTCTGTTCAGGTACCAGCAGGAACCATGCTCGCTTTTTTTTTTTTTAAAAAAAAAACAAAACCCAACAAATATTCAGAATAACTTCAAATGCAAGGAAATAAAGAAGAGGCTTCTGGAAACTGAAGATGAATTTTTAGAACCTCAGATGATTTTCTGCAATTTTATTCTGTAGACGTAACTGAGTTTGTGTCATGACGCTACTGAGACCCGTCAGACAGGATCGGGCCCCTCTAGGATACATAGTGTACATAAAATGCTTCCAGGCCTCCAGCTTAAGACAGAACACAAACAAAGGAGGAGAAAAACAAAGAATTACAATCACTTGCCTGCTATTAAACCCAGATATATACAGAAGCTAATCTGGTTTAGACCCTGCAGTGGCTGGAAGGTGCAGTACGCAGCATGTGGACTGAAAAAGGTTAATTTTTCCCTTTTGCCTGCCAAATCATTTCTCTACTCCACCCTTGGTGTCCAACTTTCCAATCCCTGAGTCAGTGTCTGAAGTCAAAACAACCAGCTGGGCCTCACTGAACCTTTCACTGTGGGAAAGCTCCGCTCAAAATGGCTGCATTGTTTCTCTGTAATCTTATCCTCAGTGTTTAATATCCTCAGCGATTCACAGAATTTTCAGGATTGTGTTTTGGCCCTATGGGAAATGCTGACCTAAATGGTGAGAAGCTTTTGCTCTTATGTTAGAAAGGAAAATATTATGATAGATTGAACTATCCATTTACTATCTCTGTTGATATATTTTACCTACTACTTTAAGCAGAAAGCCGCAGGATTGAACTGCATACTCCTTTTTTTCAGATTAATTCCATAAACAGAATCTGATGACCTGCTAAGATGAAAGACACGACACTGGAAATGTACCTGTCATAAAGAATGTGTCATAGTAACATTTACTAACAGAGAAGAGTTTGTCCCCAAGATTTTCAAACTGCTTTACAAAATTACGCATGGGCAAAGCATGCAGTATCTATTAATGTCTAAAGATCCTTATATAGACACACACAAAAAAATAAAATAATGTGATTAAGAGTAGGATTACAGGGCACAGGAAGAATCTGAGAACAAGAAGACACATAATAATTTTAGGGATGTTGTGATGTTGTAGCAACACTTCCAAGCTTATTAATATTGAGGTACAGCAAAAACAAAGGCCATGTTTGAAAAAAACTCAGGAGGATCTCCAAGTGTAAAGGAATAGAAGGTAGGCACTTCAGTGTGAGCAATATCTTACATTTTGATGGTTGGGAGGAAAACTCTGCAAGTATTTGCTGTGTGTCAGGCAAGCAAGTGTGCCTCTCGCTGAAGAGCTGATGTGAGGGGTGCTAGCTAGTCTCATGGGTGCACTTGTTGGAGCAGGTGTCAAGGCCGGTCTTGCAGGCTGACCTCAGCTTTGGCAAGGAAAACCCAAGGAGAATCCAGTTAGTACAGTCTTATTCTCAGCTGTGAGCTGAAGGCCAGAAATCCTACCTTTGGTGGCGAGGTTTTAATATCAGGCCAATATTGTGACAAGGTCTTTGAAGTCAGTTGTGTGATGAGGACCTGTTCGTGTACGTGTTGTACAAATTGCTTACATGTACCTGGGAGAGCAGCGGTCAGGCAGGCTGGGAAGCAAAAGCAAGACTTTTCACAGCCACGGTGGAGGGTTGCCAAAGTCCTTAGTGCTTGGTTGGTTTAAACCATCTGATTCCCTCATTAAGAACTTGATGTTAATGTAGTGTCTCTGATGATCGGCTTATTAAGATGATGATGATGTAGAAAAATCATGTACTGGAGAAACTCTGAAAAGCTCTGGAGCTTCCAAGTCACTACAGATGGGTAAGTACTGCTGTAGACTAAGTCTTACAGCAGACAGCTTCAGCCTTCTGCTGCTGGACCTTGATTCCCAGTCTATGCCTGTTTCCATGCCATTCCATAGCCTTGCTGCTACATATGATCTTTTAGTGGTAAGCATTTTGTGTATGGGACATGTAAATATCTTTTAACAGTGCATATTTCTAATCCAATCTTGGGTATGGGAACCGAGGTCTTGAGATATCTGATGATTGGGTATTGTTTTGTATGCTCAACTTGGAGAATTAGGCAATAGGCTTCACTCATGCACAATGTATGTACTTGTGTATGTAAATTATGTTCCTGCAGTTAAGCATATTGACTGTGAAAGATTTGGTCCTCCCATTTAGGATTTTTACCCCCATAGAGAAAGGAACCCATTTTAGAAAACATAGATATTGGATGTCGGATTCAAGTTTTCACTCTTACTTAGTTTACACGAAAAATCACCTCTGACTCATTCCTCTGCAATTCAGTGTTTGCACAGTTCTCTTCCCCATTGCTTGTCAGAGGATCCCTCCTCACCAGCCTGAAATTCAAAAGATCAATTGTGTTACAATTGCATAAAAAAAAAAAATGTTGCAATTGTGACCACAGCAAATTATACCAAAAGATCTGTTGCTGATCTATACAAAGAATGTCAAAGCCCTTCTGCAGCTATTTGCTTTGGCGTTGTCCATGGCACTGTCCTTGGGCACCGTGTGAGGAACGTGCAGGCGCCACACAGGCGGTACTTGGGCTTTCTTAGGAGCAGTCTGCCAGACAGATCACAGGGATTGTGCAACTGAGAATTCAAACTGATTAGACATGTGTTTTTAAGTGAAATTGGAAATGAGGAGATCAGTGAAGACAGATGCCACATTATGTATAAAAATCTGCAACTTGGTTAAACTGAGTTTTGCACGACAATACGTCCTTATGGTGATCTTAATAGAGGAGAACTTTCCCTTCCATTGACTTTTCCAATTTCTCCTGCTCTTTGCACTGCAATAGCTCTGAGCTTTCTTACTGTCCAAATCCAAGCAGGTCTCATATCAAGGCCTCACAGTTCATAACAAGGCTTTATCAGCTAGTGCAATCCTTAGATTTAAGTAGCCCACCATAAAAATTACAGCAGCAAGTAAACCCTTGAAACTTGTCTACTGGCACAGCTGACACAAAATCACAGGTCAAGGGCACGATCCACCCTGGGGATACGTGAGGTTACTGGGCACGCTGCAAGGACTAGGAAGGACATCATGTGATGACCTTAGGGCCATCATGCTGCTGAAAGACATACTTGAAGTCATTGCTTACAGTTGGAGCCAATTGGCATTTGTACTGCTTTACAGCTTCTAGTTTATAAAAAAAACCCCCACCTTTCCTAGTGCAAAGTTGCAGCCTGGTAGACAGACAAACATCCCCACCTTTTCAAAAATCGCTCTATGTGTGATAGGCTGTGGGCCAGTCTTGAATAGGTACCTGAAATCCTGATACCAAAGCCGCAAGAGGTGTACTCCTGAGAGAATCAGAAACATTTTTTTAAAAGCTAAATTATGCACAAATTTCCTCACATAATTCCATTCATAATTCCATTAAATCTTTATTGCATTTCCTTGTTAGTTGGACCAGGCAAGTTTGTGATGCCCTCAGCTGTACCGTGGTCTGCTTGTATTCCTGGCTGTGTTACTTTTTCTCCCAGGTATGTTATTTTCATTAGAGTTTATACTTTTGCCTGTTTAGCTTTCGCAAGAAACGTCAGTTCTTTCTACTTGAAGTCCCCAGTCATGCACTTCTACTGTTTTTCCTCAGACCAAAACATAATCTTTGTAAACCTTACTACCTTCTACAGCAACAAAAACATGTTGTATTTTCCAGTAAAACGTCTCAGGTGCCAAGCACAACCCAACTGGCAGTCTGAAGAAACTGTCTCCCAAAAAGGTTGGTGAATATGTGCAAACATGAGCTGTTTTTCTAAAAGCACTTGCCAGAGCCCTTCTGACACACCAAGCTTAGAAAAATATTTGGCATCAAGCCCTTCCTCCAGAATTTCTCCATTTGTAGACAGTGGAAAATGCCTTCTTTTCATGTGTTCAGATCTTCTGGGTCAATGCATAAGCAAAGCCTTCTATCTTCTATCTTTAGTTCAGCAATGGCTGGCGAACACACACACTCTTTTAGCTTTTACTCAGGACACAATTATTTGTTTAGTTGGACGATTTCAGTCTCTTAGCTTCTCCCTTTGGATGTTTTCTAGGGCAGGAACTGTAGGATGGATGAGATCTTTTGGCTTTTTTCTCTACCCTGAGATGAGTATGGTCCCCTGCACCTCCAACTTGCCAGTCTTCCTGTGACAAGGAATTTATGGCATTCCATAACAGAGATCATACACCTCTGCATAAAAACCATATGCTGCATACTGTGAACAGGTTCAAAGACTTGGAATGAGGATTTCTCAAAGCCAAGCAGGCATGAAGACTCATGGAGATGAGAGGAAAAAAATGAAGTAAGGTTACTCTTTTGTGCTACGAAGCTTTCTCAGTAATCTGGCTGTATTCTTGGATGTCTCTGTTCCTTCCCATCTAGCTTGCAGGTCTTCCTCTAGACTTCCTGTTAAATTTCATCAGTTACCTATTATACACTATAGTATGCTGCGTGGGCTTTTCCTGTATTGCAAAGTGTGAATTTATCAAGTAAGCATGGTACAAATTTTGAAGCAGGTCACGGTATATCCCCTGGAAGTTGGTAAGTAGGTTAATAGAGCAACCCAAGTCTGTATGAAGGCTTCTCCAACTATGCTTTCCAGGCATATCTGCCACCCAGTTCTGAACTACAACAGAATATCACTTGTTTTTACAACTCCTTCATGAAAAATGCAGTGTTGGTTTCTGTTAGATCATGGACCCAGCATGTGGACTCTCAGATTAGACTGAGAGTAGATAACACCCAAATAATTTTTGTGATTTTTTCCTAGTTTCACCTCTTGTTACTCACATTTAAGTTATTACAGAAGTTATGATTAAAAACCTCACTGGTTTATTTCTGCAGAAGCCAGGGCACAACTTCAGTAGTCTTTTATTGCTAGAATCTTTATGCAAAGCAACACCTTTCTAGAAGCTCATCACGTATTTTCTTTTGCCTAATTTCCTTGTCCTGGCAGAAGCAGGTGACCAAGAAATGAAAAGAAAAAATAATTTGGGGCTAAATTCCAAAGAACAATTCCTTAAACAAGCCATATATAACTCAAAGCCGTATATAACTCGTGACATTATAGTTATTGTGAGTCATATATGGTCATACAACCCACATGCACTGGGGCCAATTTATTCCATTGCTTAAACATCAAATAGTTTATAATTACAGCACTTGAATATTAACAACATCTGTAGGGTCAAGTGATCTTGCAAATATTTCATCAAAATCCTTGATGTTGTAACTCTCCAGCTGCTATATAAATAGGCCAAGGTCCAAAGGCTTTGCTGTATCACTACTCAATGAACAAAACCAAGGACCTTTTTCTCTACAGAAGGTAAATCTTCATACCTACTCATACCAGCTAATAAGGCTCCCTCATCAATTAAACTCTCAAGAATTCAATTTCTTTTTTCTTTTCTATTTGAATTGTTGTAACTGCCCAGAGCCCTCAAACGCTCAACTCTAGACTAGATGGAGGTCTGCTAACATATGTTATGTTCCTCCATCAGAGTGAGTTACTACACAGACAGGTAGCACCATACTCTAATGTAGGCAAATCCTGGATGTAAACTTGTCCCGTGAACATAACTTCTGGGTAACAGCAGAAATAATTACTCAAAGTTATTGCTGAGTGCTCTGCCTGATAGTAAATGAAATAGAAAGAAAACCTTTCACTTGTGGCTGATAATGAAATGCAAAATGTCTTCCTGAAAGGTCCCTTCATAACTACGTAGAACCATGAAAGATTGTGAGATACAGTCCTTCCCTCCTCCTGATTTACATCCGCCTATCATTTCTGGCAGCTGTGTCTCTAATTTGTTCCTAAAAATCTCCAGGGATGGGAATTGCACAGACTCCTTTGGTAGCCTGTGCCAGTACTAAACTGCCTCTTTAGCAACTGCCTGCTCCCCGCTGCCTTGAAACAGGTTTGGCTCTTCAATTTGTTCCTTCTCCAGACATAGCAGGACACTGGTGACTCATCTTAAAGCATGAAGATAATACGTGCTTTTCAGGGAAGAGCATATTTGGATGAACAATCTGTAAAACTGACGTTTCTTCCTTTTCCAATTAAACTGTTTGGCAAAAATAGATATTAACTTTGCTTTCCTGTTAAAAAAACTGTTCAGGAATTCTGTGGGAACTGGTCCCACCCAGCTCACAGTGACCAGCTGGTTGTCAACGACTCTAGAGTTCTCTGTGGGCCAGCTTTTTTTTCATACCATCGCAACTGTCCTCCCTTGTGTGCTTGTGCTCTCTTGCAAGGATGTCCCAGCCAAGCTGTGTGCTTCGTCCCTCCCAGGCGCTTGGGCGGGCGTGGGGCTGGGCGCCCATTGATTCTGCTGAGCTTCTCCGAGGGGTATGCGGACCCTGGGTAGGTATGGACAGGATAGCCATCCCTGACAAGAGAATTCCTTGCAGTTCATAACAGGACTGTAAAATAGAGCAGAAGAGAAAGAGCAGCAAAAAGAAAGAGAAGCTCTACGTGCTTGCCATTTTGTCTAGTAACAAACAGGGACTGGCTGCTTCATGCAGCTCAGTTGGAGTCTGCGTTTCTCATCTGTTTCCTATAGTAGTTCCCTGTCAACTACCAGATCCTTAAAAAGAAAGTAACTTTTGTCCCTTTGTTTCAATTTCAGGGGCCTTTGTTGTATCCTGAGTGTGGAAATGTGGATTTTTGGCTTGTAAATCAAAACTCAAAAAAAAAAACACACCCAACTTTTCCAGAAATTAAATCACCACAACTAAAGGATGTCTGGAATTTTTTTTATATGGTCTTTATTCATGGATTGTTATGTGACCATACTTTAAAACTATTTTCTTTTAATAAGCTTACTTCTTTTTATATGGCAGGGAGACCCAAAACTCTCAATAGGCTAAAATTCACTTAGATATTTTGTCACACTGGCTAAAGTAAAATTCAAGTTCCCGCAAAATACTATTTTCCCTGGAGACTTCTCTCTGTCACTGGCAGCTAAACAATTAATAGACAAAACAAGTGCTTCAAATAAGCTCGTTTGGGGGTTCTCTCCACAGGCAATGTGCAATACAATGGGTTTGGGAATTTTGTGTTAATTCCTCTTAGAATAAGCAGGATAAAACTGTGGGCCACTTAACAAAGCAGGAAATTCCCTAAGTGCAAATACACTTCCAGACATCTCCCAGAGAAATAGAAAGTTGCGGTGGAGAGAGGGAGAGATTTTTGTGTAGTTGGAGGTGAGGAACTGGGCAATATGTGACCTCCCTTGCCCCCTGCAGCCTCTCTGGAGGGGCAGTCCAGGGTGAGGGTGCCCGGCAGCCCCAGGGCCACGAAGATGGGACTTTGAGGTGACATTTCATCCACAGCAGTTGTAGCTCAGTGCTTCTGGGTGGCACCCAGAAATGTGCACGTGGGTCCTGGATGTCATTGCAAGCAGCATCTCCCACAGTAGGCAGGCCCAGGACATTTGCTAGCTGGGGAGAGAGAGGGAGGGAACTTGGCATCCTTTTGCGGGCCGTTTCCTCTTGCATTGCTGCCTGTGGCCATGGCGGGAATGGAATAGCAGGGCTGCGTTTGGCAGAGTCCAGAGGGGATGGCGTAGCAAGAGCCCCCCATGGCAGCACCGCAGAGTGAGGCTGCCTGAGGGGGCCGTGCCATCCCAGGGTGGGGGTGAGTCCACTTTGAAGACTGGAACAGAGAAATGAGAGAGGAAAGAAAAAAGAGATGTTTGGTACAAAATGGAGACAATCTAGGCTAAGAGAGTGTCTCACGTGAAAACGGGTAATGTAATGAGAGAGGAGGGAGTCACTTTTACTGAACAAGCAGCTGGGACAAGGGTGTAATGAAAGAGTAAATCCAAACCAGAGGTCTGGCTGGCAAGCTTTGATCCTCCTCAGAGATCTGGTCTTTTTTCTCTGCAGACCCGAGTACTGAAGGGCCTTGTGTAAAGAAAGAGCCATTTCCATTTTTCTGGAGATCAGGAGACTGTACAATATTTGCAGGGAGACAGACCTCTAAAAACATTTATGGTGTCATGTGTTTTTTCATTTGTTTTTCCCAACAGGGTTACAGTTTCATTGATACGTGCTGCGTTTAGGGTTTGTGATCTATGGCAGTTGCACAGTTTCACTCCAGCAGAGTTTTATTCAAATATCAGATGATACTTTAACTTAATGGACACGTTCAAAATCCTAGAAGTATTTTTCCCCTCTGTGTCTTAAATTGACATTGCCATGCATATGTGCGTCCTGAGTATCCTGCCATGCATATGCTTTTCCTGTTTCTTCAGGCATATCCTGATGATATGCTATGATAGCACGTTCTGCTAATAGACTGGAATAATAAAAATGCTTCCTTTTTTTTTTTTTCTTTCTTAGCAAGAACCACACTCCATTAGCAAAGATGTTGAGCGCTTATTCTTTACTACAGCTGGTCCTTTCAGGCATTTATCTTACAATATCATCAGTTCTTAGATGACGTTCTCTTCAGTCAAGCTACATGCTTGCCTTTCTAAATTTGCAGGTTGCCCAGTGAACACAGTCTCTGGTAGGAATCCATCAGTCGGCAAGTTTGCTAAAGGTGTGATGTTATCAGCAGTTCAGTTTCGTGGTTTTCCACGTGCTGCAGTACTGTACAAGAAAAGCAAAGCAGCAGGGGAAGCGTGCATGTTAGGGAGGATAATAGCATAGCAGAAAGCTTCCTGATTCTCAAATGAGTGGGAGTTCCTTCTGATAACATGGGATTACAGTGGATTTGCAACCAGAACATTGGGTTTTACTAAGTCGGTGTATCAAAGCTTTTTCTCCCCATTGTCAGCTGGTTGAGTGATGTTTGCGTGAGGTTGGAAGCTGGTGTAGGACACTACCTGCCAAATCTTGTAAAATGACAGTGACTGCAAAACATGGGGCTAAATGAAGGGGACTATATGCACACTCTTTTTGTAGCATGGAGTAGAGAGGGGCCGTGGGGAGATCAGAGACCTGGAAGGCACAGCATGTGTATGCAGGTTCCTGCTCCTAGCTTCATACTGCTGTTTTTTGGGATGTACCTGTACCATGAGGTCTCATACTAAAGTACAGACTGTTTATATTTGCGTGGCATGATGCTGTGAGGTACTCATCCACTATCATCCAGAAGGGAGATGTGTCTAGAAAACACCCAGTTTTCCACCCAGTCTGCCTAGGATTTATGGTGAGATCATAGAATCATAGAATCATCCAGGTTGGAAGAGACCCCTGGGATCATAGAGTTCAACCATCTACCCTACACTACAAAGTTCTCCCCTATATCATATCCCCCAACACCACATCTAAATGTCTCTTAAACACATCCAGGGATGGTGACTCAACCACCTCCCTGGGCAGCCTATTCCAATGCCCGACCACTCTTTCTGTGAAAAATTCTTTCCTAATGTTCAGTCTAAACCTACCCTGCTGGAGCTTGAAGCCATTCCCTCTTGTTCTGTCGTTAATTACCTGTGCGAAGAGACCAGCACCAACCTCTCTACAGTGTCCTTTCAAGTAGTTGTAGAGAGTGATGAGGTCTCCCCTCAGCCTCCTCTTCCTCATACTAAACAGTCCCAGTTCCTTCAACCGCTCTTCATAAGATTTATTCTCCAGGCCCTTCACCAGCTTCGTTGCCCTCCTTTGCACTCGCTCCAGCACCTTGATATCTCTCTTGGATTGAGGTGCCCAAAACTGGACACAATACTCGAGGTGTGGCCTCACCAGTGCTAAATCTAGATCTTCACCATCAACTCTGTACAAGGAGCTCCCTGCATCTTTTCATTGTTTCCCAGGACAGAATAGTCCTTTATATCCTATTGCTTAACTCTGGAAAGTTAAACTAAATTAACAATGCAAAACTAAAATATAAATTGACATTATTGCTAAGTTGTGCCTTTAATTTCAGAGCTGTATGCTGTGGCAGACTGTGACTTCTCCATTGTCCAAAAACTTAGATTTAGGAGGCTAAATAGTGAGTATGTGTCCAGGGGAGCAAGGAGCTAGAGATCAGTGGCACTGATGTCATGTTCACTTTGCCTCTGTAAGAGAATTAATTAAACTTCACACAGACAGAAAAGTGAAGCACTGAAATCATGAATGAAACCAGAATGAAAGGCAATTGCACATTTTCTCATGTTTGCTGCAACTGAGTAAAAGACAGGCCATGTTCTCTCCCCTTTGAACCTAAGAACAGCTCCAGTGAGTCAGAGCAGAGATTTGCCTGTTCCAACGTCTCGTGCATGATATGGGCTAATAGTAGAGCCCTGGGTAAAAAGTTTAAATACTAGGCAAGCATACAGACTTGTTTCTCTCAGTGTACCCTTCCAGATTCTGGAAGTCTGCAGCTAGGGATTTCTTCAGCCAAGTTTGTATCCACATCTCCATGCTGAATCATTTTTCATGGACTTTTGCAGGACTCAAAGTCAATTCATTCACAGAGCTGTCTTTGCTCTTGAGGATAGGACACGAAAAGGCTATAGAAATACAAACCACCAGTGCATCAAGAGCTGGTACTTACCAACTCTGTGTTGTGGAAATGAGTTTCACTTCTTTGGTGTTACTCATGACTCTCACTTCAGTCCTACTCATGACTCCTACAAATGCAAGAAGAGATTTGGGCCTTTTTAGTATATTGTATATTGTTTAACAGGTAATGCCTGTACACACAGCAAAATCTTTAGATTTAGCATATGCTGTTTCCTCATCAGAAGCTATTAGCCTCCACCTGTTAACCACAAATTTTTTTCAGGCACTAAATTAAAATGAAAAGCTGCTGAAGACTGCATAGGAAGTCTGTAATTGCTATGAAATGAGGATGAAATTCACTTTGCATCACTTCCTAAATGGCGGCTTCTGGTACTTCTCCTGACCAAGGATTCAATGGAAGCAAAAATCTGCAAAGGAAGCAACACTTTGCAGGAGTACCGACAGTACTGGGTATGTGTGTACAAGACTTCTTACTGCTTAGTTCATTTACCCTTTCTAAAGGGAGGAACTCTAGGCAATTTTGATGGAATAGTCAAATAATTTCGTTGAGCCAAATACAAGGAGAAGCAAGATTTTATATTCCTTAATTATGCTAACTTTACTTTGGCAACATATTATAAATAATTCTGCATATGCCCAGAAAAAAAATAAATTACATAAAACTACATTCACCCCATAGCCCCCCCAACCCTATGGTTGGATCCGATATGGGTCTTTTCCAATTCATAAACTCTTCAGGTGACTCTTCAGGGACTGCTTGTGCACTGTCATTATCACAGTACAGGAGCTCACTGTGCTTGTACCCTTGACAAATTCCCAGAGGTTTCTTTTCAAATCAGATTGCATGATCAGATCCCATTAAAAATCTTCAGCCTTTGTATTAGCATAAGCACTGTTCAGGTTTGAAACATAATTCTGCTTTATAGAAAAGCAGAATTTTCAGAAGAAATGTAATGCTATGATCTAATGATTGAGACTCACTATTTTTGTAAAACACAAAAATTTGGCAGTATTCTCTCTTTAGTAATCCTTTCGGAAAAACTAAGCTTCTTAATAAATCTCAGTAGCCATGGATGGAAATCCACCAACTGCAACAGTGTTTATTGACCTTTCCAAAGTGTTAGATTTAATTAGTCTTTCATTAGTACAACTGTACATAAACTAGTCAAGTCAGCTCTTTTTCATGTTTGCACTGATGATGTTCTTGGCTTCTTTTAGCCTTTACTGGTTCTTCGCTTTTAAGGACACGCTCGCACTTCAGTCTGCAGAGTATTGTGGAAATACCTGAGTTGACTCAGATACTGTGATCAGTTTAATTGCAGTGACCTGGAGATGAGCAGAGGGTTTACCCCACTTCTTGGCAGGCCAATCTGCAGTTTGGCTATGTCCAGCATTTGAGCGAGCTCCTTTGAAGCCAGCTTAACCATCTCTGCGCTACGCTACAGGTGTAGTGCAGGCGCGTGCCTCGGAGGTTTAGTGGTGCTTAATTCTCTGCTAATGTGCTCACTTGGTAAGCATGCTGAAGGAGCATCTCACACCAAAGAAAATATGAGTGGAGTCTTCATTATATACCTTTCTGCTTTCTTCCATGCTTTCAGTGTCTTACCAAAAGCAGCTGAAGTCAGGGCCAGGAGGATGTCTGGCTTTCTCCAACTATATTATTAAAGCAGTGCAGCTATGGAAATAATATGACTACAACATTTAGGAGGTCTTTGTTTATCCAGCTGCCGTCTTATGGTGAACATGTATCTTTCAACATAAAGGGGAGTATAGAGTGGGAATCAGAGAAAAATATCTGATGTCACACCAAACACAGGTATTCAAACCTTTAGTTACATCAGCATGTTTATTATCAGCATGTTTATTATGAACACTTTGCTATCAAATTACTTATGGTGCCTTTTCAAGATATTTTTTCCCTTGGTAACACAGTCTGAAGTTCTAAGAATACCTTTCCATATTTAAAAATACTGGCCATAGCCATATGCCCATTCATTCAAATACATACAAATTAGAACGTCCCCAATGGTTTATTTAATTCTAGTTATGCAAATCTATAGTGTAGTAAGGGCTACCAAAATTTCTAAAGTACTTGGAGTAAAATGTTTCTGTTAAATTATTTTTTATTATCAGCACAAAACTACAATGCGTTGACAGACATTTCCTTGCTACTGAAAATCTTTACATGTGCCTGTTAGAGAGGGTGTATATATGTATATAAAAGTAATCATTAATGTAATGGTGCTCAGAATGGTAATGTAGAATTCCATTTGACACCTCTTTCCCCAGAAGACCATACTCTGAAAAGTGCTGGGATATAAGTTCGAAAATCCTCAGAAATTTCTCACTGCAATTTCCCACAAGTCAACCATGTAAATGTGTACTTACGGTGTAGATCCCTGTGGCTCCCTAGGTGCTCTTCACACACTATGAAACACTCATTTAGATTTTCCTAGCTTCTCTCTTGGAGGCTTTGATTACTGAATTAATGAAATATGTTGCTATTTGGAATATCATTTTTCAGACGAGACGTTAGGAAAAACTCCATTAGGAGGGTATAGTGTCTCTGGAACAGGATACCCAGAGAGGTGCTGAAATCTGCTTCCTTGAAACTTTTCAAGACTTGGCCAGACAAAGCCATGGCTCTTCAGAAGTACTGCCTTCCTTTCCATTGGTGTTCTCTATTTTCTTATGCAAAATACTTTGCTTTTCCCTCAATGTTTATATTACCGTAATCTTTTTTGGTATTTCATGTAGCTTAAGACCAGACTTGACCACTGCAATGATTTAGTCTGATTATCTGCATTACACAGACTGCAGAACTTTACCAGGATTTCCTGGTGAAAGCTGTCTCATAGTTGCCTGAGAGTGTAAACTGTAAGGAAACAACTCAGTCTTGCTTTAAGGATTTCAGGTGGTGGTACATGCCCCAGTAACGTGGAGGGTTGACCTGAGAGATAACTATCCTTACAGCTGCTAATTTGCAGTTTGTTACCTGAATTTTTCCATTTTCAACTTTTGTGGATTTGTTTCTCCAGTATCTGATATCATCTTCTTCTGCATTGTTTACAATCAGAATTAAGACATTGTTTAGTACATTTAATTCCATTATTTTCTTATTTTAAGAATCTTCATTTTTTTTACCATGTGATTTTAAGCTGGGTACAGGATCCAGGGCTCTGTTATGATCTGTATTGATGCAGGCCTGCAGAAGAATAGTTAAAGGACATTGTTTCTGTTTACTGCTCTGGTATGAAGCAGTAGAGCAGAATTCTTGAAAAAGGGCATATATACATATATTTATTTGTATATGTATTTATGTGTGTATATATGTATTTTAAACAGCTGTAGCCTCAGTAGGGACTTCAGGGTACATTCTTCAGAAAAAATCATCAGTTCATTTTCTACTACTCAGATTGAGCAAGTACATTAAATTGTAGTCCTCAGTTACTGACATTCCCTTTTAGACTGAAAACTTCATAGCAGAAAGTGTGACTCTTATTTACTTATGAAATTGCTTGCTGCACTTTCAGGTACTACAAGATAGATAATAAGAAGAGTGGTTTGCAGAGGAAAATCTTCCGAATGATTCAGAAAATTATTATTGCTTATTATACGTTAGTAAAAGTATGCAATAAAAGCAACAGTAAACATTTCTTAATCTGCCTGAACCAAAATGTATGTAAACATAGTTCCTGATGTGATTCAAATGATATTTCCAAATACTGCTGTTTTGGGGATTACCATGGCCACATCTGAAAACTGCTCAGCTGCACAGTAGATTCATCCCAGATTTCTGAAGCTACCCTCGGATTTGTTGAGGGTATATCTCTTATGTTTGTTCACCTAACACCTAGGCTAAGGTGCAGGTCAAACCTAAAGCTACAGCACCGGAACCTTTTAAGATGTCACAAGCCACAACAAACAAACAGAGTGACAGGAATCAGCTGTGCTGTGACACACACTGCAGTGCTGAGGGGGTAAGGACAAATCCACACATGGATGTGGTACCTCGGTGGGGGGTGGGAATTACTCACTGGTTTTCAGAAGATCCCAGTGTTGTGTTGCTGTACCATGATGAAATAATGAAAGCTTGATGTAATGCTTCTGATTAGTTTTTCATTGGTTAAGTGTGTTGTCATTTGATACCCTGATGGAGAGGTTTTCAGAGGGGAGGGGTTGAGCCCTGCGAAACCTCAAAGCACTTTCTTTCCATTGTGGGCAGCTCAGTTAAGCTCTTATTAAACTCAGCTTTTTCTAATTTTGTAATTCACCTCCAGACATTTGCTTTTGCTCCAAACACAATATTAGCTGTAGATGTTTGTCTGTGTTTGTGCTGTGGGTTGTTTCATTGCTTATTGTTGTCTGGATTATCCTTTTCTACTGTCAGGTATCAATTAAATATTTGATTCTTTTTTGGCTATAAAATAGCTTGCTAATTGTTACACTCATGCTTTTGAATTCAGGACTTATTTGAGGTTTATCGGTGAAAATATATGTATTTAGATACATTGGAAATAACATATTCTTATTATAACTTTCGTTTACATGCAGTGGTCCATAAGCTACATAAGTTTTCCGGTATTGAAGATAAACTTAGCTGAAGTGAATTCACTTCAGTATTACTTCTTAATCCACCGGAATGTGTTTCCCTTTTCCTGGAAAAAACCTTTTTCAAGTCAGTTGCTCAAAATGTATCAAGTGACGAACTGCAGATAGCAAACTGAGCATTTGTTTGAGTTCATGCTTATTACAGCAGTGTTCTGGAAAGTGTTTGTGCTTAGGCTTTTAATAAACTCCCTCTAGAGATCAATTACCATGATTTGTCTAGTTACTATGGATAAGAGGTTTTGGGGGGTTGTTGTTGTTGTGGAAATGTTTTGTTAAACTGAAAGAGGCTTGAATGCTTTTATTCGGGCAGAATAAAAAGAGAATGGGAAGCAGAACACAGCATCTCTAAGGAAAAATAATAATTGAAATAGTCTTAGTGAAAGGACTCTGCACCATTACCAGTTCTTGTAGGACAATTTTGTCTGTGTGTTTTAGGCTTGTTCACAGGTAGCCCAGAATGTAGGTCAGCAGGAGGAGATGTGTAGGAAGGAGGATAAGCACCGATAAGTTAATACTCTTGACAAAGTTTTCTCACTATAAGGTTTCAGTATAATCAAAACCAGTTTAGCATTTGAGGAAAAGCACCATGAAATGGAGTAATGGAATTAGCTTTTATGTTTTTCCAGGAACCTAAACCACATTTCCTGTCACAACTGTATATTATTAATACAAGGCATCTGCTAAATCGGAGCTGCCCTAAAATGTGCACAAATATCATGCATCTGGTTTAAATCATTTATTTTTTGACGTTTGTGGTGAAAAACTAAAGCAAGATGCTGCCTCAACCCACCATAAAAAAAAAAAAAAGAGTATGATTTGGAATACAGCAAGTTTTCAGTATGGTCTCACAGACAGATAATATAATTCTGTTAATTTAGCAGCCAGGACTGTTACTGCCTGCATTTTTATGTCTTGCTTCCCTTTCATTTTGTATTCTATGGTTTCAGCAATTAGTTTCCAGTCACAGAGGGAAATGAGCAGCTATCTTAACTCATTCACTTTCCCAGCCCCCTGTCCTGTAGAACTGGGAGTAGAAAGCTGTTTGGTTTCTGATTTTTGGGGGGTGAGTGAGACAAAAGTCGTCTTTTGTCACGTTTCTCTGCAGGCTTAAGGCAAAGGGCCCAAAGTCTGATAACAAAATGGAATCATCTCAGGAACATAATGTCCGGAATACAATTTCCCAGGGGACTAATACCCTACCCAGACATTTTTCCACATTAATACCTGCTCTGAAAAATATCTATTACCACATTTTGTTTTAGATTACTTCAACATATAACAAGGATGACAGAGGCTTCTTTGGGAGCCAGACAAGCCTGGAAGTCTGGCACTGAGTCCTGGACTGTGAATCAGGACAACGAGACTCAGAAATTCCTGTGTAGTTTGCCCAGCCCTTTCCCAAAGGCCTGAGTGGAAGGGCTCTGGATAGTGTCACAGGTATCTGTGTCTGTGTGCTGTTTGTGTCACATTAGCCTCATCAGTCTGATGAATGGGTGGGAGATAGTATCTAAAATCCCACCTGATTACAGTAGGTGACTTACCAGAGGCCTCGAAGACTGGCATAAACTTTGCACAAAGGTAGCTCTAAGCTGAAATAACATGAGAGCCCTAAAGTGGAGATCAGTTCCCTTGCAGAGCTGATCAGCTCATTTTCCAAGGCCTCAAAATTCATTTTACGCTGACACCCACCATCTCTGCTTCCTCTCGTGCCAGTGTTGCTTGACCACCTCAGTCTTGGTCTTTGCTCTCTCCCTTCTCCTGAACAGCTCTACCCGTTCCCACAGATTGTGCCCTGAAAAAATCCCCTCAGCACTTAAAACAATTTGTTCTTAATGAAAAACGAAAACATGCTGAAACAAACAGTGGGAGGAGCTCCTCTACCGCTTTCTTCATTATTGTACCTGTGCCTTTTTTCATCCTTGGTCTGTTGCGATCGCTTGGCCATGTTTTGTCTAATTTAGGGATTCTGAGATTAAAGGACAGAAGTGTTAGCTAGTTCATGTCTGTAGTGCTGTACAGGTTTATACCAGCTAAGCATCTGAATTCATGTGTGCTAAAAACTCTTTCGTAGACTATTCGAGTGACATTTCACATATGGAGGGAGTAACTTGCCTATCCAGCCATACAGCCAGTTTGAGCCCTGAATATTTTGGCTGTAAAGTAACGATGCTATCCAGAATCAAAGAGTGAAAGGAGACTTTTTATAACCTGTTTCTTAAAAGCAGATCTGGGGATCTGAAAGCCAGGTTGGGTGTTTTAAGGTTCACACATCTATAGGATAAAGATTTTGCAATTAGAGTTAATTAATAATTTTCTTGGTTGATGAACCAAATCCAAATCCTCTTCACCCAGTTCAGACTGTGAAAACAGAAAATATTGTTTGGAGTTTACTCTCCAATGGGACTAATTATTCTCTGTATTTCACCCATCACATTATAATCCTCTTCAGAGAAAAGAAAGAATAAATGTTCTCATTAAATTCTGAAACAGGCATTTTTTTTCTGACAAGTTGCTCTTCCTTTGAAGAGGCTAATATCCAATGATAGAAATTGTAAAGAATAAATAAAAAAGCTTTGTAGAGAATGATTTACTTAAAATTACACTGTCAAAGAGGTTTTCATAATAATTAAAAAAAAATTCACAATGCTTGTGATGAAAACACTACTGAAACTGCAATCTGCTTACTCACCTGGTGGTATTTTCATGTTCTTACTTAATGAACACACTCTTTGTTTTATTATTGTAAGGCTGCCTGGGAGAGCTGGGCTGGTAGCATTGACTCTTTCCTCAAAGACAGAAGTCTCAATTGAGCAAATCAGTCCTATTCAGCAAACCACTTGAGCATGCTCTCAAGTTCCATTAATTCGAATGATTTTCTGATCTGGAGACTAAAGGGTCCCTAGTAGCCACACAAGGCTTTTGCTCTCATTCTTTGCAGTAGGACCAGATGTTTTGGGTACAGTGTGTGTATTGGGGTGAAGCTGCTCTTCTCGGTAGCTGTGTAAACACATTTCTGGTTTTCCTGTGAGTGTGGTGTGTGTTGGTATCCAAGGGAGAATGAACTGCTGGGTGAAGGAGAATTACCTCTCATAGAGGGTAGAGAGCAGTTTAATACCTTTAAAATCAAATTATTTTGGTACTATGCTAATTCAAAAGTGAACTCCTTTGAGAAGGCAGACATGGTCAAATGAGGCTCCTGTGAACAGTTATAAACCTGGACTTTTTCTCTCAAAGAGTAATTTCATCATTCCTGGAACCCCATCAGAAAAGTGTGCCTGATGAAACATGTCTTGGCTGCAAGGTGAAGAAATAACTTTTCCTTAGTTAAGGAATGTCGGTCCAAATGAAGAGAAGCAGCTCCACACTTAGCAGATCTATTTTTATGTATATCTCAAACAGGGTCATTTTGACCTGTATGATGGTCCTACCTGAGAAAAACTTCCCTCTCATACCTAGGAAAAACTTGTCTTAGCTGGGAAGTAATTCATCTGAAGAAGTGTAGTCTGAAGAAGGGAATGATTATGTAGTTATCCAGGCCTGTTTGCTTGCCGAAGTGTTACTGAGGGGCAGAAAATGTCCCGGAGAAGATCATATCGAATTTTGGTGGTACTGTGCTTGTAGGCTTATACCAGTTATATGAGGGCAGCTCTAAGACTAAAAGGTGCTTGTACCCATTTGACCAAAGTCCCCTGAACAACACGACAATGTTTTAATGATTCCCTGTCCTGCTGCCGCTGGCTCCTGCTATCTGCTCTCCCTCCGCTACAGAACTTCTCAGTAGTTCGTTCCACTCCCAGCCTCAGAGTTTGTCTCCGTGGGTACCAGATCTGGATCCATGGACAGCTGCTGTGTCCTCTGTGAGTTGTTCTGTGTTACAGTTAGTGTAATCCATCAAAACTGGAATCACTGCTTTACTTTTTGATCTACATGCTTTTTCAGGCTGACTTATTCTCAATCTAATTTTCTGATACAGCTACTATCTAGTATAAGTAAGGTATTAGAGACTCTGGCACTTTGAGATTCTCTGATTCAGGCACTTGAATCACTATATGGCTGATACCTGCTGTCAGCCAGCTCCTAAAACAATGTTAGAAAAGGTCTGCATTGCCCTGGGAAAGTGGCATTATCCTGTCCTAATTTTTAAAACTACACTGCACCTATTCTGTGTACTCTTAACAAAAAATATGCTGTGGACCATACCAAAGAAATATGTATCCCACAGCTAAGTCCACATAATTTTATTTATTTTTTTTTAACACACAAGTTCAGACATGGTTTTCAAGCATGATGAATAGAGAACAATGTCCTGTTTGTGTGGGTGTGTGCACTGTCAAGCAGGCGAGGTTTAAGTGACTGCAGATTTTTGAATGGGAATCAAAAAAGGTCATTTGGAAACGGACAACATTAGCTCCTGCGCAGTTTGCGACTAAACATCTGGGATTCACAAAGGACACTAGGAAAATGAATTAGTAGTAAACAGGATTTTGCAGGTTTCTTCCACAGAAAGAGCAATACCAAGAATAAAAACGGTAACAGAGTAGAAAATGATCAAAAATTGTGCTGTGTGCACTTAAGCTGCTTTTAACAATTATGTTCTTCTTTCTTTCTTTGGTTGTTTTGTTTTTTTTTTTTTTTCTTTCACTCAGAGCCTTAAAAATTGACTAGTTCTAATGAAAAGGAAAAGATGCTGATGTTATACAGTAGTGGAAAACAAACCAATTTGTTGAAAATTACTGTTGAAAAGTATTCTTCACTAATAGGTCACATTTATCCTCTTGAAACATTGTGCAAAATTCTAAATTCTTCTGAGGCTGTAGTGAATGTTTTTCATCTTTACAATAATGTTTTGAGGAATCACAGATAGCAGGCATCTCAGAAGGGGAACATAAGTACCCTCCCGAAGCAGTTTTTACCATAATATCATACTTCTCTACCTATTTTCTCCCCTCTTCATAAAATACCAAAAAAAAAATTACTTGCTTTCAAGCTATAATAACTTAGCAATTTCTTCATTTACGCCCTTCAAGAAGGTATATATCATACTTACAGTTGTTTCATCTGCCTCTTTCTGTTGATTCCCTCCGTTTCAGAAAATGGACAAAAATGAGAGTAGCTATTGATGTGAAGAATACTGATGCATTATTTTAACATATTTATTCCCTGTAAACATTCATTAGTTAAAAACGACGCTTTTCTCAAAGCACTTCCCAGCACATTCTTAAAACACAGTTATCCAAATAGACTACTCCAAGAGCAGGCATCGCCCAGGCATTAATAACCCGGTAGCTGAAGGCTTGTTGGCTTTCTTACCAGAGCCATTCTCTTACTTTCTCTCAGATCGGGGACGCAAATGTGCCTTGCAGCATGCCTTGAAGGTTGATGAAGTCAGACTGTTATTGGCAATAGTTAGTCTTTAGAGGGGACGCATCAAATATTGTTCTGAGCGCAAGACAAAACCTGAAATTCCCAGTTCCGGCTCTGACAATAATTTTATCCAAGGTTTTGCGTAAATCACTTGATCTTTTCACTTCAGTGTCTTTATATGTGAAATACTGATAATATCACTTTGTTTTGCGGAGCAGATTTACAAGATGTTGGAAAATTAATGCTTGGAAAACATTTTGATGATAAAAAGTTCATTTTAAGTGTAAGATTTAATAGAAGCAGCTCATAAGAATGGTGTTCTGTACTCTGTTATAAAGTAATCAGGACAGATTAAATGCTTAAGTCAAACTGCAGGACCTACAACTGTGTTTTTAGAGCAATCCACAATAGCATTTCCTTAGAAAAAGCTATAGAAAGTGGAAACCAAAAATGCTCCCTACTGTTTCCTTGTGGTAAGAATGTTGCAACAGAAATGGCGAAGAGAGATATTGTTCAGAATATTTTACTCAAAATGTCCACAGAATGTTTCAGTTGAAAACAAACCAACAACTCGGTGGAGAGTTGTACTGGGCATACAGTTGCCTCGGAGTGTAGGTCAGCAACAGTCCTGAAGATTAAGTGTCTGTCTTTTGTGTTGCAAAGTAGCCATAGATCAGGTGGCAGCAAGTCTGGAGCAGAACAAAGTGAGTAGCAAAAAATGGCTTTAGAAGGCAGAGTTTTCTCAAAGACCACATTTCAAAACAAAAAGCAATTTCAGCCATGAGTGGAATCGAAGAAGTTTATTTCTTAGCCTTGTTCTCTATGTATGGGCTGCAACTCTGATTGATGAGGCTAGTTGAGCCAGGTCTGTTTTCTGTCCCTTCCTGTAGAAACTCCCTTCTGGAGAAAAAGCTGTGAACTGTCACAACTCCAAAGAAGGACCGGCATCTCAAACAGAAATTGGGTAAACTGGAGGTTACCTAACTGAACGCTGCCACTTAAAACCAGTTAATGCCAGTGATGCTCTAACATTTCCCTGTCAGACCCAAAATATCTTCAGGCACCTGGAGCTTGGCTTTATTTCTTGTGCAGACTCCCCTTGTACCCTTGTCACAGGAGTGCTGTGAAAACTTGTAGGGTGTCTCTGAGTTCAGTGATGGCCTGTCTGTACTCCTCAAGGTCTGCTAGGAGTGTGTTTGCCCCAGCAGCCAGAGCAGGTACCGATCCCAACATCCTCAAGGCAGCCATCATCACTTTCTATTTAAAATACAAATGGTTAGGCCCCCTTTGGCACAACCTAAAGCTCAGAGCAAACCTCAGGGTGTGATAGTGGCAGATCTTGCATTCAGCCTTGGAGCTCCCACCTGGCTCCATAATAGAAGTGAGCTCATGAAAAACAATGTAGTGGAGAAAGAGAGCTCTTCACTTTTCCATGGAAGGGCTGTCACCTGACAACAACAACAACAAAAATAAAACAGAATGCAGGGTACTTGGGGCCAAAAAGAGTAAAAAGTGCAAGCGTGGGGCCGTACCCGTATCTGGGACACTCACAAGGGAAAGGATTTTTCTGGTTTTCGGTCTTCCATACAATTGTTTTTGTATTTTGCACTAAATCTCCATTGATTCAACTGTGTAAACTACTGTCCAGAGATGGTGACTCTCAGTTGTCTCCTCCAGGCAGCCTAGAGGATGATCTTGTAGGGCTCGCATCACTTGGGTGGGCTGGTCCTTACTCAGTTCCTTTTCCATGTCAAGGTGGTGTTTTAAAGAGGTGAATCCTTTTCTCCTTAAGGCAGGAAGATTATGGCAGTTCAGGGTAGACGTGAGGTTTGCAACCTATTCCAGAACTACAGTAGTCAATGAAGACATCGTGCACTGAAAGCAGCACCTTGTCCTGAGGCAGCAATTTGATGTATTTGCAAATCATGTTGCAGTTATAAGCCACAGTTGGCAGTGACCCACTTTTTTATTGTACACAATGTTACTCAGTTGATTTGTGCTAGTTGCAGAGCAAAATTTTGGCATATCAAATAGCTGTAAATATTTATGAGTTAAATGCAATTTTTGCTAATATTTTAGCACCGTTATATGAAGAGATTATCTGCAAAGGGTGAGATGTTGCTGGCATTTTGCACAGGCACAAAGAGAGTTTTTGAATTCTTTTCCTATTGAAAGGCATAATTTCAAGAACAATCTACAAAGTGTTTCAAGTATGATGGAGCACTTCCTGTTGTTTATAAACATTTATGGCCTGTTTACATAAATACAGAAGCAAAATAGAAGATGTCTGCATCCCAAAGTCAGGTTTTTTGTGACTTGGAAGCCCATCCTGGACTACCAGGAAGAGGAGGTACCAGTACCTTCTTTCAGTACCATCCTGGAAGACCTGTCTTGAAGAAAAGGTGAAACATAACGTGGAGACAAATTAGGAGGAAGTCAATGCACAAAGCAAGAAAGCTTCTCAGAAAAAACATACAAAAGCATTTGTTTTCTGAAATATCCCTAGAGGAATGCTCCTTCTGACCAGTAATATGTTAGCTTAGTTCTTAAGGTGTCATCCATGTACTTAAGTAGGAAACCAGCTATAAGCTTTTTATTTGCAATACAACGTGGAGGCAGCTGCAGACTGATCTAAGTGTGTGTATGTGTAAGGGAAAAAGGAACCTGCAGCCATAAGGCCGTGAATATACTTGCACTGACTTTAGTATTCAGTGACTTTTTAATATCCATGTTGTGGTAGAGCTTAGAAGGAACAATTGGCAACTAAGGCATCATTGAACAGGCCCCACACAATTATGGAACAAAACATCCCTGAAGAGAGGGCAGCCTGAATAATAAGGAAAATATTGGCATAACAAATGAAGCTAAGATGTAGCAAAATCCGTTCATAGAAGATATCAGAATCCACTTAGAAATGTTTTTAAGAAATATTTCTACCAGACAGTTGACATAAAAGACTAAGGTGTATATCTTTGCCTGATTGCTATGAGGGAGAAGTTTCTGAGTCCTCTGCTGGTTTTGTCTGGACAGGGCTGTATTGGTTCCATTTGTGATGTTGTGAACAGCCAACTCCACTGAGTTCTCTTAGTTTCATAGACCTTAAAAAGACAAAAAAAACCGCCAAACAACATTCTGCCAAATAGAAATAATCAACCTGGAATGTATTCCCACTCTGTCACAAAGATACAGCAAGCAATAGGAAGTAAAGGATAAATTTGTAAAATACAGGTGGTTGCGGTAGTTGAAATGATCCTTTACTGGTTGTTCATGTAGCGAAGTGGTGTGAAGAGATGGAGAGTTTAGAAAATTTGTTCAGTTGGCAGGGAGAAAGAGCGATCTGTCTGAATATTTTTTGTCAATTATCATATAGTAATCTCACACGTATTTTGGTTTTTTGCTACATTTATTCCATTCACTGAACTGATTAAAAAGGCTATGTTTTCAGGAATATAACTATGGATTAAATATAGATGTGCACAGATAGGAGTAATTTCTTATGCCACTGAAAAAGACGTCTATAATGTGGTATGATAGAATGAGATTTGCATCTGATTTACAACTTCAGTATAACTAAATTTAAAACACCTTTTGGATCACTTACATTTTGTCAGCTACTGGCCCTGTTGGAGGTCAGGTGGGAGTCTTGCCATCGTTTGTAATAATCTAAATTATAATTGAGTAAACTGGCTGTAATCTGGCCTTTTTTCTGAATTTCCTTCCTTTATTATTTAAAAATAAGTAATACCTGAAGTAGGGATTTTTTTTGAAGAATCCCTTCTCCCATGTTTGGGGTGGTCCATCCATTCTGCCCAGGGATGACTGAGATACTGAAACACTGAGGTGTTTAAATACTCCAGTAGTGGATTATCCACTTCCTCGCTAGCAATCATGGAAGATTTCAATATGATGGCTAAGGTATGCAGGAGTTGACTCACCATCCCCTTAACTTCCATCATTTCACACTTAAAGCTAGACGTCTAAGTAATACTGTGGGAAAAGGCATAAAAAACCCCTTTGTGTTTAACAGCTGGCAACTTAGAAACTAGGACTCAAGCATGATTAACCAAGACTCAGACATGATCAAGGTAGCACAGTTGAACCTCACCCCAGGTACAGTAACCAAACACAAGTGGACTCTACATCCATGGTGAGAGTAAGGCTGCATGACTTCACTTACAATACTGTTTTTGTTGGAGGGAAAAATGGATAATCAGTAAAGAAATCCATTAAAAGGCTCAGACAAGGAGTGGTTTCCCAGCATGAATCCAACAGTGAGCTGCTTAGTTACAATACAGTATTAATTTAATGTATTTTTTCCAAAAGTAATTTTATGAATCCTCAGTCAGAAGCATGATGGTAATTTTCCAGCCTCAGAGCATGAAACAAGTTCTCAAAGATGCAAGAGATTCGTTAAAAGGAAGCCAGGAAAATTATTGTATCTGCACGCACAGCAATACTGGCTTTGCCATTGCAAGGATCTCTTTATAAACAATGTCTACATAGATACGGCTAAAGGTGATGGGGAGAAGAAAATGCTTGGCACTTCACAAAGAGCCAGTTTCAGGGATGGGGATCAGATAAGAGAGGGACCTGTGAAGATGGGGCTATTTGCAATGCTGACCAACTTAGTGTAATGTTCACTTTTCATTAAGCCAAGCCAGAAAAGGGCAAACTTGCATGTTATCTCCCTAGAGTCCCTAACTCTGTGCCTGAGATCTCCAGAGGGAGGGTTCATGTTAACCTCAGTTGTGTCATATTTAACTTGGCTATTGGAAGACTCACTTGGCTCTCCTTGTAAATACCACACCTTTCATATTTCTGACTCTCCCCATTTAAATACTGCTGTTTTGCTTCATGGAGATTTCTTGTCATACTTGTAATTTCTTCTAAATATACATAGTTCTTCCTGCTGTCTGCTGCTGAACTTATAATCTGCAGACTCTCAGTGGGTGCTGATTGTGTCCCGTCACTCAGATGTTGCACGCAGGGTGCATTACTGTGTGATTTCCAGAGGGTGAATGAGGCTTGGTTCACTGATGTGAAACATCAACCTGTAAGGGAAAGCTCTAAGGCACCGCTTGTAATTCCCAGGGGGACTTTACATTCAGAAAAGCAGTGAGAAGCCCTATGCTTTAGCCTGACTGAGGACTCCACTGCTGGTTTCATACTCCTTTTGATTTCTTAATGGCATGTGAAACAAATGACAAGTTAAAAAAGGGTTTCCTCAAAAATGCACGTTTTGGTTTACTTTCCCTGCTGCAGAATGCCTCAGTCACCCACCTCATTGCCTTTTATGGTCCCACCCTGCCCTGCCCCCATGGCCACCACAAGGCTCTAAAAATGAAGAGTTCTGAAACAAGCTCACCTCAGAACTTGCACAGAAAGGCAATACTAAGGGCCTTTCTAAAAGTGCTCCTGCTACTTCTGTCCTCCTTGATTCTGGAATCGTTTGCTGAAGTTTCTGATGATCACATCTATAGCTGATCGCATAAGAAAGGGAGACTCTCACCAAATGGCATTTGAACCTTACAGTCAAAACTCAACGATTCTGACTGAGGTGCTATACCAGCTTCAGAAGAGATGGAAATAAAAAAAGGCAACATGAACATCTGCCAGAGACAGACTCTCTTCTAGTAGTGCTTGAACTGATCTGCAAGAGGCTGGCATTGCACCCTGCACTGTTTATCAAGGCCATGGTGGAGACTGGATGCCTTCCAGCTGGCTCCCAGTAGTGAAGATGGACATGGACCCCTTTGGCAGGTTGTTGCCTCTGCACTCTGTCACCATTGGACAGAGTGGTGGAGAATAAGAGTAGTTCAAACCTTCAAGCAGGAGTGATACTCTGAATTTGTCCCAGAGAAACACCTCTACCATCACAAATCATCATTCTGCCCAAGGTGGATTGCTTTTTTGGCCTTGGAGAAACTTGTCACACATGTTCTCAGCATCATACCACTTTCTTCCCAAAGGGCAGATGCCTTGAAGAGGCTGCCAGGCCTATGCAGCTGCTGGGTCACTGGGCAAGAAACCTTTAAAATACGTTACTTTCTTGCTGATAAATGAGAAGTGAGGCTTTCTGCTGCCACTTTTCTAGGGTTTTTGCTCTCAGGTTCCTCTGCTGCCTGTCAGTGACTATAGCAGCAGCAGGACTCGCTTCTTAATTGTGCCATCTAAAATGGTGAGGGCCATGTCAATGCGTAGGTGTTTATGCCAGTAATGTTCAGCAGCTTAGTTTACAGCTAGTCTTGCAAAGTCATTCATTGAGTTTCTTGTCATGTTTTACTAATAAAATTCTTTGAATAAGGGTGGGTAGAAAAAAAATAAAAATTATCTAATGTAGAAGTCCAGGCAGTGAGATCTTCCAGCTGGGAACATTGTCAGAGTTTGTCAGTGTTCCTGCCCCACGGGCTTGGCAGTGACCTTTGTGGAAGGGTAGCTGCCCACCTGGTTAGAGGATGCTTGGGCTCCTAGATGTCACCACATAACTAATGACAAAGATGTCCTTTTCAGTATAATCTGATGTAACGGCTGTAACTTGTTATACCTTTTCCCTTTTGGAAGCTGCAGTACCACTCCTGCGTGCATACTGTTTGTGTTATGCAGCCATCTAGAGGGCCTGCTGCCTATACCAACTTCACACCATTGACCAGAAACCACGAAACTGCAGGAAAATACAAGCTCTGCTGACCCTTAGTGGCCATAAGTCGGCTGCAGTGCTGTGGAATGTTTTTACAAATGCAGGAGTGCTGTTCTGGTGCTTTCATGCAGGTGATGTAGTATTTTTTGTTGGGGGGAGAAGGTACTGACTAACCTGCTGGGGGCAAAAATTGGGGAAGCCCTGTCAGCAGAGAAGAGGATCTGGGTATCATAGAGGAGAATGTAGCTGACCTTGAGATTTTATGACAGTTGCACAGAGTAAATACAATATCTTACACCTAGGGGCTATCAAAATTGACACTGTATATTGAAGCTAAGTAATTTCCTGGCAAAGAGAGACAAGAAGAAAAATTGAAGGCAAAAAGAAAAATTATTAGAGACCGCCATGTGGCTCTGATGGAAAGATGTCACTCTTGGAGACACCAGGAGACGCATGTCTGGTCAGGTAGGGAAGACTTAACCCCTTGTACCAGTGAGACTTCACCTGGAGTATCAGACACAAGCCTGGTGTTCAAAGATCAGGAAACAGGAATTTGAATATGCAAAGAAGGTCTCAAGGTGATCAGGAGAACTGAAACCCCATTTAAAAGAGGAACCTAAAGATCCAGCAAGACAACATCCACAAAAGGGTATGAGATGTTTTCCTCGTTAAAAAATGACATCACTGATGTCAACAACAGAGAAGGATAAAAGTCACATTGTGCAAGATCAGATGAACATAAATTGCCCAAACCTTTTGGCCTGGAAAGTCAATGTGTTTTTAATGCTAAGAGCAGTGAGGTTCATTAGCTGCATCTGAAGTGCCAAGAGGAGGGAACCCTCTCACCCTGCTAAAATGCAGGTTGATCCATGATGTGGTTGTCAGCACCAGCACTTCCAGCCCCACATTCCTGTTTTGGTGGTGCTCTTCAGACCTGCTAATTTCTCAAGTTATATCGTGATGACTGTAAAAAGTGTCTCTGCACTCGCGTACCTCACACTCCAGGAGGGGGGAAAAGTCTATGAGAGGCTGTTATGGGCATCCTTTTGGTCTGAATACAATTCTTCACTTTTACTTAATCATTAATTTACACAACATGTCTTGGAACAGCTTTTCAGAGGCCGATACCTTTAAGAAAATGTCTATGTTTTCACTCTTCCTTGCAGCACCTGTCTCCCAGTGCCATCCCTGTGGCTTTTCCCAGCTCCTGTAAAACAGTGAAGCCAGCACCCTTTTCCAAGGATGCCTTTATGCAAGTGATACTCTTACGATCCCTCAGCTGTGAGGGTGCCTGCATCCACAGTCAGATCCTGATAAATGCTACAGAAACAGAGACCAGAACCCAAATGGTTCATACGTTTGATATAAGCCAACTGATAGGTTCTCAGCAGATCTAAGCAGACCTGTATCACACATTTCATGCCCAAAGACAACAATGTTTCATGCAATCATAGAATACCTTGGGTTGGAAGGGACCTTTAAAGGTCATTTAGTCTAACCCCCATGCAACGAGCAGGGACTTCTTCAACTAGATCAGGTTGCTCAGAGCCCCGTCCAACCTGACCTTGAATGTTTGCAGGGATAGAGCATCTACCACCTCTCTGGGCAACTTGTTCCAGTGTTTCACGACTCTTATTGTACAAAATGTCTTCCTTCTATCTAGTCTAAATTTACCCTCTTTTAGTTTAAAGCCATTACCCCTTGTCCTATCATAACAGGCCCTGCTAAAATGTTTGTCCCCATCTTTCCTGTAGGCCCCCTTTAAGTACTGAAAGGCTGCTATAAAGTCTTCCTGGAGCTTTCTCTTCTCCAGGCTGAACAGTCCCAACTCTCTCAGCCTGTCCTCATAGGACAGGTGTTCCATCCCTCTGATCACTTTTGTGGCCCTCCTCTGGACCTACTCTGACAGGTTTATGTCTGGAGGGCCCCAGAGCTGGACACAGCACTCCAGGTGGGGTCCCACCAGATTGGAGTAAAGGGGTAGAATCCCCTTCCTTAACCTGCTGGCCACACTTCTTTTCATGCAGCCCAGGATGCGGCTGGCTTTCTGGGCTGTGAGTGCACACTGCTGGCTCATGTCCAGCTTTTCATCCACCAGTACCCCCAAGTCCTTCTCCTCAGGGCGGCTCTCAAGCCCTTTACCCCCCGAGTCGGTATTGATGCCGGTCGGTTGCTCCGACACAGGTGCAGGACCTTGCACTTGGCCTTATTGAACCTCATACAGCCGCAGCCGGGGAGGAGGCAGAGCGCGGCCTGCCCACGCCCCGCCTTCACGGAGCTGCCGGCCGTGACGGGCGGAGCCGCAGCGCCACAGCCCGAGGCCCGGCGGGGCCGGCGCAGGCCGCGGGGCTTGCTCCACCGCGGCGGGAGGGCTGCGGCGCCGCTCGGCGGCCGGGAGAGGCTGCGCAGGGGCGGGGAGCTCCGCCCCGCTCCCGCCCACCCTCCGTGGGGGGCGGCCGCGGCGGGCGGGGCCGCGGCCGGGTGTTCTGTGGAGCGGTGGGGGTGTCTTGATCCCAGAGCGGCCCCTCGCCGGGGGTCCGCTTGCCCGCCGCAGGGCTGGAGTTTCGGCTCGACCCACCCGGGTTTGCTGCTCCCGCTCCTGGCGGCGGAGCCCTCCTCAGGTAAGGGAAGAGCGGGGTCCCTCCTTCGCTCCCCTCAGTCCCGAGTCGGCGAGAGCACCCGGGGACCGCCCCTGGCTCTAGTCCTGCCCTAGGGCCCCCACCGGGCCCGGGCCGTACTGAGCCCTCAGCCCCGGGGCCTCCGCAGCCGTCGCGGCCGGGCAGGGCTCACTTAGTCTCCCCTCCCGGCGGAGCCCGGTCGCCCCACTGCCCCGACCCGCCTCGCCGCAGGGCCCGGGCAGCGCCGGGGCCTGAGACGCGCTCCGTGGCTGCTGCCCTGCCCTCCCAGGTCCCCCACCGAGGGCTCGGCGTGCGGTGCCCGATGCGGGGTGTCCCGCTGATCGGTACTTGTCCGTTTTCCGCAGGGAAACCTCTCCCGTCCCCTCTTTCCCTGCAGGGAGGCTGCCGGCGGGGTCTGCGGGGAAGCAGCCCCCGGGCCGATGGTGCTGCCGGCCTGGGAAATGTGTCTCTACGGGCTCCTGGCCGTGGGCTCCCACCTCTACGCTTTCTACGAAGCGCACCAAGTGTCTCAAAGTAAGTCTGCGATGTGGCTGTGCTCGCTCCGGCAGCGCTTCCAGCTGGCGGCCGGTGAGGCTGTTCGGCTTGAGTTGTCCTCTCTGGGTTGGTTTTACTTCGCTCTTCTGCAAGGAGTGCCTGTGCGATCCCTGGCTGCAAACCAGCCCTCTGTGAGGAAGCAGTAGCCAGGTGCCAGCTGGGCAGAGAGCTTTTCCCAAGGCTTTTCTGCATCGAGTGCTGGGACACCCACCCTTGGCAGTGGTGTCCTGGCACTTGGCTGTCAGGAAAGAGATGAGGGAGACCTCTCAAACTCAGCTGCTCAAATGTGGGAAGTGCAGGAATGTTGGCTCTGAACTGAGTTTTTTCCTGGCTGGTCTTGAACCTTCTCACCTGCAGCTGCTTGGAGGTGGGTGGTTAGAAGCAGCTGTGCCTCCTGATGGTGCTTGGTCTAGCCTGAACCTGGGGAGGCCCCAGGGCAGGTGTGGCTCCCAGCCTGGAGCTCTGTGGCTCCTGTGGTGGGTTTTCTGTGCAGCTTTTGGGGTCAGTTTGTTTCCAGACAGCTTCCCGTGCCTTGCGTAACCTCTTGGTAGCTGCTACAGTGGCTTTGTTCTGGTTCAGTGGAGCTGTGTAGTGCAAAGGAAGGGTGGGCTTTTAAATAGTTTAAATACAACTTATAAATGAAAAGAAGCTGTGTTCTAGCAAATTGGTATCTTAAGGGAAATAAAAAGGGTATTATCTAATAAAAGTATAGCTAGTTAGAGGGGCTTGTTAGAGAAATCTGTAATGCATCCCGTTAGGATTTAATCAACAAGGTGTTCTCCATTAATGACCCTGGCTGGCTCTCAGAAGAGCTTAAGGGAAGAACAGGAGTACCAGAAAGGCACTTGCAGGGCAGTGAAGGAAGCACTGGGTAAATGGGCGCAGGGCTGTGCACCCACACGTGCAGCGTCTTTTGCAGAGATGGCAAAAGGCTGCATGGGAACGGGCTCTGGAGGCAGCTTGTCTGAGAGGCTTTGCCCTGCTCTGGCTGTACTGGTCACTGTCAGGACTGTGTGTCCCTTCTGCTCTGATGGGAGAAACCAGGCAGCCCTGAAAGAGTGGAAGTGAGGATCAGTGCAGGTTCTGTGTGCTAAAAGGTTGGTCACTGCCTGCTACTGCTCTTGTTGCAAGGGGGAATCAAAGCATAGGTTCTGGGCAATTCAGTGGCTTTGCCTTTGCCGTGGGGCAGAGCTGTGGCCTAGCTGGGCAGCTTGCCTGGTGAGCACGGTGATGTGCCCTTCCGTGGCTCTGAGTGTCTCCAGCAGCAGAAGCAACACAGGACTGTGGTGCTCTTGAGCAGCAGAGGCCACATCTTTGACTCTCTGCTCTGGCTGCTGTGTCCTTAGCAAAGGTTTGCTCTTCTCTGCAGAGTACGAAGCTGTGATGGACAGAAGGTTTGGGCTGGAACCAGGGACTCTCTTTCGGGGCCTCAAAAAGGTAGGATGGATGACTGGTACCATCATCTTTTATTTTGTGGCAATAATGCAAACATCTTGTCTCCATGCCCTTTGCTCACCTGAGCATCTGATTTAGCTTCAGATATTTATAGCAACTTTGAAGATCTGGATATTCGTAGTTAATTTTATCTGTTTCTCATGAGGAAGAAGGACTTGCCAAGTGTGTCTAGATCTAAGAATCATATCCAAAGTTTTATTTAATTTCTTGATCTTGGCCTAAGCGTTTCATTATATTACGTAATAACCTTCTGTTTTACTGTTTGTCCTTAAAAGCTATGATGACCCTTGACATTTCCTGCAGCCCTTTTCCCCTTTTTCCTGGGACTGGGTGGTTTGAATAATGCCAAACATAAGTAAACACACGTTTTCTTCTATTGGCTGTAGTCCAGCATAGAGAACAGATTTTTGAGGCATAAGGGCTTTAAGAAACATGGTTGGTCTTAAAAAAAATAGTAAGAAAACTAGCATCCCTCTACCCCAAACCAAAAAACAACCAACCCCCCCACTCCCTTTGTTTGCTTTTGGCCTCACATCCTTTTGAAGTGCAGCTATCGCACACAAATATTATTGAGGATGATTTACACAAGACCAGGAATGCATGTCTGTGGAAGTATTTTGGTGTTTAGTCCCACCATCACTGCTTGTAGGGGACCTTTAAGGTGCTTTCAAGAAAGTCATAAAGCAATTGTGGAGATGATCTTCTAGTGGGGCTCTGTATGGGGGACAGGGCTACCAGCTGATCCCTCTTACCTAATTTAGATAAAAAACCCATGTCCCAGGAATCTCCAGCTGACGTGATTTTAATCTGATCCCAACTAGGCTTTCTTGAAACAGGGAGTGAAACTTCTCTTCGGGTAAGATGCCTTTTCACCCAAGCTTTTGGTCTTCCAAGGCAGAGCAGAGCTGTTCTCTGAATCCCTCAGGTGAGGTGAGGGGCATGCACAGGGAAGGCAGTGCTCTGCTTCTCTGCCACCTTTCTTAAAAGCTTTTTCTTAAAAGGCTGACAGAAATTGAAAAAGAAAAATTCCTGGCTAAACTTTGCGCGGGTTAAGGATAGTCCAAAACAGTTTGTTTGTGGTTTTTTTTTCCTTTCTAAATAAAAAAAAACCTCCTAAAATTAAAAGGATAAGGGCAAGATGAGGTGTGAGTTTGTTCAGTTTAAAGAGATGGTCAGGAACGGTAGTAGCAGACTTAATTTGTTATTTCCCAGGAAGCTTCCTAATGGGGAACCAAAGCACGGATGTGTTGGACTGGGCAGCCCTGAGAAGTGGGACCCGTGTTCCAGGCTGCATCTCTCTGTAGTCACCAGCATGTTCCCCATGTCCCAGGGAGGAAGAGTGTGTGTGTGTGTGTAGGTACCTCCCTGCCCACTTTGTGGTTAGAAAACTCCCATGGCACTTGTATGGAATGGCAGCGATTGCTGCTCGATCAGGTTCAGTGCTAGCGTGGGGTTTAGGAGTCATAACACCATCTAAAACCCTTCTTCTGAATTTCACATCATTGGAAGTCAAAATGGAGCTGTCAGAGCTCACCCCTGTAAGTGATCTGACTGCATTGCTGGAACAAGATGTTCCCCAGATGTTAAGTCTGCGGTGTTGGGTAACAGAGCTGGTGTGTTATGGAGGTGTTTCCTTGTCCTGTAAGAGCATGCTTTTACGGCCAGATACATATACTGACCAGTTCCCTTGCTGCCCCAGGACCCCATGGACTTTGAGTGGAGCTACTGGATCGAATGGGGAAGGGAACGTATACTATGGCTTCTGGCTGGTCACCTCCTGGTATCACAAGTGTCCAGGCTCTTGGTGGAGAAGGTATGTATGAATTTTCTTCACAGTGGGGAGTTTCTGTGTGTTTCAGTTTACTCTGGGCATGGGAAACTTGGCACTGAGACTACTTAGTGTGGGAAATCCCATTCTGTGGGGAGAATTGTGTGAGTGGGTCTGTAATGATGCATAAGTGAGAGGGAGTGGGTTGGTTGCCTTAGTGTTTGGAGACTTCAGCCACCAACCCATGAAAGCCTGTGCTTTGTTGTGGAGTATTAACCGGTGTCATTTGACCTGTACACAAGAGAATGGTGTGGTTATTCCTTTCCAAGACTGTGAAGTGATGACTTCTTAGGTTTTGGCGTGATTGTGGGAAATGACTGACATGTGGTGCCATACCTGCTAGTTTGGGGAAGGAAAGGAGGAAGTTATGTCCTCTCTTAGATCAGGGAGGCTTTGGATTTCTCGCATGCTTCTACAGAAACCCCTTACCTTCCATCTTTATAGATACAGTTGGGTTTCCCTGTGTTTCATATGTGTTGTTAACCTTGCTGACTACATTTGTTTCTACTATAGATCCTCTGTAGGACAGCACAGATATTGAGTCCTTTTTTTCCTTTAGAAATAACCAAACTAATATCTGTTCATTTTTCTTTTTCTAACAGTATAAACCATGGTGCTTGATGGTTTATGGAATGGCTGCCTGCTGGTTGTTACTGGGAATCAAGGGCTTTGCTGTCATTTTGTTACATGCAACAATTTCATTTGCTGTGGCTCAGTTCCAGCTGTCACTCCTGACATGGTTGTGCTCCCTTATCCTGCTATCCACTTTACGCATACCAGCTGTGGAAGAAGCCAAGGTAATGTGAGAAGGACTAATTAAGCATCAAATTAATTGTGGTGGTCTTCGTCCATTATGGCAGCTATCTGTGATGGACTACTATCCCTTCAGTTGATGTAAGCAGAAGTTGGCTTTGAAAAACCTTAGGCAGTAGAGCTGCAGGGCCTCATGCTGGAGCTTCTCCAGTTAGAAAAGTCGTATTTCTCAACCATGCTGACCGGTGCGTTGACATGAAAGTATTTCCCTTAGTGCGTAAGTGGTATTCTGTAGAGCTGGAGTATGATAATACTTTATTAGTGCTCTAGTAAACACATTTCTTGTTCTTTGGAGCTGTAATCATACTGATTTAAGGTGCTGGTTTTTGAGTTCATATCCAGGAGTTGCTTAGTCAAGCCTGGCTGTACCTTATTGGTGACTGTAGCCTTCTGCATGGAAAGCAGTACTGTTTCTCCAACACTTTGATTTGTACCAAATGAATTGCTCACAACTGGTTGGTGCAAGCTCACTTTTTCTCTTTCTCTAATGGCTTTTGCTGTGCAGTACAGGTTTTAGAGAAACTGCTGCTTGGTTGTGAGGAAATGTCCTTGTTGCATTTACTTTGACGAAGGGAAAAAACTGGGCATATGTTGTAAGGCTTGTGGCCCTGGTGCTCAGGGAGAGGGCAGAGCTCTTCGTGTGGTGTAGGCAGACGTGCCTCGCTGAGGGGAGGAAAGGGCTTGCTGCTATACGGATCAGCCAAAGTATGTTTGCTGATGTTTCCAAGTTTTTTTGTGATGTGGTTGTTTTTTCTTGTTGTTGGAAACAGGTGTGACAGGGAGTGTCAAAAGCTTGATAAAGGCTCAGTAACATCTTACCAGCCTTGAGCACTCTCTGGAGTGACTGTTTCTCTTCGGATCTGAACTGCAGCTTTGGCTTCAGCCCTAGTGGTCCCTTGGCTGTCCATAGTGGTGCCAGCTGGTTTGGATATTGTATTACTGGACCAAATCTGAGGGAGATAAAGGGATTCCTATAAGAAAAACTATCCTGTTGTCATAGTTCTTCATAACCTGTATGTTTCTGAAATCAGTCTGTTGTTTCTATGCTGGTTGCAGTAGTTCTGGAGGCCCTTTCTCCTTCAACAGCCAGTGCTTGTTGTTCATGCATTAAGTAGTGCTGTTCACTTCAGATGCTCATTCCAGCTGCTGTTCGCTTTAGTTGCTTCCTGCTGCTGCTGACCCTGAAAGTTAGGATCTGTGTGGACATTGCTGCCCTGCTATATAAGAAACACAGTAGTGCACTGTCATGATCTGACTTTGATTTATCTTGCAGAGAAAGTGGTACGACACCGAAAACGAGTATTATCTGCTGCTCTTCACTGTGTCTGTCCGCTGCCTCTTCTGCACCAGCTTCAGCCTGGAGTACTGCTGGCATGGACCTGCCCAGAAGTCATCCCACTCGTTCCTTTGGATGCTGGCATACGTGTTTTATTATCCCACATTCCACAATGGGCCCCTTATGAACTTTGATGAATTTAGTAAGCAGGTAACAATGTTCTTAAGATCACATGGTTACAGATTTTCAGTGCATTTGTGTCTCAAGTGAATTGTGTGACAAACTATTGAAATGGATGGTGATCTCTTCTCAGTTGCCAAATCTAGACACAAACCCTGTACTTTGAGGAAGAGATTAAAGCATGATAGGCTGATTATTTTTTTTTCTTCATCTTAAGAGATTTTAATACCAATCATGAGAAAATGTTAGGTAGGTAAATTAATTGTTTTCCTTCAGATGCCTTTTTAATGGTGTGTTTCATAATGTAATTTACAGATAAACCTGAGTTTCTGTTTATTTTCTAGATAAGTACTTGACAAAAATTGATACTGATGAGACTTTCTAACTGAAGATGTTCTGAATGTTAGTCTGTATCTATTGTCCTTTTCTCTGTAAGTGTTGAAGTAAACAGCATGCAAAAGGGAAGGCTGTAGGTAGAAACCAGTCTTGGATATTCATGCTTGCATGTCAGCCATGGCATAATATTGAACTCTTATCAGGCTGGTAACTAACATTGAGAATATATTTAGTCGAACTATATTGTCAAAATCAGTCTTTGTATCTAGTGCTTGGGTGGAAAGAGATTGATTAGACGCTAGTGTTAGAGAAGGTGGAAAGAAAGCAAAATAGTTATTGAAGGCTGGATGATTAATCTTCTCTATGAGACTCTGAACTCTATTTGCTTCTGAAATAAATATTTTTCCCTCAATGAGATACTCTGAAAAAAAAAAAGCAAACTACAGGAAAGGAGTCTTCATTCACATATGTTTTGACTTTAGTAAAAGTATCTATAACTGATTATGTAATGTTTTTTCTCCTTACTAGTGATTTTAAGGATTTCAATTTTTACTTGGTCCTTGGAGGTTAAGAATTGTTTATGTGTCCAAAGCTATCTTCCACATAACTTTTTAAAAATATCAAATAATGTTATTGGAATGTGAAGAGCTCTAAACTGGACAGTTTCAAGTGTAGCATTGGGAGTTTGACAATATCCTGGTTATCGGCTTCAAGACAAAACCGTCCTCCCCAAGTTCTACTTTGCAGGATGTCTTTTTGTCTGGCATCAGATTAATCCCTTCAGCCAGGGAGCCAGACACATGTCATTGTGTTTGGAGAGTGTTCATAATTTTAGAATGTAGCTGCTGGACTGGATTTTTGTTTTCCTTTCCTCCATTAGGCGGAATAAATTAACATTTTTGGCACCAGCTGCCTATTAACTCTGAAATATATTTCAGAGCCACAGAAAGCTGCTGGTTTGTATTGGGTATTCCTGAAGACCCCAGATTCCCCTTGTGTTCGTGTGAAAACAGCTGATGATTTACTAGGAACACTTTTTTCTTCAGACTTCAGCAAGCTGAGCAGCTCCTTTAATGTGAAAGACCTACCTATCTTACTACATGGGGTTTTTTCCTAGCATCTTGCGGACTGCTTTTCAAGCCTGCTTCTACATGGCGGGGAAAACCTCAGACTGCTGTGCTTTATTGCTTTTCTTATTGCACACTTTAAGAAGTGAAATCACCACCCGTGATGTCTATAGCTAATGTCATTGGGACAAAGTGGATGAGTGGACATTTCAAACCATAAAACTGCTGTTTCAATTTATGTATAGAAGCCTAGGTGTTGCTTGCTTCTGCTTATATTTGGAAATTTTCTGTTGAAGCCACAGCAAATAGACTGGGCTTTATGAAAGTGAAAACTGAGATTCTGGTGGACCCCTGAGTGACAAGTCTTGTGCTCATTTGTCTTCAGTAGCTTTGGAAGATGCAAGGCTGAATGTTGTTATCCTGGGCTGGATGTTGTAGGAAAAGTCCGCATAGACTTGCATAGAAACTGAGGTAATTTATTTTTTACTGTTTATTGCTTTGTAGCTTCTGAAGTGTGTCCACCTGTATTCCTGAACCGCTAGCAGAGGGAGGTGATTTTTTTTTTTTTTTTCCCAAGGAATATTTTGGAAGACATATGAGACTCCAAGTTGAGTAACTTGGGTATAGCTGGTAGGAAAAATTGTGTGTGTGTCTTGCATTGAAACTAAGCTCACCTGATATGGCCCAGTAAAGACTACCTATATTCTTGGTGAGAGGAGAGAAAGGAAGATTGAGAATGGAATGCCTATTTTTGCAGTAGGTTCTCATTTAAATATGCACAGACCTCTTTGGTTAAAGCCATAAAGAAGATGGAACAAACTGAACAATCTTATTGTGTTTATTGTTGGTGTTTGCTGAAGTGCATTGTCAGAGCTCTTACCTGAGCAGAGGATACTGCCTTGACAGGTGAGGCTGGAGAATGGTTTTGAAGTTTGCAGTGCTCAGCAATTGATTCAAAGTGCTCAGTACAAAGAGTGTGCTTATTGCAGCTGTCAGAAAAGACCACTTGCAGAACCCCTTAACTGAAGCTGAGACTGAGATGAGTCTCCAGCTCCAGCTGAGCGGACTGCAAAGCAGAAGTCCTGGAGATGAAAACAGAAACTGCTGTATGGCCTGAAGAGTGTAATAGCAGTGCTCGCAATTGGCATCCATTGTCAGGCAAAAAAGAGAGACACTGATGCTTCATCAATGGCCTTCTTGAATTTCTGGGTAGAAGCAGGGCATAGCAGTTTGTTGTGGGTTTGCAGGCCTGTTGTGCTAATCCCTCCAATTAAGTGGTAGTCTTCAAGCTTTTATCTAACTAGTACAAATGAGCCTTCAAAATGAGTGTCCTGCTTTATTTGTAAGTGAGCAGAGCTAACTGCGTGTTAGCTGTACTGTGTACTTGCAGTTATCAGGTTTGTGGTGTTTGTTTTTTTTCTGTGCAGATGGGTTGATTGCTTACCTTTTACATGCATTGTTGGTGGCCAGTTAGAGACTGGAGAAGGAGACGTTGCACACACATGATGATACATGTACAATACATGACTGAATTTTTAGGCAATCCTATGTTTCTGTTATTTGATTATATTCTTTTACTGGGGAAAGAAGAGAAAGTAATAGTATACTAGTATGTTTATTATAGTTAGCAATATAAGAGTTCGGGGCATCTTGAGAAGCCTGTCAACTGCAAACCTTGTCTTATCTGATACTTAACTTGCACTTAACTACCATTTGCTCAGAATGTCGTGTAGGTGTTGCTGACCTTGGCAATGCTACAGGAGAAAAATGAAGAACTGTCCTCAAATAATTAATCCTGTGCAGCTGGTAGAAGTTGGAGGTATTTTAAGAGCAAGCAGTCATTGTTTCTGTGTTTGGTAGGGCTGCTGCTTAGAAACTCTTCTCCTTCATAGCTGTAGTTTCTTTAAACTTTTTTGATTATCTCTAGAGATTGATCAAGTTGTAGGAAGTAAAAAAAAAAAAGTGTCTCACGTCTGGATTCTGTTGAGGTTAACAGCACTTGGCCTTTGCTACAACAGTTTGGTGCAGTGTATGGTTCTTATTGGCCTCTTGTTGATTTCTACTGCTTACTGAGGTTGGGAATTGACAGACCAGCCTCCCTCAAGGCTGTGTCAGGAATTTCTAAATGGTGTAATCAAATGGTCTCCTTGGTAATAGTAATGAATAGCAAATGAAATTTAAAAAACTTGTGAGGATGAGTATTTGTGTAAAACAGTCAGTTTTGTGCCATATAACATCTTTGGATTTCTTTTTTAGATGAGGAGAACAGAAGCCTTCAGTTTGAAGACCAATCTCAGCATCTTAATCTTGGGCATAATTCGTATTTTCTTTTGGTGGTGCCTGGCTGAGCTGATGATTCACCTCATGTATATCCATGCTCTCTACAGCAGTGCTCCACCTTTGGAAGCTGCATCATACTGGGCCTTGGGTGAGTATAGAAACAATAGCAGAAGTCTTCTCTCTCCCTTCAAGAAACCCAGTCTACTTCTGTCCATCTGTAGGTACTTAACGAATAGTACGTTCTGGCCTGTCACTGTCAGAAAGGTGGTCTACAGACTCTTAATATAACATGTAGATCCTCCAAGAAGCTTACAGTTGAAATTGAGTTGCTTCCTAAATTAAAAAATATTCAGTATTTTTTCCAATCTAAAGTGTGTCTAAACTTTGTTCTAAAGTGGCTTTCTCCCCCCCAGGTCATAGAAGTGGAAACTTAAAAAAAAAAAAAGTTTGTTCAGTGTAGGGATGGAGGAGGGGAGATGTTAAGAGTTACAGTGTCTACTTATCTCCTCCTGTGTTTGTTGTTTTTAGTTTGTATTCACATTGAAAGGTAAAATGACAGTATTCATGAAAAGAGCAGAGGGAAGGAATTGCAAGCAAGTTGGCCTGGAAGTAGCAGCCAGTGCCTCTCCGTTCTGTTTTCCTGCTTGACTTACCCCATTTCTGCCCCTCCCCAGACCCCTGGTATTTCATTAAAATGCCTGACAATGGGGGGAGAAAAATGAGTGCTGATGAATGTAGCATAAAACGGCAAGAGCTTTGGGTGCTGGTACCTAGATAGATGTAGGCTAACCCGTAAGCAGCTGGTGTATGTGGTTTGTTTGATTTTTTTTTTTTTTTTTTTTTTTTTTTCCACTGCCCTGCTATGTGTATCATCAGGTAGGAGGAATGAAAGCAGAGTAACTTCAGGCCTTAAAATTGGGTTCTGAAAAAGCCTTGTGGCAGCTGAAGTAAAGGAGATACTTGCTGGTATAGTAAGAGGCATCAGGAATTGATACACACACTGGTATGGTCCTGTCAAGCATTCATTGGAGATCATGCATGATGAGCGGTGTGCGCTGGAAGACACTTATGTATTGGCCTCTGGTCAGTAGAGGGCAATGTGTATGCTCTGTATGTATATGTGCATATATATACACTTAAAAATTATATTTTTGAAATACATATTATGTATAAAAAAGAGCAAGAGCAGTTGTAGAGCAGAAAGTGAGAGGTTTGCTGCTGTGGTTCATTTTACCCCTCCTCACTCAGTCACTGTTTAGAAAGTGGATTTTGAGTTTTCATCTGTTCTAAATGTCAGTTCATTTATGAATTAAATCTGTTAGCTCCTGGTATTGTCTGTATGTCTGAAAAAAAACTTCTTGTTGTGTTACTGAGCATGTGGAACTTGGTAAGTGCTGGCAACTGGATAAGGCAGGCAAGGCTATGGAATTAGGGACAAAATATTCCAACTTTGGTGTTACCAGTGGATTTTTCCCTCCCTTCAAAACTACTGATGCTCACTTTTTTAAAAAAAGGGGGAGAGGAAAGTTACTTTCCAGACAGTAGCTAAGTAGGCTTTATATTTATTTGATGGAATCAAGTGTTATATCCTAGGAATTAAAATGCACTTTGAACAGATGATTAAAGAGGCTAAAATGCCTCAAAGCAACAGGTGACAAAAGCCAGTGTTAAAGCAAGTTTGGACTGTAAAGCTGCCTGATTTAAAATATGATCATTTGAATTGAAGCAAGTCCTCTGTGGAGACCCTGCTTTTAGGAGAGATGTATTCAAAGTGTAACCCTACTCTCATTGCATTTTGTCTTTGTAGTAATGAAAGCAGGTGTTTATTATAGTGCAAATGAGATTTTGAAGCAGAAGTTTTTCACTTCTTGAAATGTTTTGTCACAATGATTATACTAGTCATCTTAGAGTGACAGGCCACTGTTGTGACTTGCTTTAGGAAGCTACTGATATGGGAGTAAGGGTACTGGTATATTTTCCTATTGATCCTTAAGGATCTTGCCACGTTTCTATACCAGTTCTTGTACAGAGCAAAACACTTCTATTATTTTTGTGTTTTGTGTTATTAAAACCAATTACATCAGATACATCTGATTACATCAGAGTTTTGAGACCAAGGAAGCAGCTTGTTTTTGACTCGGTAGGGTTAACCACATGGTATATTAGACTTTCTGCACTGCTGGGTTTTTCGTTCATTTTGTATTTCCTTTTTAACTACAGCAGCTTCAAAGCAGCATGGAGTGTCTACTTGTGTTGTGATGCCTGGCTGCTCCGATAGCCCGGTAAACTTAGCGGAAAGCTGTAATCGCATCTAATTAGGGTGATTATAACCACTCCTCCATTTTTCTTCTGGGATATCTTTGGGCAACGGGCAATAAATGCCAGCAACCAAAGTGCAGGTAAAGACGAAAGTGCTATGAGATTTTGTTCTTGGCATCTTAAGGGCAATGCTGGTGGTCAGTATACACCTCAGAAGTGCGAAGCTACACAGTGTGCTGCATCACTTCGGGTGGTGTTCCTGTATGGTGAGACTGCAGATAAATAATCTAAAACCAAAACAGACCTGTACTGCGATTCAATGCTTGTTGTACACTGTCATTTTTAAGCATTAATAAATGTACATGGCCATAAATGACAAGGCAGAAATGCTAAAGTTACCTGAAGTAACATTACTGAGTGCACACAGTTATGAAAAAATAGTACCTGGGAGAATGTGTTACCCAGCAGTAAGAGGAACTTCCACACGTTTTCCCATGTGTGGAAGGAATTAGGCAAATGGGTTTCTAGAAGCAGCAATATACAAAACAGTGCATGTATGGTTTTGATGCCTGTGTAGTTAACTCTAACAGAGGTGCAAGCTGCCTTTAATATTACTGCTTGCGTGCATTAGCTACTGTTGGTACATTTTGTGAATTGTATGGGGTTTTTGAAACTTTTAAAACTTTTAAATCGTGTCCTTTTGCAACTAAACCAAAGATCCTCTTAGGTCAAATGTTCAGGTTGTTCTTTTCTCCATGCCCTTTACAAACCAGTACCTTCATTACTGCTACAGCACTCTTGGCCTATAGGCTGTTCTATGTCATTCTTTCCAATTTACCTGCAAATGCCTAATTCTGTGTGTTCTACTCTTCTGAATAAGCATGTCAAAGTTGGCACAGAGTTTCTCCCTTTCTAGAGGAAGCTGCCTTCAGGCCCAGATAACCCAGCTGGGCTGTGTTTTCTTGTGACACTGTTACCATAGTGTCTTAAAGGCTCCGAGGGCATCGTAGCCTTGCTTGTTGGATAACCTCCAGTCTCTTTATTGGCTATGTAATCTGGGAGATGAAGCCTGTCTCTTGAATAAACAATGATGTGGCACATGCTTTCCTGCATTTTTTGTTAACTATGGATGGAAGAACTGCTGTAGTTGAAGTATCTGCACAATCTCTTTAATTGCTGTTATATGCAGGTTGTATTTGTAATTGGCAAGTTTCAAGGTCGTTAACCAGGTGATAATGTTGAGAATTGTGAGCAGAAGTCTAAAGACAGTGTATGTGTAGTTGACGTAAAGGTAGAACCTTCAGTTCTCCCCTGGTCACCCCTGTTTTGCACCTGGCAGCTGCCAGTAAAGGCAGCTCATGTGCCTGCCCTGTGGCTCAATGAGCTATGGAAGTACATAGTCAGCAACCTGCTCTGAGAGACAGCAGGCTGCATCCTCTGTGCATTGATCCTTTAATGAGTAGGAAATGAGTCTTGTTAGTCTTGTTGCACTCTGGGCCCTGGATTTTGCGGGGGGGAGGGTTGAATGAAAAAAGGTTGGAGTCCTAACTGGAGGGTCCTCTGAAGAACAGCGGCTTTCTTCAAACTATTCTTCTTATTATTTAGAACTTCTCTACTAAAAGAGAAAATGGACATTCATTATTTAAGCTCTTTAGCTAGACAGTACAAAATCTATTGTTTAATTCAGTTTTTTCAGTGTTGAAGTTTTTTAACTGGGTTTCTGTCCATGATATGAGAGAAATCTGGTTGCATCCGCATCCTCTGTGCACTAAATACAATAGAAAAATATTATGGATCTGTTTTCAGGGCATCCCCTCCCCTGCTCAGTACTACAATCCCCATGTGCCACAGAGATGTCAGAATTTCTTCTACCACATATTCCTTCTCTCATCTAAATTGTTTCCTTTGCATTCTAACATACTTTAAACTTTCATGCTTATACTGCAGCAAGCTGTGGTACTGGAGACCAAATACTAAATGCATTAACAAAAAGCTGCATCATATGGGTCTGAAAGTGTAATTTCATGCTGAGTACACGGTTGTATTCTCTTTCCTCAGTGGTCTGTGTTTGGTAGCAAGAATAACCTCCAAGAGGAAATGTCAGTCTCTGTCAAGAGGAGGAGGTGGTGAGAGCTAGCTTTGGGTAGAGTTGCTTTTAGATAGCCAAATATTAACTCTTGGGCACCTTTAGTTATAAATGATTTCCAATCATCGCCCATGGCTCCAGCTCCCACAGAGACTTTATTCTTCTCTGTGTAGGACAGTGGGAATCTTGCTTCCTGTCTGGATGCTGGGGAAGGCATTTGGCTGTACCCTCTGGGTAGCATGAGATAGAGAATACAAAATCCATGTGAAATCTTGTTTCTTCAAGAAACAGAGCTTCATGTCAGTCTCGCAAGGTATAATGAATGATGAAAGCCAGAATTCTGCATGAAAATGTATTGTCTAATGTGATCCAGGATACTAATAGATACTGTAATTGTGAAAATATATTTAATTAGCAATCTGTATATATGTGCTTTGTCAGAGGTGTGTCTGATGTGGAGATGTACATCTGAGATGTATGATACAATGTCATGAGTGTTCTGTGGGTTTCTGTATTGGTCTTAACCATGTGCCGTTTGTTTGTTGTAATGAAGCATGCACAAGTTAGTGTCAATTAGCTCTCATTATTTTAATTATTAACTAGGCTCTAGTACTCCAAAAGAGTATTTATTTTCCTCTGAACAGCATGTAAGTCAGTCTAGAATATGATCTCTTCAAAGGTGGAGTCACCTGGTTTAATCTATAATTGGTGATTTCATGTTTTGATTTGTTAAAAGAAGACATGTTATGTAAGTTCCTCTTTGAAAGCAAGATCTACAGAGCAGTTGGTGTAAGTTGGATGTAGGGTGCTGGTTTTGATGCGTTGCAGTTCTTTTTCTAAGGTGGCCATAGGTAGGAAATGGACTTCCAAGTTCATTTTAAGAAACACACAGTGTTTTGGTATTGAAATTAGGGTGTCTGTGCATCTGTCTAAAAGGTAATGAAATGCTAACAGAGTAATCTGAGATTTATTTTATTTCCATCCTGCAAGATAACGATAAGGAGAATCTGACTAAATATTTGGCATCTTGATGTCTGTTTTGAAAACTGGGAATACAAACATGAATCAGAAAGCTTAGTAAGATTTTATTCTCTAAAACACTGGGTCGTTCACTGCTTTATAGAAAGAAGTGGATTTGGGGGAAGATAAATTTTTTTTTTTATAAGCTTTCCTGCAGGCTAAACTTCCGGGTGGTATTGGCAATTAACCTACTTTCATGATTACTTTTTAAACTTGTGTGTTGTGGTGTAACCCCAGCTGACAACTGTGCCATGCAGCTGCTTGCTCGGTCCACCCTCCTCTCCCCCAACCCCAGGTGGGGTCAACTGTCCTGGCTGTGTCCCCTCCCAGCTCCTTGTGCCCCCCAGCCCGCCTGCTGGTGTGGTGGTGTGAAGAGCAGAAAAGGCCTTGAACCTGTGTGAGCACTGCTCAGCAATAAATAAAACGTCCCTGTATTATCAACACTGTTTTCAGCACAAATCCAAACATAGCCCCATAAATTTTCTTCACTAAAAAAAAAATACTTGGTCCCAGTCAAAACCAGCACAGTGTGAGAACTGTTGATTTATTTAGAGAGCTCTTTCCTGCAAGTATTTACTAATGAACATAATGCCTACCGTAGATGTTTTGGGAGTGTTCATGTAGGTGGCTTTGAGGCACGTGTATCCTGGAAAAAACCTTATGGTTTTCTCTAATCTGGAAGACCCATCTATGCCTTGACCAAGAGTCAATTGGCAGTTCTTCACTTTGAGATCTTTATGTTCATTCACCTTTCTCTAAAAAGAAGCACTTAGCCTCCAGGGCAAGGACTGTGGTATGTGCTTTCCTGCCACTGCTGTGTATGTTTTAGGATTTTTCTTGCTTCTTGCGTGCTCCTGGAAGGCTGGGATATGAAGCCAGGCTGCATGAATCTTTGTAGTACTTTTTTCTTTCATCATTCCTTTTGATTTTGTGAGCCAGCACCTCTTTTAAAGCACTGCCAAGCAGGAGTGAAAAACACTACTAAGCAATATGAGCCTAATTATTAATTGCATTGTTTGTTGTTCAAGGAATGAAATTGGGATGCTTCATGTTTCTCACATGATGCTCTGTTTCAGTGGCTGGAGACAGGAATAACAGAATCGAGTTGTCACTTTTGCATTAGTTCAGGTCAGTGTAACAGGTGGGAGTGGGTGGTTAGTCCTCACTGGGGACAGGTCAATATGGTGTGAGATATGTGGGACTTCTGGCAATGGCTGCAGAGCTCAGCTTACCTGGCAGCTTGTGACCGGTTGAGCCAGTGCTGTGGTAGTCGTACGTTCACGTGAAAGCTTCCCCCAGCATGAGGTGTAGCCTCCTGCTGTGGTCAATACCAAACTAAGAAAGTCATAGTAGATCCGATCTTGGGGCTCTTGTCAGGGAGGAGTGTCCTGCTGTGAAGAAGATGCTGTAGCCCAGCATGTAAAGCTTGTCAAAAATTGTCCTGTTACTGATTGATTAATGGAGCTGGAAAATCTTGAAGCATCTTATGATTGTTGGCATTATTGTTGAGATACATCTGTAGCCTATCTGCTCCAGTGCAGAGCCACATGCTTTCATGGTGGTTTTCATTTGAGGGAGTCCCTGCATAATTTTTTTTTTTTCTTCTGTAGGAGAAGAGGCATGTAAAAAATGAGAGAGGGTAAATGAACCCCTTAAAGCCTGATATTTTAAACTTGATGATATGGCTTCATGTTCTGAGCTGTTTTAAATGTCTGTTTCCTATTAGATTTGTGTCAGTAACCTTCTTGAAATATGGCTGCATATTTATCTCCAATACGTGTTTTCTAGTTTAACTTGCCGTGGTACTTGACACAAAGGAGCATCTACGATCGTTAATGCCATAGGGTCAGTATAGCTACAAAAAGGATAAATTTGTGCTTGTAATAAAATTGCTTGTTAAGTTACAGTTCTTGACCATGACTTTTGGTGATGGCTTGTGGACAGAAAATTGCCAAATGTTGTTTCTAATGCATGGATCCAAATATTTTGTCTTTTACTTATGAAAGTGTTCTGCTTGATAACTTCTGTCAAAAAATATCAGGCAGGGTTCTGAGAATACAAAAACTAAAAAAAATCTGTGAGCATTCTAAATTCTGATTATCCTTGAAACAGATCTATGAAACTTAGAAAATGAAGTTTTGCAGTAAATTTAAGGAACGTAAATATTTGATGGTCTATGGATACATTCTTAAAGCATAGGAAAACTCAATGTTTTAAGGATTGCAAGATGATAAATTGAAAATATCAATTTGTATAAAAGCCAGTTAATTTAATCTGGGACTTCAAACAGCCTGACTGTTGAAGTGCATGTGTTTAAGATTGTATAAGTACTTTAACTTGATATTTTTATCCCTTAACACATTTCAGTTTTAAAAAACATGAACCTTGACTCTGAACCCTTCGAATTAATTTATTCTGGGGAAAAGATAACAATTTTGCATTACTTTTTCCCTTCAGTGTTTTTAATATACGCTTGGTATAGCTTGTTTTCAATTTAAGATAATGCTCATGTGCGAGTTCTTTTTAAGCTTAAAGTTGAATGCTGGAGAACAAATTATGTGATATTGTTAATGAATTTGAGAAATTTAGCATTGCTCTTAAATTTCTTCTTATTTTTTCATGTTTTTAAATCAGGTGAAGCAGTGTTCTTCTGGTTGCTTTGTGCTTTAATGGAGCAAATGCAAAGCAGCTGGAATGCAAGAAGGTGTAAAGCCTGTACCTGTTGGCAGTGCAGCCCAGCTGTTGTGTGGGTGTGAATCTTGCCTTGGTCTTCCATGGGTGGCCAGAACTCTCACACAGCTGGGATGAGCTGAAGACCAATGAGTACTTATTTTACATAGTTTTATAGGGACCTTCACATTGCTGGTGTTGTGAGGCTTAGAATTGCCACGTGCAGAGTAGCTAGTGCGTGCCAGGTAATGATTGGTTATGTGACATCTACATTTATTTAAGATACCAGTGCTATTGAACTCTCTGCTAGTTAACAGTAATTAAAACTTAGATGTATGTTATTAGATATGGTGAAAATGCAGTTTGTTTTTTTTTAATTAAACTTATAACTTTGTATCTGAGAACTTGGAATCTTTCACTGTTGCATTTAAAATCAAATGTATTGATTTTCAGGTCTCAAGAGAGTGGTAGTCTGTGTCTCTGTCTCTTTTCATCATGCACAGCCAAAGGATTTTGACTTCTACCAGTGCACAGACAGCTGTAGTCTTTGTAATTGGTTTGTGTGGGTGTCAGCATTCAGCTCTCCAATGAAATTTGTCAGAAAAGAAATGAGAAACTGAATGAGGTGGGAATTAAAGCAGAAAGTTGTCTGTATAGATGATTTAGCAGTAATCTAATGTGTAGCTAATTGGCTAGTATCCAAATTGCGCTTCTGATTGTTTGTTTTCCTCTGGGGAAGAATGTTACTGAATACTAGATCACTGCTTTCCTGAAGGAAAATGCCATAAGCTTCATGTCCAGGTATTTTGTTCTAACATCAATTTTTGTTTTGTATGGCACAACTGTTTCTTATATCATGCACATGGACCATGATATTAAAAGTAAAAAGGAGTTTTGCTATGTTATTATTGCCAGAATTTCACCCTAGGTTATTATATATTGGATGAATTTTTAATATTTAACTTTTCACTGTTATCCATAGTAGACTCATTAGTCAGCAGAATACAAAAAGGATGTTTTGCCAAAAACCCCCACAACAGATTATTTAGATGTTCATGGCCTTGTACTGCTGGAGTCAAATTGAAAACTTTGTCTCCAAGGAAAGTCTGCTGGAAGGTTTTAAAATTACACTAAATATCTAAAGTACTCCAGTCAAATAACAAGTTAATATGAGAGAGGGAAATCAAAACACTGGAAAGGAAGGAGATAACAATTGTATTTTATAATTTTTACTCTTCAAAATTATAATTTTACTTTCCTTCCTTTGGGATTAGTTTTTACTTATGTCAGCTGTCAGTCAGATGGAAAAGTTCACCAAAGTGAATGGACCTTTAAGGAGTGAACTCTCACCAGTTTCTATAAAGGTGTTGGCCTCTGCTTTTTACTGAGTTTTTCCTTATGATTATTGGTCAAATACCATTTTTATTTGGTAGAAAACATTTAGGATATTAAAATGAATCATCTTGCTTTATTTCTAATGTGTTCTGAGGTTGTTACTTGCATGAGTAATAACTCTGAGAATAGCTGGTATGATTTTTCATCTCACACCTGTGCAAGATGCTGCATGTTGTGCCATACCTGGGGTTAAGCTGTGAGCAAACACACTGGCAAAATTTCTTCTTTGGAAATCAGGCAGCTGAAGTGCCTTAAGGATGCCTTTGTCCTGTGGTTTTAAAAACTGAAGTATTCCTGAAGCATTACGCCAAGTGGTGTTCCAGTCTTCTATGCCTGGGCTGCAGCAGGAAGGATCTTGTAGGGAGTGCTTTAGGGGACACAGATAATCTGGCAGTAGATGGGATGTTTGTGGAGCTGTCAGGATAAGCTGCAAAGATAACCTTGTTTGTACCTGATCTGGAGGAACGAGTCAAGAGTGGTTGTTGGGTTTTTTTGCAAGGGTAAAACTTGTCTCTGTGGTAAATGTTCATTGCTTATATCGGTATGTTCTGATTTTTAGCTCAACATAAGTCAGTATTTGTTTTTCATAGCATTCAATACCCGCAGTCCAAAGATTTTTTTGAAAGTAGAACTACAGATGCCTTTATATTGCAATGATGGTACCGTTTTATGTGTGTGCGCGCCTACAGTCATAATTGCATGTGCTTGTGTCCTAGAGCTGTTTCAAAAGTAGGTACTGTATATCCCAGCAACCGATGATACTTGCTTTAGTTCTTTGAATAATGGCTCTTTAGAAGTAATCAGCATTAACAGATTTTAAAAGTGTTTCAGGATTTGTTTAAGTTTTATGTTTATTTTTTCTTTTAGGTGGTCTGGCTTTAGCTCAAGTACTGTTTTTTTATGTGAAGTACCTGGTTCTTTATGGTGTTCCTGCCCTCCTCCTTCAAATGGATGGACTCAAACCTCCAGCTCTGCCTTGCTGCGTGAGCCTGATGCACAGTTTCACTAAAATGTGGAGGTTAGTCATTATTGCTTTTCAGGTAGTTTATTACTGATATATGGTAGTCAGTATATAAGAACATGCTTGTGTGTGTTCATGGTAACCATGGTAATCATGCTTGCTTTCATGTCCTCGTGCTTTTTCTCTCACCCCCATTATTCATCTTTAGCACTTTCTAAATGAACTTCAATTTGATGGTTACTTTTTTCACACTGCAGAGGGAAGGGGCAAGCATCCCTTCCAGCATTTTCATCCTCTTAATTACTAGAATTAGACTCAGCCTACTTAGCTTCACTAAAATAGTAATTATTTTTTTCCAGGTACCTGTTAAATGGTTCATTTTTCAGTCTTGGTCTAAAATCCACATTTCAGATATTCTTCCAGGGAAGGAAAATAAATGGTTGATTAATCACCCTGTGAGGAAAGCTGTAGTTACAATACTCTAATATCTAGAGTCACACAGTAGAGAAAGCCTTCAGCACGTTAAAAACATTATGAAAAATGGTAATTGTTTATAATATAGGATGAATTTCTGGATCCCATTTGCTTTTAAAGAGCTTCAGCGCAATATTTCAGTAAAAAGTATCAGTTTTGAATTTTACAGTTGCTTTAAATCAGTGTTCACTGCAGTATTTTCCCTGAAAATTGTCTCCCAGGTGGAATTCCGCTTGATGTTTACACTGTGTGTAACAGTGGATTCACTTGACTTCTCCCTTCCTGTGTTTTTCTCTGCACTATCTCTAGTTCCTCCAGTGTGTGGGATGCTGTGCCCCAGACTTCTAGAAATAATACCTAAAATGAATTAGATTTGTCACCAGCTTTTTAGTCCAGAGACTTCTCTTGTTCTGTTAGAGCAGAGCCTAGCACAATGGTGCTTACCCTGTTTTGTCTCCAGCTGCTTTGGGATATGAATAAAGCTTTTTCATTTTAATCATAAAAATAGTGGGCCTACTATTATCAGAGCTTTATTGGATGAGATTTTAATTTTGTTTTCAGCTTGAAGCTCATTGTAGCAAGAAGGCTTTAGAGTTTGTAATAGTTGGTAACTGTAGATGTGTAGTATTCAAAGAAACACAGCAGAAATAGAGTGCAGAAAGCAGATGAACTGTTAAAAACTATTTGAGCTACTAGCAAGTGCCTTAGTTTAAATTCTTTCAGAGTTTGAGCTGAACTCATGACCTACAATTCTCATACAGAAATCTGTGGTTTTTACCAGACACTCTCCTGAGAACAGCATCTAATGGCCTGCTGGCCCTTGTAAGCAGAGTTGCAAACAGCAGCAGTGTGTTTGCCTCCTCTCCCGGTTATTATTCCAGGGAATCTGTGTATTGCTCCCGAGGTGTCAAATGAAACTGAACTTCAGCACAAATACTAATGACACTGATGTGTCAGGTACTTGTAACAGACCATGACAAGGTACTCTGCTCCTGCAGCGATGTGTAGTATATCAAAGTAAAAATATAGGGTATTTGGAAAACAATATTCATAACACATAGGAAAATTGAATCTAGTATCTAAGCAGAAATTAAGTTTTCACAGAAGTAAAAAATGTCAGCTGCTGATAATTACTATTTGCCCAAGTATTTCATTCATATATGTATCAAACATTCACTGCCAGAAATAATAAAATTATCTGATAGATAGGATTTGTTTGCTTTGAAGGTTGGAAAAAGTCAGTTCATGTACAGCTGACTTCATTCCTTGCTCTCAAAGCTGTGTGGATAGTAGAATTTCTTATGACTGCTAGTGAATTATGAGTTGTTCTCTATTATCTAAGAAATCTCATGTAGCTTGCCCTCTGAATCCCTGGAATGAGCCCAATGGAGGGCCACAAGGATGATCAGAGGGCTGGAGCACCTCTCCTATGAGGACAGGCTGAGGGAGTTGGGGCTCTTCAGCCTGGAGAAGAGAAGGCTCCAGGAAAACCTTATAGCAGCCTTCCAGTACCTAAAGAGCCCTACAGAAGAGGTGGGGAGGGACTCTTTATCAGGGAGTGTAGTGATAGGACGAGGGAGAATGGTTTTAAACTAAACCAGGGGAGATTTTATTAGATATCAGGAAGAAATTCTTTACTGTGAGGGTGGTGAGGCACTGGAACAGGTTGCCCAGAGAAGTTGTGGATGCCCCATCCCTGGAGGTGTTCAAGGCTAGGCTGGATGGGGCTTTGAGCAACCTGGTCTAGCAGGAGGTGTCTCTGCCCATGGCAGGGGGGTTGGAACTCGATCTTTAAGGTCCCTTCCAACCCAAACCATTCGGTGGTGATTCTTCTGGGATGGTGGTGGTGATTCTTCTGGGATGGTGGTGGTGATTCTTCTGGGATGGTGGTGGTGATTCTTCTGGGATGGTGGTGGTGATTCTTCTGGGATGGTGGTGGTGATTCTTCTGGGATGGTGGTGGTGATTCTTCTGGGATGGTGGTGGTGATTCTTCTGGGATGGTGGTGGTGATTCTTCTGGGATGGTGGTGGTGATTCTTCTGGGATGGTGGTGGTGATTCTTCTGGGATGGTGGTGGTGATTCTTCTGGGATGGTGGTGGTGATTCTTCTGGGATGGTGGTGGTGATTCTTCTGGGATGGTGGTGGTGATTCTGTCCTTATGCCTTTACAGTTAAATGCTTCAATGGCTACTACCCAGAGGCTTTCCAGTCTTTGGTATGTTATATAGGAATGTCAGCGTTAGAAGTGGGAATAGCCTTTGTTTCTAAACTGTATGACTGTCTGAACAGGACATGAAGTACGGAAATGATGGGTTTAGCATAAAGGCTAGCAAAAAATGGTGAAAGTAAATAGCTTGTGTTGTGAAGCCTTAGGAACAGCAACACTTTTGTTTCCTTAAAGTGCTAAATACTTTTTTTGTCGTTTATGAATATGTGGACTTCTAAGTGAATGTTCCTAAAATCTTTTTTAGAGTGGGTTAAATTTAAATGTTAGTAACACAGTGCCTAGTTTTAAGCTGGTAGAGTGAGAGAGACTGTTTTCATAAAATGGTAGCCTGGTAAAGCTTATTAAAGGCCTCTGAGGGCCGGTTTGGGAAATAGAGTGGGGTGGAATGAGCCAGATGACATGGAGTGCACCGCTCTTAGCTGCTGGCTCACATCAGGGAGGCTGCTCACGGTAAAAATGTTTGTGTATCCTTGACTTGCTCTTGCCCTTCTTGCTGGTGTCCACTTTAGGGTACTCTCAGAAACAGGGTATTGTGCTAACCAGGGTTTTGGAAGACCCAGTATTGCTATTTTTAGGCCTCAAAGCTATTAGCAGTGCAGATTTTGAAGGAGAGAAGGTAGCCTTGAAGAGAAAGACAACATGAATGTCACAATGAAAAGAATGCAAATGTGCAACTAAGGAGTCTTCCTCCACCACCTGGTGTCCTTTGAGCATAACACAGCTTTTGATCTGATACATCCAGACCAGTGTCACTTATAATCAGTATATGCCGACATAATTCACTATGTGATACAGCAGGTGGAAGAGCTTTCAGTGAGGAAGGCAAGAAAGATACCACAGTGTGTCTAAAATTTCTCTAGAGCTGAAAAGCAAAGTGGGTATTAGAAAAACAAATCAGTATGCTGCCTCCCTATTTTTTGGTACTAAACAATAAACTAAATTCTGGCCATTCAAACTTAAAAATTAAAGGCTTTAATTAAAAAGGAGTTATGAACACTATAGTAGATTCTGCCTAATTTGCATTTTATTTAATCAAGACAATCTCAAGTCAAAAAATTAGCAGTCTTGTTTACTGTCTCAAGACAAATACAGGTATTGAATGTGTTGCTGTGGTTTCATTTTACCAGGATATCATTATCTTGCTAAATATGCAGCTGCATAGCTAATAAATGTATGATAAATTAATTCCTATTCAGAAGCTTGATTATAGCTGTGAAAAGCAGTTTCTGAGCTCCTGATTTCCAGATAGGGCAGCAGTTCAGTGACACATAAAGTTTTTAATGTCTGCTTCGTCTTAAGTCATGAGGAATTAAAGCTTGGTTTTTGTTACCAAGGTTAAAAGCAACGTAATGAATCATGTGAGAGCAACCAGTGATGTTGTAAACCTGTAAGCGCTTTTAAAGAGTTGGTCAAGGCTGACCATACAGCTTCTGAGGTGGGGGGCAGATTCCGCAGTGCAGCTGGAAAAAGTTGTGCTACTGCTGAAACTTGCAAATTGGTTCAGTATGGAAAAATATCCTAGTGGAAGAGTAAGGGTGTGGAAACTACAGAAATAAAAGATAGCACATAACTAAATGCTATATCAATTTTGACATGTTGGTGAATGACTTTGGCAAGGTATTCCACAAAAAAACTTGTCAGTTCATAAATTAGGACATCTAGCACAGGTGCTGTTCATGGAAAAAATCATGCTTCCATTTTTGTTTCCAATACTGTTACTGAGTGGCAAGTGCTCTTCTGCAAAGATGTTGGACACATTAATCAGATATGTTTTGACATGCTGTGGGAACAGCATGGCATAAGAAACCAGTTATCTCTGGTCATAGACTGAGATGTGCAGAAGCACAACTTTCCTTTGCCTTTTCACCTTAGAATTTGCATGTTCCCAAGTATCTTTTCCCAAAATAATTTGGAGACAAGTATGTTGGGGACAAATTGTGCTAAAACTTTATGCATGTTTAATATAGGTTAGCTTCAGCAGGGGTAGAGGTTCTTTAGGAGGGCAGTAAGAAGTAGTATTTGAAAGGTAAACCTCACAGGAAATGGAATTTCATCCAGAGTAAAGAAAATGGAGTTTAAGAAATGCTGCCAGATAAAATAAAATAATGCAACGATAGGGAAAGGTCTGGCTACTTTCAACTACCATGCTGTAAATTCCAGATTGTCTTGTATTTAACACCCCAATTCTTGACAAGACAGGAGTCTGACATAAGTCAACCCCCCCACTTTCTTGCATGCTAATGGGTGGACTAGGAGGGCTATATTTTGCTTGTACAGACACACACTTTTATATAAACATTTAAGTTTATCCCAGATACGTTTTGGTGACATCCAGAAATGGTGTCTGGGTTATTATTTGAAAGAAATTGTCTGCAATTCAATCTGATTTACCTGCCTCATTATTGCAAAAGCATTGCTTGCCTTGTATTAGAAAAGCGTTCTGTATGCAAGCTCTCAGTGAATTGCTCCAAATTATGGATCAGAATTTTGCTGTAGGCTAATCGTTCTCGGCTATAACCATCCCATAGAAAATGGATCTAGAAATGAAAATGTAATTTCCTCTGCATCTCTTTCTTCCTCACCCTGCTACTTTGTCTACCTTCACCATTGTTCTTGAAATCTTTCCCCCCTCTGGAAACAGTTTCTTGTGTATGTCTGTCAGAAAGGCCTGTACAGGGTATTTTCCCTTCCTTTCAGATTCTTTTCTGGGAAGAGACAAGTCTGATACTGATGCTATGTGTGAGTGTGAGCCACAAGAGATCACTGTAACCACATGCAGTAATTTTAGAATGATGAATAGCAAGCAAAAATTTACCATCTCTTACTTCTGGTTTGAACACTTGATAGTATTTACATCTAATTGCTTATTCTTAGTTTGTGGTGAGGATGGGAATATATTTTTAAACAAGGAAAATGGATTTTCTGACCTGTGGGGGGGGGGGGAAGTAATTATTTAAGTCCACTTTCACCTATGCTTCTCATGGTCTCGGCCCAGTTTACTATGTACTTCCTGTCTTTGGGCTTCTGCTTTTTGTCTTGGAATAAATCATTATGGGAGTGAACTTATTTCGTGTGTCAAGATGAGTAAGCTGCTGAAAGGCTTTGTTATAAAATATCACTAAGGAAACTGAAATAAGGTCAGAAATGGTGTTTCTATCGATGCTTGATTTGGGAAGCTTGCCTCCTTAAATTCCCAAATAGCCAACCTCTGGCACAAGTTAACTCTAACATAATTGTCTAACTGTAACTGTGCTACAGCCATGTGTAGTCAGGATAACATCTCTGCCACTGGGCTCAGAAAAAAAGTGCCTTTTCCAAGCTTAGGGGCTTGTATTCTTAACAAACTCTTGTGGAAGGCTTTTGCTTTCTGTTTGACTATCATAATGCTCTTTTGTTGTGGTGTTTCTGGGTAAGTTGATGAATGGCCTGAAATTTGAGAGAGCAGATTTTCTCCCTAAATTTCATTCTTTTGACTTTAGTTCTCTGATTATATGCTAGTAATCATGGCAAGTCACTGTTGTGCAATACGTCATTTGGAGGTAATTACACAGGGGAAAGGAAGGATACTAAATGATGGATGGTAAACTCCTTCCCATGGCAGGTATCCTCAGGAGTCACTGAAGTTACAAATCCTTGAAAAACTTGCATGAGAGGAGGAGTGGTGAGCAGTGAAAAGGAACTCCACATCTCCGTGGCAGTGTGAAGAGATTTAGCGCAAATCACTTGGAGCCTGATAGAAATTTGAATGGCACATCGGGATCTGTGGCTCAGACCTGCTGCCCACCTTGCTGTCGAGTGGAAGGGGTTACAGTGGCAGCAACAGTTGCTTCCCAAAGCTGCAGGAGGACCTTCCCTGGGGTTCTGTGCATGGGGAGAGGATGCTGCCTGGGGACTAGAGCAGGCATGCTGAGCCAAGCCTGCTTGTGCTACAGAGAATTTCATTTTAAGTGCTATAAATGGCCTAGCAGTCAGCTTCAAGAGGTTCAGGTATTTTGAGGTGGTTTGTTTTGAGTCTGTCCTCTACTTCTAGACAGCTGTGTTCTTGAAAGCTCTCAACTCTATGCCTCTGATGGGACTTAGCCAGCAGCTGGAACTGACAGACAAAAAAAGGAAGGACAGACTTATGCATATTTCCTTTTCCTCTGGAGATTAGGAGTGTCACTTCTGGTATATTTCCAGCCTTTGATATTTTCAAAGCAAAAGTTGTCCAGTGTGTTTTAGTGTATCAGGTAAAACAAAAATGTCTTCTAATGATCTGGCATCTCACTGTATGTTAATCATGCAACATTTCTATCTAAAAATCAAAAGGTGCATTTTCCTCACCCTATATTTTTAGACAAGATCTCTTAAATATGAAAAATTATTATTTTAAAGGATAGTTGAATTAAATAGAATTGCACCTGCAGTGTTGAAATGGCCTCGTGTTCCAGGTCTCACTGTATGTCCTTCCACAACCTCTATGGTACTTTTAAGCATGCTCCCGTATGAAGTACACAGCTGCTGTGCAGAGTAACAGCTGGACTCAGGGTGGTCTTTTGAAGAGGAGAGCACTCCTTAGAAAGGTGTTATACACAACCTTTAAACATTACACCTGCTTGCCAGTGTCAGAATGCTTAAGCTGTTTGCCCAAAAGTTGTCATTTAATTGCAGAATTAGTGCACATTTTTCAGTAGTGGAATAACTTGTTTCTGAGTTGAAAAATGACACTTTGCCTGACTTGTTGTATTTTTCCATTAACTGTTATGATGCTTAAAGCCGGGCATTGATCTGTGACACATTGTTTTTAGCTAGTGTGTCACCTGAATATATGAAAGATGCTTTAGTTCTGGACTGGTTAGTCATTCTTTCGCTGATAGAGACAAAAGATTTAACTGCTTTTGACGTCAGCCAGATTAGTGCATGCTACAGTTCTTATCTGCTGTACAGCTCAATTTGCTGGTTACATTAAAGCTTTAAAAGACTCCTTAAATCTCTTCAGTAGAGGAAAAAAAAATCTATTATTTGTCTCTTTGGAGTGTAAAAAGAAGCAGTAATAAAGCACCCTAATCCTTCTTGGGTCTAAATTGCATAATTACTGGAAATTTGTGTGGTGACTACTTTGTTACTGTAATCTGAAATTGCCAGGCTTTTATAACAAACAAGCTAAGCCCACCTACTGCTGATCACCCATGAAGCCCATTCGTCACAGTATTCGACATGAGGTCTGCACAGATACAAACTATCGCTGCTGCTCGCATTTGGCAAACAGCACTCTGCCTGCTCATAATCACTGTAGAAAATGAGTAATGGCTATTAATAAACTTCACTGCTCTGTTTGCAGTAAGGATAGGGATCTCATAGTGATTGGACAGTCACGCTGCATTGCAAGAGTCTTACTCGAGGAAAACCGAAGGAGAATTTACCCTATGGCAGTTTGCCACTAATGGGCATTAGGTTTCATCCACTCACCACAGGCTTTTGAAGAACCAGGGAAGGTACAAAATTAAAGTAATATTTCTTCTGAGGAGTTCTAGCAGAGATTAACAGAATATAAATGAGATTTGTTCTTTTAAAGAAAGCATTCTGCTGAACCATATCACCAAGATCCAACGTAGGGAGATGTGAGAAACAGAACTAATTTCTTGTCTTAAAGCCTCCTAAGCAGGCAGACCTGTATGTAATCTTACATCAACACTGGCAATGACTGATGTTTCCTTAAAGTTCTGCTTGTCTCTCTTTCCAGGAGATTGCAGGGGTGGGGGGAAGTCACTGCCTAGAATCATTAAAACTTTCCCCAGGCTTTCTCATATAATACAAGTTGTGTGTTGAAATAGAAATGAAACAACAAAACATATTAGATCATGGATCCAATTCGTTAGGCTGGAGGCCACTACCACTTTGTGAAGTCTTATTATGTGGTCCACAAAAGAACTTTCTCCTTGCAGCCATCATCCTGTAGATTATTTTTGCTATGCAGGTCTTCAGCCTGAGCTCCCAGCTAATAACTGATAATCCGCAGAAGAAGGTTTGGGACTCTTAGTGATATTTTCTACTCAGAGGTGAAGGTATCCCTAACAAAATGTGTACCAAAGTTGGACTGTATCCTGCATTATACAGGCTGTCCAGAGTCAGTCCAGGTACTTCTGTCAAAATCGGTGAGGGTTTTGCTGCTGATTTTGGCTGGGTCAGGGTTTGATCATGGATTCCCACCATTCTTATAGGAACGGAAAGCCCTAACTTTTCGTGGTGCTATGCAGGAAATGCTTTGCAAGTAAAATGCTTAGGGTTTGCTCTCTTCAACCTTAAAGTAATCACATATTTACGAAGTACTCTTTTGTGGGGTAAGGTGAATGTTTATGCACTGGCCGTATTGGTGCTGAAGAGCTGTACAGCACTGAGCAGGAGCTCTGGCTGGAGGTGTCTGGCGCAGGCTTAATGCAGTGGCAGCTTTGGTTATTCTAATAATGGAGGAGTCCAAAAGGCAACTTGGTACTGCTGAATCATGCCAGGAAGAAACAGAAGTGCAAAGTGTTTTATCTAAATGTGAAGTGTTAAAATTCTGGTATGTCCTTAAGCAAGTGTCAGAGAATATGATAAAGATATCTTCATGTATATACAAGTCTTGCTTATTATTACTGTAACAAGAAATTGCTTGTCAAAGACATGATATAAAAGCATTTGACAGTCTTCATATTTTTTCTTTCAAATAACATTGATTTTCCTTTTTACTCTTAGTTGCATTTTTAAATTAAGACAAAAGAAAGCTGCTACTACTAGTTTTCTGCATTGCGGATGGTTAAAATCAAAGCTCGCAAACAAAAGGCAGTCCATAGAAGCTTGAGATCTAGGCCTAAGCAGATTCTTAAGATCTTGATGTTTAAAAGAATGTTGAATTCAATTAAAGAGGAATTTTATAATTCAGTTGACCCAGGGATTGTTTCACTGTATGTTGCACAGTAAGAACTGTTTTGTTTTTAAATAGGAAATGATAGGATTTGTTATTGTTTATCCTGAAGGAATGCCAGAAGAGCTGCATATATGTATTTTTTCCAGATTCCAGTACCATGTCAGTGGGCAGACTGTAAAATCCTTATGTGGGTGGAATTCACCAACTCTTGCACTAATTGAAAGGCTGGGTGAAAATGAGAGCTCCAAGAACATACTTGTATGTGGCAAAAGAGTCTCCAGAAAATGTTACAATGTGACTTTCAAGTCTCAATGTCTGAAAGTATCTTCCATAGTTTGGGTAACAGATAAACTCAAACAGCTTGTATTGGATTGCATCTCGTTTTTCTGGATTATCTGTGTCATCATTTATCTTCCCATCTTCATTTGAAAAACTAACAACACTAAACAGTCTGGGCTTTTTAGCTGAATATTTTGAATTTGCATGCTATATTTATCTCTACTGTAAGATATCTTGTGATAATTTGTTTTTTTTTTTCTATTTTAAGTTATGTATCTGCTTTCTAAATAGTGTATCCTTGCATGGTGGCAGCTATATTATTTAGGAAGAGATGTGCTGATTGTCACTGAAGAGAGAAGTTTTGCTATGAAGGTGTAGGTTTCAAGTAAACTTGCAGAAAACAGTATGTTTGAGTCTGTGCAAGCTATAGACAGGTAAAAATGTCTTTTAAAAATATGAATTGGCTTTTCCAGATCTTTAATGATGATGAATCGTTTGGTAGCAGTCACTACTTGAAAAATACTTATTTTAGTTGGTAGGCATACCACCTCGAGGGGATTTGATCTAGCAAAGTTTTATAGTTCATTGAGACATTAAATAATAGAATTTAACAAAGCCTATATGCAGGTTTTGTATCTGCTTTCCCAGTACTAATCTTATTCCTCAGACAAGACTCTAAAACATGTTTCAGATTTATATTGCACACTTGTAATTATTTGTAATTTAGAAGCTTTCATTTTTGAGGGATTGCCAGCTGGGGAGGTTGCCACAGGCAGCGCTGGAAGAAAGATGAGCAGAAGTAGGAGGATCAGGAAAAGTAGTTTAGAACTGCTAAATGGTGGGGTTCTCTCTTTACACAGTCTTTTGGGCATCCCTGCTGTAAGATACTGCTTGTGAAAGAAGCAGTATCTTACAGTGAAGTAATTTAAGAGCATTTTGTTGGTGAAAGGTGTTATTCAATGACCTCTCAAGTCTCCAGTGCAAAATGTGCTGTGTGGAGAGACTCTTAGTCAGCAGCTCACTGGCAAAATGCCAGATTTATTTGCAAAGACTGCTAATGGAAGTGCTGGTCTTGCAAACACTGTCCTATGGCTAAGTAGGATGGGCTTCTCTGAGGATATGTGATTGAGTTAGACTTTCTAATGCCCAGTTTGGCCACATTTGTGAAAGGAAGGGCTGAGAACCGTTGTTGAAACATTGCAGCAACTACAATGCTTCTTTTAAGAGATGGTGAATACCCACAGGGTACAGAGTACTGAAGCTGTAATAAACAACTCACTTGTTAGATTTCAACACCAACATAAGTGACAACTAGTCTCGCTGATTTGAAGAGCTCTAATTACAGTTATTGTATTGTTTGCTAAAGTGAAATGTGGGATAGTGCCAAATGTACCTTGAGGAGAGAGATGTATGCTGACAGGCAGAGATTTTAAAGATTGCATTTTGGAAAGGGGCCTTGTTGGTTTAGTGTATGTATGTTGTTGGTCACTGATTTCTAGTTAACATACTGGGAAAAGATTAATTTGATTAGAAAGAATTCTATGTATAATCTTTCATCAAAATGCATCAGAAACTAGAACTAGAATGGTGTTTAACAAAAGTGTTAAAGTTGCATAGAGAACAGATTCAAAACTGATGCCCTTTAGAGGAACTGAACTAGAGACATTTTTATAAAGAAAATAGCTATCAAATTGTCTGCAATGAGTAACACTGTTATGAAACAGAGATTAAATACCTCCCCTTTATTGTTCCACTAGCTAGTCAAGATTTTTCCCTGTTTGAAAACTATTACTATTAAACTAGATTTTACCCATTATTTCTCAAAAAAATTAAAGTAATATGTTGCTTCTGACATCTGAGCAGTATAGAAAATTTAACTGGCAAATCAATTTTTACTCATATTGCAGGGGATATCCTTTCCCTTGTTTTAATTAAAATCTAAAATAACCTTGCTTTCAGAAAATGGTGCTCGTTACAGGGTTTAAAAAAGCATTTGTGAAACTTATGTAACCAAGGCACCCTGAATTGCAAGGGCTACCAGGTAAATTCTCTATTTTGCAGAACAGCTCAAGATTGAATAAGCTGTGTGAAGTTGATTATAAATTATGTTGCAATATCAAATAAATATGGGTGTACTTTATAGGCAGTAGATAATCATGTCCATGTGCATATGGCAGATGTAATTCTGAATTAATAATGGGGGGCACCCTGTCATGCCTGAGAGGTAGATTCCTGTGATGTTGAAGGGATCACTATGAAATTTTTAATATAAGTGCAGTGTGATTACTTGTTCGCTTTTTTCATGTAATGTAGTTGCTCATCCCACACCAAGTTGCAGTCTGAACACTGCTATACAGACCCTTTTTATCCCTTGTTATCTTTTTCCATCTGAGAAGGAAGGGATTAGTTACATCTATCGGATCTGTTTTCATTGCTACTGCACTGTATTTTCACTTCACTTGTAGACTTGAACACAGTGCGTATTTAAATGTGAACAAGCGGAATAGTTGAAAGTGTCTGTGGTAGTGTTTTGTGAAAACCAGCCTCCCAGAATCAGTATTTCAGTATTTTTGCCTTGTACAATGTCCCTAATCATTATCCTAGGTGCTTAAAAATGTGTGTACCCAATATCTATAGCCTTAAGTAATGCAACTATTTCTCCCATTTAGAGTTTGAAATTGTTTGGCCTTGTTGTTCTTGCTTTTGGAACTAATCAATGATACTGAGGTGTCTTTAGGATCTCAGTGCACACTGATGCTTCTGTATATTCTCATAATTCTGTTGGACATAGTGTAGTTACATCTTTAAATGACTGCTTACACTGCTGAGAATTCAAGATCTTGGGCAGTCAGTTGAAATGTATCAGTACAGCATCAAATTGAGGAATAATGGGGCTGGTCTGTCTGTGCTGAGTTATACCTAGTGAGGCTCTGATCTTCTTTCCTCCTTTTCATTTAGTCTAATAAATTGGTTCTATGCGTGTTCATTTTTTCAATATTTACTGAAGATTTTGTGGAAATATTTTAATAGTTATAGCCTATATGAAATAGTTACAAATATTTTTTTGCTAACAATTGCATTCTGTTTTCAAAAGAGTGAAAAATGAGAGGAAAGAATGGCATGTAAGTTCACAGCAAAGTGTCTCATTCTCCCTTCCTGTTTGAACTCCCTCTGCCTCAGCTTTGTCCACCCTAGCCTCCTTTGGCTCTGATCATCTCAAGTTAACAGGACCATTCAGTTTCTGTGCCTGTTGTACCCTAAGTCCTTTGGCTTTTGGTTCAGTGCCAAAAGTGGTGCTGTTTTTACGCTCCCCATCCCTGTCCACAAGAAGCTCAGATGTTGTGTCCCAGCAGAGGCTAGAGTAGGTTTGGTCTTTGCCATCAGTGGGTAGCTGGGAGAACCTGAGAAGATAAGCTGGGTGATGATGGCTGTTTAGCATACAGTGGTTTCCTGGAACCGTACAAGTTTCCTCTTCTCCCCATCCCTGCACAAACATACTGAACTGCTTGGTCCTAGGAAGAAAAGTTTTTTTTTTTTTTAGAGCTATAATATGGACTGTGGCCAGCTCTGATATAGAATGTTGCCTGCACAACACAGAATATTTTAGTGAAGGGGGAGGGCCAAATTACAGTGTGCATCCAGATAGGAGGAATGCAGAAAGATAACTGGATACACTTCATGCAGAATAATTACACAATAATATAACAATAATGTAAAATGGGGAATGATTTTAGGAAAGAAATGTGAGAATATAGGTTTAATTATGACCATGTGCATGTTTTTGGAAGAATATTTTTTTTCTGTTGAGAGGCAGCTCTTGAGTGAGAAATTCGCTTCCCTCCTCTCCACCCTGCTGAACTGGTGTGGACTTTCCCTCCCTGGTAACTCCTAGAATTTCTGTAGCTCATTATCAATCTGCTGTTACCAGGATGCCATTAACTAGCTGATGACTTCTCTTGCTGTTTCAGGTAGAAGGCACCACACTGCAAGCGATACTGTTAAAATTAAACCATGTTGTACTCAAATGACCAATTAGGTTTTTGGAACAGGATGCTCAAGAGCTTAGTATATGCCAAAATGTTTTCTGTGTACAGAATGTAAGCCTGTTCCAGGGGAAGTCCAGCACTAGAAAGAGCGCATTTGCATTTTCCAATTGTGCTGTTATGCATGCTGTTAATCTGGGATTATATTGATTGATAGTCCCATAAAACCAGCACATATGGCAGATACTAGATAAATATCTCAAATCAGCAGATACCTTCCTGTAGTGTCAAGGATTTGCTAGTACATTGCTCATGAGCTTGATTCTCCTGCTGGCTGAGGCAGGGAGGAAACAGAACAGGGAAAGAAACACTGTCAGTAATTGCCAATGTATGTTGTTGGTGCTGAAGTTTTCAGGCATGGTTCTTGTATTCTAGTGAGATCTAACTTGTACTTATTATCAAAAGTCCTCAAAGTTATTTTCCTCACCAGATCTGTGGAACACACTTGTAAGGCCCACTTCTCGGTATGTTCTGTGTATCTGAAGGAGACATAAGGAGGTTCTTTGATTAATCTGTATCACGGAGAGAATTCACAGCAATCTCTTGCATTTTAGTGCAGTCCAGAGCAGAAAAGGGTAAAGAAAGGCTTCCACAGTAGTTTTGTATAGAGGATCTACCTGCCTATATGGCAGGAAACATGTAGACTCTCTGATCATCAGGATGCTTAAAAAATTATTTCCAGTAATAGAATATACGCAATTTATCCTTTATGTGGGTTACACTACTCTGAATGTTACTGCTTTATTGAAGAGATACTCAAACAAGGAATTTGTAAGCTTTTTAATATGAATCTAAATCTTTCTGTATGATGATTATCTTAAATTTCATGTGTCATTACAGAAAGGAGATTGTATATTACGCTTCTGTTTTTTATCAATTCAGTAATCTTATATTTGTCTTTAGTATTACTGATTGTTTTGAAATACAATACCCAAGAGAGCAGTGGGTTTTTTATAATTAAACTATGGTGAATCTTTTTTCTTACAGAAGCTTTGACGTTGGGCTGCATCGCTTTCTGGTCAGGTAAGCTAATGTTTGTTTTGAATTGCAATTCTATATTAAAAAGCATTTCTTATTTGAGTTCAGATGGCCATCTGAACTCAATGCTACTTGATATTTTCTATGGCAAGATTCTCTTTAGTCTTCCATTTATATATTAGTTTGAGAAACTTTTAACTATTTGGCTTGGATATCTACCCAATGTCAGTCTCTAAGGGACATCTTCAAGTGTCATTCAGGAAAACCTTGACTCAGGAAATTTCAGTGGCAATGTTCCACTCATTCCTGAGGAAATCTTAATTTTTCTTTCACTGAAGAAAAACTTTTTAAAGTTTTTTCCACTGGAAACTCAAGTACCTTTGCACCTTCTAATAGAGACTTGAATTTTGTAGAAGGGGAGGGGATTCTTTTGTTTTTCTCAATAGAAAACTTGATTGATTCAATGCTTGGGATGGACTGTGTTCTGAAGGTGAATAAGGAAAGTGGAATAATTGTGTGCTTTGTTTGCTGACACTTAGAGGAGTGCAGTGATTAAAGCAGGATGGCTCAACAAGAAGAGGGAGGTTAATGCATTTGAATGTTACACTGAGGAACTGTTTTTTGCTGTTTGGAGTTCTTTTGTGTGAACAAAGTCGCAGGTGTTCACTAAGAATGTGTTTGCATTCATTTTTGATAACCCACCTATCACTATCTACTGATCTTTATAAAAAAGTGTGATGTGTACCATGAAAGATGAAGTTTGCCATGGTCATCAGGCCCTTAGAAAATACGCTCTATCGGTTATTTCATCCCACTGAAATGTTGCAATATCCACCTGTGAAGAACTTTACCTTGGAAGAATGAACCCAGTATGTGAGCCAGAGCATGCTCTTTGGGTCCTACTATAAGGATCAGGTGATCTTAGTTCTTCCCTTGATTTGGCCTTGCTACTGAACTTGTATTTTAGGCTACTTTGCATATTTCTTGGGCAAAGACTCTATTAAGCCTTCACACTCACAAGTCCTTAATGCAAAGGTTTTCAGTACTGATTCACAGGCTCCCAGAGCTCTAACAGATTGGTCACTCTTGATTTGCTTTTCAATCCTCTGGTTGCTCACTTGAAGCATGGATTTTTTTTTAATGTTTTCAGAACCCTGCTAATAGCTGTTGATTGTAGCTAGTACAAGAAGCATACAGCTCCAGACAGGATGATAAATGCCTATCTCAGATCCCTCTTTCAGATTAATCTTCTCTAGGTTATCAGTACCATGGCAAAATCCAGGAAAAAAAATAGTAATTCTTTGCCCAGGTTCTGGGTGCCAGTAATACAAAGCGTATATCTTAAAGGGAAGAATACAAGGTAGTATCATATTGACACCATGCTTTTGTGGTTTAAATACAAAAAACATGAAAGAGATGGGATCACACAAAGCCTATGTCACAGGGGAAGTCAGCTTTGTTTTAAGGTTGCACAGGAAAACCCCCATCCTGACATCTCATAACCTTTGAGCAGTAGGCTTTGTAACATTAGGGTTATCTTATGTATTTCTTTGCATGTAACATGACAGCTTTTAACAGACAACTCTCTTCACTAAAGCCATAGTGTCAATATTGCTGAAGATATGTGTATTTCAGTCTGTAAAACTAGATATAGTTTTAGACTACTGAAAGTATTTAAGTTGTGGTATCAGTTCTACAAAATTAGTTGCATCTATCTTTTGACCAGCAGATTGGTTTTTAAATTTTTTAAATAATCATAAAAAAAATTGAAGTCACCATGTTAAGAAATGGTTTAAAAATATGCTACTGTTGTAAAGGGAATACAGTGCACAATAAGGTCTTCTGGGGATGTGGACAACTACTTAATCAAGAAGAGAATCGTGATAAGCATTGATGTACTAAGTTTGAGCCCCTGGTAAAGCTTCTGCCACAAAACTTGCTTTCACTCGCTTCATACGAAGACTGTAGTAAGATATTATTCTCTTATACTGCATTGTTTTACATCCTGTGGAGATGCAGTATTGGAATTGTATGCTCATGCAATCACTGGACCGCAAATAGCCATTGAATTTGAATGAGCTGAGTGACACCTTTGAGTAATGTGCCATTTTTTTCAAAGCCCACTGTGGGTTCTCTGCAGTGTGGTGTTCTAACCTTAGACAGCTTTAATACTTCATTCTCAGTCTGTCACCTACCCCTGTTAGCAACTTGGAGCCATCAGATACTTTTTCTGTAACTGTGCCGCTAAGGAGGAAATATTGTTCCCTTCTGTTGCAGCAATATGAGTTTTGCTTGGATTTTCTTAACTAAAAAAACATTTCCCTTTGTTTAGTAGATGAATTTTGGACTAGGAAACAGAGGACTTGGTGTTACATCTCTGTTGTTGGTCTGCCATGTGACCTTTAGAAAGTTATTGCCTTTGGTTTTGCCTATTTAGACAGTCTCTGCTCTTGAGAACTTGCAGTTCTTCTCTTCTGTGTTCACATAGTATCTGTCATAAATGGTTCTCTTCACAGTTTGGGTTTCTATGTGTGAAATACAAACAGTAGGGAAAAAAACACCCAACACAAACCCCAACAAAACCCAAACAAACCAGAGTTGTAGGAAGTGTTGAAAATCTATGAATTAAGATTTTAAATGCTCAAGAGATAATACGTTGTTTTAAATAGAAAGATGCCACTCTAAAGTGGAACAGGGAAAGAAGCATGACACTTTCAAATGTAAAAGTGATGCCAACAGCAGTAAACCCAGTCTCTGCTAAAAGGTCAATTTATGCCTAATTACTTACTAAAATACTCGTTGAAGGCACTAGGACAGTACACAGCCTGGCATACACAGTCAATGGCTTGCGCAAGTGAAGCATGGCACGAAGTATGACAGAATTACAGCTACACAGCCTCTTCTGTGTTCTTAGGAAAAAAAAAAAAAATTTCTGTCCATCCATCTAGCTGTGGCTTGAACTATGCTTCTGATGGTTAAAATAGCTCAGAAAGTTTTAAAAATCCCCTCTTTTTAAATTTGTTATTGAAAGGTGTATTTTGTACTGAAATGGCTAATTATGATGTTTACTGGCTTGGGCTGAACTGGATTGTAGGACTAGATTTCTAATCGCGTGCATGCTGAAATATGGTGGCATCATGGAATCACTATATGTGAAATTAAAGTGTAATTAAGTATGTCAGGGTCCCGGCCTTGAACATTTGTTAGCTACAACGTTGTGTTTAAGTGGGGATCCTGGAAATTCATGGGGGAAGATCAGTAATTTCATGATGAAAACCAAGTTTTGATACTACCCATTAAAAATGTACTACTGCACTTGAAAGGCTGTTTGCCCACTGTTTTCACACAATGATATTAAACAAAGTATTTGTTACTTCTTTTAGGATCAGCAAAATTATAAATCAATGTTATAGTACTTGTGTGATTTAAATATAAACATAGTGATTTTTTTTTTTTTGTCACTACGGGAAAAAAAATAATCCTGTGTTTCCTAAACCTAGGCATTCTCAGAATGAAGCAATAGGTGTATTTTCAGAGTTCAAAATGTGCAAAAATAGCCTTTGGGGTAGCGGTTCAGAGGGGAAAGAGCAAGAGAGGCTGCTTGGTGTTGTTTGCTTACTGAAGGTATTTTATCCAGGCATTTCATCCGGTGCTGAGAACAGGGCATTGAATGAAATAAAATTGTGAACATATGAGAATTTTTACTGTCTAAATGCCAAACAGTGCTTCCTTTAGGGCAGTGTGGATGAGGGCAATAGAGAAGAGTGATGGTTCCTGGAGGCACGATCCTTTTGAAAAATCTCCACGCTTTCAGCACTGCTGTGTCTTTGAAAAAGTGTGAATCATACTTATTCCAGTACAGATCTGGCTTTGAAAAGAACTGCAGGACCAGACACCCCCAGTGTCTCCCAAAGGTGTCCATCTGTTAGCAGCGCTGACAGCTCACCCCATGGTTTGCAATGACTTTAGCTTGTTCAGAGTTGCAGGTTACTTAGGTTTAGCTTATTACCTGGTGCAAAGCATCTCCAAATACGAAACTTGAAAATCATCCCTTTTTTTAGTTTTCTCAGGTGAATCAGGCCATAGTTTAGCTCTGGGATCAGAATTTAATGTGTTGCCACCTCTACTGATTTTTAGTTAGAAACAGGGCACCTCCATCGCAAAAGAGGGATTATAGTTCTAAATAAGATACACTCCTGAAAGAAGATAAGTAAAAGTCTGTTCATCAGCTGGCTCAACTCCTGTTTTTGTTCTCTGTGGAATACCATAGGACCCCACATATTTCCATGCTACCCGAAAGAAAAACAGAATAATGATGTTAATGAACTATCTGATAACTGGTTTAAGTCAGTTTTTTCCTTGTTAATCTTACCTGTTCAGAAATGCACTGCTGAGATCAATTTCTGTGAGGTCAAACTTTTCCTGAAGTGCAGACATTTTGTCCCAAAAGATATTACAGCTCTTTACTTAAGATAAGTCGCTATCTAAGTGTAACCCTCATGGGAAGTGTAGACTCACTGAGGCGCTCAACAATATTCAAGCCATCCCAAGCTGAAGAGATCTATGCCCCTGCTTAAAAAACCAAGCAGTTCTTGCTATTGTTGTTTCTCTTAAAAATAAAATAAAATTTAGAAATCCAAGATTTCCCCCCCCAACCAACAATGAATAAACAAGAAACCCACTTTCCCCACTTCCCCACACCCACCCCCCAACCAAAAATAACCACCACCAAGACAACCCAACATATCTGAGCTTTATCCTCTTGAACACACCCAGGTCTTGGAAAATCAACATCTGATGCAACTGCCCCTTTCAGTCTGTGTTGCACCCCTCCTCTAACTCCATTGCTAGAGAAGATCAGAGGTGGTTCTGGGCTCCAACAGCTAGACACAGGTTCTCTGCTGGGGTGCCACATGGGATGCAGCATAAAGCATGGCTCTCTCGAGAGCCAAATACCAGTGCTAATCCTGTACAGTCTTGCTGCTGCTTTGAATGTGGCTGCTCATAAAGTAATATGGATGTTCCAATATACTGTAGCTGGGCCAGGCAGCAAGGTATTAAAGAGATTCTACTCTTGCAGCAGGATCAATAGAGGTATTTGGATAACCCCCTCTGCCTTTGAAATCGCTAGGTGTAAAGTCTCACAAGAGTGATTTCTTTCTCTTCTGGTCTGTCAAGAAGCTTGGCTTTTTGGTTCTGTGTTCTGGTCACCCAGTCATCCTTACTGCATGCACAGCAATGTTAGCACAAACTCTCTGCTGGAGCGAACCAATCATTTCCTTGAGAACAAAAATCTGAGTGTGGTTCTGGGAATCATTCATGCTAGAGACCCTTTGCAGTAGGTGGTGTGGATGCAAATACAACAGCTTTGTCTTCCTGTGCAGTTCCCTAGCATTGCCCAGTAGCTTTCACCCTTAGGACTTCCCTTTTCTTTTCAAGCCATGCTTTTAGTCAGCACTTGACCTTAGTCTTTTGCCATAATAAATGGGCACAGTGCTGCCCTCGCCTTCCTTCAGCAACCTTGAGAAAAACACAGCGCCCTAAGGGGCGATTTCTGCATTGTGTGGATTTGGCTGATCTGGTCCAAACAAGGCTAATCCGAACCAGTTTTGCCAAGTCTTTGTACTGGTTTGCCTGGGAGTACTGGATGAGTGGTTGGAGTGGATGTGTTTGACCTTTTATATGTAGCCTGTGTGTCTATGGGAGACCTACTGAATAAGCAGTGCTCTCTTCTTTAGTGTTACCTGTAGCATTTCTATAACAATTTTATGTCTCCATCTCATTTATCTCACTTGGATCAGTGCTGGCACAAAGGTGCTGTATCTGGAGGAAGGAAGGAAAACAATTTACAGCAGTAGTCATCAAAGTAATGTACAGGGTAAAAACTGCAAAGGACACAAGTCACGCACTGCATCATTCCATTTAAATCTACTGATACGCTTTCTGGGGAAGAATCCAGTGATGCTGGCACTTAGTTCATGTGCAGGTAGGACCACCGCATGTAGGATGTGTGCAAGTGCTGTACTTGCTTTCTCTTTTGGGTCCTTTCTGCCTCCAATCCCCAGCCTCTAAACCAAGCAAGGACTAGTAGGGCACAATGCTATGGCAAGTATTCACCAGTCTTGACTCCATTGGATCCCTGTGCCCTTCAGGAGCAGTGCAGATAAAGCCAGTGGAAGTAACAGGAGCAGTGATTTCAGTCAAGGGTGTCCAGCTGTGAAACAAGCTTCTAGAGCAGACTAACACAGAAACAGGCTCTTTCCAAGTTGCCCTACAAAAACATCCTTTTGGACAAAAAAGCCCCACTGTAATAATACCTCCTTATTCAGGGAGCTAGGAAAAACAAAAGGTGATTCTTGCTCTCTTTTGTATATCTTGTGATGGAAATATGATGTGCAGCAGATGGCCCTTGTAGAGACTTATTTGAAATTTTGTGATTAAGTTAGAACACTGAAAACCCAGGAATGTAGTCTTGTTGCTAATAAAAACAATTGTAGTAATCACTAGAGGTGATTGAATGGCTTTGTGTCTAATAAGTAGTTTTAAGGTTAAAGTGTTTATTTTATTACTGTAAGGAGTTATTGGTATTAGCACAGAAATTATTTCTTGTTTAAATTTACTTTCAATATGAGGCCTTAGGGTTTCTGCAGAAATCATTTGAAAGTTCTAAAATATAGAAGAGAACAGTAATCAATCTATCTGTAGAGACCCCTGCATGGAGGAGCTGAAAGCTGGAGCTCTTTTTATAAAATATTGCAGTTGCATCCAGCTGCATCACAGACTCCCGTGAGCTCTGCTTCCAGATGTGCTGGAAGTTTTGCAGTGTTTGCTGGTCTTGGCAATTTTTGAAGGGGTCAGCATCTGTCTAATTGTGTTCATATTGAAAGCAGTGATAAGACTGAAATGATATTAAAAAACCACCCCAAAACCCAACGATCAAGTTAGGCAGTGCTTGGAAGCTTCTAAAATATTTCCTGACCAGAAGATCCAGCTTTACTGCCGTTAAAGCCTGTGGCTTGTGGTGGGAGGCTCCGGGAGCGTTCTGCCATGTGTGTGTGCTGGGCTTAAGTATGAAATGTTCGAGTGACCCTGATGTATAAAATCAGTTGGGGCACTTTGCTTAGAGTAGGACAGTGTCCAAAAACTTCATTTTTTAAAAAAAAAACACCCAAAAACCAAACAACAAAAACACCTTAATCAGACAGTAATGAAGAATGATGCTAAATTGCTTCAGAGCAACTGCGCTACCTCAAATGCTGTCTCAGAATTAACATTTTTTTTAATATAGAAAACAATCTGTTGTTACATAATGAATTAGCATTGAGTGTGTTGCAAAATAAGGCTGGGTTTTGTATAAACAAAACTGAATCTTTATGTAAATGTTATGTAAATGTGACATTTAACTTAAACTGTTGGAGTGGGGAAGTCGGGATTAACAAGGTACAGATCTCATGGTGTTTATGTGTTGCAACTGTGAATTAAAACAGTTTGTTATTTTTGTTGCAGGGTGTTTGAGTTACTATCTGTGAGCAAGGAATACACCGTTTGTGGAACGTGAAGTATTTTGAGATTCAGTTCAGGCTGCTTTTAAATAATTATGCTGAGTAGTTTATGGAGCTGGATCAAAGGTTGTATTTCACTCTAATAGAAGAAAATTTGTTCCCAGGAGTCTTGAACCACCTGAGATTGCAAGGATTCCGAATTTATTCTTTGTGAAGTCCAGGAAATTGTATCATGGGAACATTTTTGTCCCTGACTCTGACTGTAAGGGCCTGAATTTGGCAGGAGTTTACATGTGATTTCAGTCAGAGGGACTTTGCATCTTTTATAACTGAAGGAATGTGTATTTCAGAGTCACAAAACTGAATATATAAGAAAAGTTATTTATATTAAAAATATCATTTATATAGTACTTCCAGTTCCACCTGCACTTCTAGTTAAAGCTAAGTCTGTGTAAAGATTTCATATGACCTACAGTATAAGTTTACAGATTTTTGCTTAACTTTGTTTTCTTTTTCATTCTGTCATCTTTCTCAATTTTAATGTTGTCTTTTTTTTTTAATTCCATGTGTTGTAGTCCATATTTGTACTTTGGCATGCTAAGAGACATGATTACAACTTCCAAATAGTAGGATGCCGTTGGTACAAACGTCAGTCGCGCAGTTATTTCTTGTTTTATGTTTTAGTTGTGTTCCGGTAAGCTGCATGCTATTTTTGCATGGTAGTATACTGGAATTGTTAAGATGTAGACCACTGGAGAAAAATAGGATGAAAAGAGCATTCTTTTCTACTCCCCGCTTCTGGTAAATCAGATGTGTGCCGCACAGCTGCTGGAGGTTACAAAGGTTTAGTCTGAATCATGTGGTGGCTGAAATGTAACCTGCATCGCTGCTGCTCTGAGGTTACCTTTCATCCTCACCCTGAAAAAGAAACGTGTTATCAACCTCCCGCCCCGTTCTCCCTGCCCCATGCAGGAGCATCCTTAGATTCCTGTGGCTGTATTTCTGGCTGCCCGCTTGTTCCGTACAGGGGGGAGCCCCGAGAGCGGCGGTTCCTGGGGAGCCGCGTTTCCCACAGCGCCCTCCGCTTCCCCCTGGTGCCGCCGCCAGGGGGCGCCCTTGCCCCGGCGCTGGCCGGGGAGGAGGACGGCGTCGCCGGTGCTCAGCCGGCCCGTCCGGAGCCGGAGTCGCCTAGAGCCTGCTCTAGTGCATTCTGCCGACGTGCAGGCTCCCAGAGCCGCAGGTTGGCTTTTCTGCGTTTGTACCTGGCTAAGCTTGGCAATGGGTGAAATTTTGCATGTTTAAGCTGTGCTTTCTCTGTAACATCTTTCTCTGCTTGGCAAACGTTGCAGGGAATGACCTGGGAGTCCCTAAGGCTGCCTTTATATTTTTTGGAAGACTGTCCCAGAAGATGCAGCCTGTTATGCGACCTCCTCTGCTTTTGTGCCTTTTCTTCCTGAAAGAAGTTCAGGCAGTAGGTAGTTCATGTAACACATGGGATTCTAGGAACAACCGCTCAGAATAACCCATCTGGGTTAACACAGTGGAACGCAGAATGACTCCCTTCATCCCCATTGGCAGGAAAGCTTGCACATGTTTCTCTTCTTTGGCTACCTTACTGCATGGAGTGTTCTGGGGAGTGAAGTGCTCCGAATCCTCTCCTGAAGATCATGGCTCTTTGGCTCATGTTTGTGCTCGGGGGCAGCTTGCTTGAGTTTGCCCGAGTCCAAAGTTTTTTTGAGGTAGTTTGTGATATAGTATGTCAAAACAACAACCCCTTAACTTTAATCTGAAGTCAGAAGTTACAGTGTGTTCTCCGATCATCACACCTGGAATAATACATCATCAGATGTGTTACTGAAGTAGTTCGCTTTACCGCTATTTTATGGCACTGCGGTGGCACGCAGCAGTTGCCATCAGATCGATACCCCAGTAACCTGTGTGGTTGTTAGCACACAGTCTGCTTTCAGTCATTGTCCCTAACCGGGTAAGCTCCAACACACGGACATGGTTCTAGGTTCTCTGAACAGTCCAGGGGAGTTCATAGAGTTAAGGAAGTCTGAGTTTAAACATGTGCCTTAGAGCAAGGTGCAGAGTGGGCATGAGAAACAAATCTAAACAAAGGGAGGAAAGGATGAAGGCAGGAGGCTTGATAACTCATACCTAGTTACCCGTGGATCAGGTGCTTTGAGGGTTTCAGTGTGGAAGTGAAAATACTTTGAGACACCTGAGTGGCATTGTTAGACCTTGATATCTGTGTATCTGTCTGCAGAAGTATTGATTTCAGTAGTAAAGCCTGAGTAGAGGACTTGATTACGGTTATTTACAGCACTGATGGTAACATTACTGTGTTTAAAGCTGTAAGCAGGATACCCGGGAGAAGGTGTAGAGTACACTTAAAAAGCGCTGCCTATGTGGGAAGGGAGGCATTTTAGTGAATGTCAAGCTGAATAAGATAGCGTATTGAAAGCCATATTCTCTCGATTGATTCCTAAATGACATGTGGAGTTGTTGAGTGCCATTCACAGGCCACCAATGTTATGGAAGGCTCTGGGATCCATCTGAGGACATGGATACTGTTCTGGCTGAGCGGTGGTACTGCGATGTAAAGTGAAATTCTACCTTCACTGTAGGAATTCAGTGAGATCTGAATTTCACCCTGAAGATCCACATGTGTTTTCTTTTCATAGCTGAAGCAGGATAATGATCATCCTTTGTGAAATGCTTTGAGATCTATGGATTAAGAATGCTATATAAGAGCTCAATGTTGATATTTAGTATAAGCTCTTTACGTAACACCAAGAACAGATGATAAAACAGGACAGGAAGTAACTATTGGATTTGGAATTGTTCTATCACAGATATAAATTTAGAATAAAAAAAAAGGAACTGTAATAAAAAGTGATCTTTTAAGCAGCTAAGGAAAAATCAATAAAGCATGTGTAAACTATGTCAGTTAACAACTTTGCAAATATATGTTGTTTACAATGTGCAGTTTAAAGGGAAGCACTCCTCCAGCTTCTGAAGAAATTAGCCCATGTGAATCAAAATCTCATGCAGACTTCCATCTTAAATGTCACAAATATATAATTGGGTAGAATTCATATTTTTGAAGGAATGACAGGTCAAAACCTGCAAACTTCTGTTTATCTCACTGTCTGAAATAAGAGAGTAAAGTAATATGCTGTAGGCTTACTAGTATATCCCAAAAACGTAATTGCAGTACCTCCCTGCAGTGCTGAAGAACGAGCTAAGGTCATGATAACCAAAGGACAGTACTCTTTATCAGCCATCACACGGTTCTTGTTTGCTTTCTCCTGGAGAAGATTTGGCATTTCCTTGCAAGCAACAGAGCTGGATACTGGAAAAGTAACCACTTTCCAGCCAACAGCTGGTGTTCTGCTCTAGGGGAATAGCAAAGTGCAGTTTGCTTGCCTGAGTTGTGATGTTACCTCACACTTAAAAAGCATTAAATAAATCAGAGTTCCACCTTGACTGATGTAAAGAGAATCAGGATCTATAAGTATTGCTCTACTATTTTTGTGAATACTGATATTATATAATGAACATTATCTCCTCCAGCTATAAGGATAATGGCATTCTGCGTGCTAGTGCTTTTCAGAGACAGTTCTGGTAGATTTAGAGATTATTTCAAAATGTATCTGGTATTTTGGTACAATGAATTGCTTTTCAAATCTGGATTAGACTTGCTCTGCAAATATTAAATATTAGACATTTACAACTTGCTAGTGAGGCAGAATAGTTTTAAATATTGACCTTAAATTTTTGATCAGTGATAGGAAACTAACATTAGAATGTAAACTTCAGTAGTGTTTTTCTTTGAGTTCTGCCAAACTCAAATATATATACACATATATATATTATATATAAAGTATCTTTTCTGGTTAGATTGAAAAGGGGAGCCAAAACAGGCCATGAGTTGCTCAGGTAAATTTTGTCATTTGAGTGCCCTCAGAGTGTAGCAACAACTCGGGAGCAAAACTTGTTCAAGAGTAACCTTGGTAGAGTTGATCCTGCCATGGAGGAGAGATTAGCTGACCTCGGCAGGATTCACAGATTGTCTAAAAGAATAATAAATATGTTCAGTGATAGAAGTTTTTGCAAGCACACAGCAACAGTGAAATGCAGAAGTTTGCTTGTAGGATGGTGGAGAGGCTGATTGTGTTCAAGTTGCACAACAGTTTCCAGGATGCTTTTTGGCTGGAACACAGCAGAGAAAAATGCTGCTTTCTAGAAAAATATGTCTGTCTGGATCTCTGTGTGCTACTTAAATGGACTGTACTTGAGTCACTATCCTGGAGGTATTTAAAAGATGTGTAGACATGGTGCTTAGGGACATGGTTTAGTGGTGGGCTTGGCAGTGTTGGGTTAATGGCTGGACTCGATCTGAATGATTCTATGATTCTTCTTATCACCTTGTACTGAAATCAGTGCTGCAGGACCGCTGTCAGTACTGGAGTTAGCTCCCTTGAGTTTATTTGTGCTTTGTTGCTGTGTGATGACTGTGCATACAGGACCTAAGGCTGTGTGCTGCCTCTTAATGGAGTGCAGTCAGTATCCAAATACCAAGGGCTCCAAAATACCCCCAGACTTTCCTGTCCTGGGGTCTCTGTATAGAACTTCTCAGCTTTTGGGTGCATCTCTGGATTCTTCCCAGTACTACTGGTATTGCAGAGTTACTTGTTTTTCCTCACCCAAACACTAAGAAGCCTCACTAAAATAAGTTTCCAGGAAATCAAAATTAAAATAACCTGATTTAGATGTCTTTTTTGCTGAAAAGTGCTGTTATACAGAATTAATCTTTCATGATTCAAGATAAGAGGAACTTCTTTTGCATTAGAAGTAAACGATTAAAACTGCAGCTGTTGAAATTGATAGAGCTTGAGAGCAGCCTTCGGTGGTCAGGTTTAGCTGACAGCCAAGCCGAGAGCTTTTGTGTGTAAGTGAGACACCTGCAATTTTATCATTAGTCTCAAGGCAAGGGATCATCTTCTACTGAAAATAAATTGCAGATGAAATATTAGTAAATGAACTTGATGCAAGGGCTTCCTCTGTGCATGTTCAATAAGGGTTTGTCCTATATAAGGTACCCAAAAGCACCAGTAAGTAGTAGATGTCAGTGTGTCTTTTAGAGCTTCATCAGGTAGTTAGCTGTTGAAACAGATGTGACATGGTGGGAGCTTTGTGTAATGTAGATCCTAATACATATTTCATTTCTTCTTGTTTACAGTGTCTTGTAGTTTTTAAACTATGTAAACAGCAAAATGGAGATGGTTAACAAAGTAACCATGGAAACCTGCTCTATCTTCTTTCTCTCCCTATCTCGGTGGAAATGTTTTTTGATGATATTTATGATTTCTTTCTCTCACTGTGATTTGAACTGAACCAACAAAATAACCCATAAAAATTGTATTTTAAGTTGTTGGTTATCTAGTCACAACCAATAGACTAATACTTATATGATCAGTGTAAAGAGAGAGTTTGCATTCATACTCTTTATTTGGGGTAGCAGTGCATGAATAAAGTGGTACCAAGTAACTGTATGTAACGCAAGTAGTAACGATGACTGGACAAAATATGTTTCTGAAGAACAGGATCTTCAAATTTGTGATGGCTTTTTCCATTGTGAAATGCTGGATGAGGAAAACAGATAAGCGATCATTTGAGTTTTTTATTGATGTTTCAAGTGCCTGAGTGCTAGCTTGCATAAGATCAAAGCATCATTAGACGACATTATTGTACCTTTTTGAGGGGGAAGATTCAAAAACTGGAGACAGTGCCTCCACTTTGAAGAAATAAAGGTTACCTGAAGTCTTGTTTAGTTACTGTGATTTTGGGAGACCTTCCTTTGGGGAACCTGGTAGGTCAGAGCAAAAGTTGATTACAAGTGTAAGAGTAGCCATGCGGGGTCAGAGCTCAGCTTGTCCTGGCCAGGCTCTCTGTCTTTGCTGGCACCTCGCCGGGAGGTGTGTACAGCCGGGTCAAGCCTGGTCGGTAAACTGTCTTCAGCAAATCTGTGGTTCGTGAACTTCCACGTCAGGAGTGGCAAATTCATGTGTGATGGTTTGTGGTGTGGGCTGGTTTATGGACTTTTTTAGATGAGAATTACTGCCATGTAGGTTTGACGCCCTCTGAGGGTCAGCACTTTGGTCTTTTTGAACTGTGAGAGCAGAAGCTGCACACTCAGCACTTGCAGTCACTCAGCAGTTTTTAGATGGGGGAACGTTGCTTACTGGTAGGATCATATAGCCTATTGCTGAAATACAGGCAGGTTTAGCAGAGGTGATCAACCCTGAATCTACAGAACTGACAAAGAGGAATATGAAAGGAAATAATGTTTTATATTTAGAAATCACTAGGCTTTATCATTAGAAGTGTCGGAAGAAGGAAAACCAGTATTAGGTATAACTTGCCTTTCTAATTAATTCCTGAGAAAATGACAATTACAAATACAAAATGCATATTTTATGTAATCTGAGACAATTCTAAGAAACACCTAAGTATATTAAAACTTGATGACAGTGCTTCAGATCCATATTTTAATTCTGGAGTATTATTTGAAGATAATTCTCTGTGTATTGCCATGATAGTAAGCTTAAACTCTGCAGAAAGGGTTAGTGGTCTTAGTTTTTGTCAAATGAACAACTGATTTCAGTAGTATAGAAGTATTATATAAAAACATTTTATTTCTTGGATTAACTTAATTTCAGTGATTAGATAAAAAGAGACATCTATTGCCTGAATACTTTTATTGTGCTTTGAATTCCATAATTTGGAGTTGGATAATAACTTCTTAGTGGTCCTCCTGTGGACTGGAACATTACTCTGTTGTTTGTTACAGTACTGGTTGTACTGCATTCAGTCTGCTTGTAAGAATTTCAGTTGCCAGGATTTCCATCACGTTTCTTGGAAATCTTGTCCTTGCTCTTAGGGGCAACAGTTCTATTTTTTTGAGATACCTACCTTTGCAAAATTTTCCCCACCTTCTCTGATTCCTGATTCCAGAACTGAAGATTTGTTCATGTTTTAGGCTGTCTGTTTAGAGATTTGCATGACTCAAGAGCAGTGGTTAAGGAGCAAAAGTTATAAATAATAATTTTGCAATTTCTTACTCACGGTTTTGCCTTGGGTTTTGGTTTGTGGTACTGCAAGGCATTCTGTCTTATGCAGGTTTCCTGTTGCCTACAGGAGTTGTTATAGCAGGTAGGATTTAAGCCGTGACTGAAGTAAAGAAATTGTGTAGAAGCCATCAGTATTTCACATCTGTATAAAAAATAGCCTTAATAGGGACAAAGTGTTGAATACACCAGGCAGAAATTGCTCCTGCAGGCCAATCTTCTGTTATTTATACTTTTCTGTAGATGTGATATCAAGTTCACTCTTCTGGTTTTTGATTCTCAAAAATTAATAGTGGCAATGTTAGTATAGCTATAACTAAGTAAAGAGTTGTGATTGAATTGTCTGTGGTTGAATTTGTAGGCACAATCTGTGAAGAAGAGTTGAGGCATATGCCAACAAAACTGCAGATATGATACAGTGACACAAAGATTGCTCAAAGTAGACATGGTCTTATTTGCTTAATGTTACCAAGTTAAAAGATATTTTGGTGCTAGGAGGCAAGTATCTATTACAGAACATTAACCTTTGTTGCTTTTGGGGCAGTGCTTAGGGAAGGGTGTGCAGGTCAGAGGTGTAATGTTAAAAAGTGAGTTTCAAAAAGTGAGTGTCTAGTACCATACATGCCCTTGATTCCTCTCCAGATTATTTTTTTGATCTAAATGTTCTTCTTCCTCTTCTGTTGAACTGAGAAAAGATGAAAACTTGATCCACCTCAAACAAGGAGCAGTGACACAAGGTTTTATGAAGTGCTGTCAAGTGCACAGACCAAATCAATGGGGAAAGCCTGAAATTATTTTTCTCAAATATCTTTCACCTTAAGCGTGGCTTATAACAAAAGGTTCAGAAAGCAGTGTTCAGGCAGAACTGTCTCACTTCAGCTGATGGTGTCTCTGAAGAATTCAGAAGTAAATTAGAAAAATAATGACTGCTTTCATTAAGATGTTTCACCTGTGGAAGCAAATGTGTTGGAGTTACATGCTTACGCTAGAGCTGTAGAGGCGCAAGTCGTTTTTAGGAACAGACTGACAAATCATTTAATCACAGGAAGTGGACATATCTTTGCTGATTATGATCAGTGCCTGGGAGGCAGCATACATCTTGACTGGATGATTATCGTTTCACTGGAGTAGTATAGACCCCCCCAGAACCTGTGCAAAGCGGTCACAGCATGCTGACTCCTCTCATGTATCCTACAGAAATCTCTTGAGGGCGGTATGTAGGAAACATATTGTTATGACCTATTTTGTAGATGTTAAATACTTATATCATCGTTCCAAAGAATTCCTGACTTGACACTTTATACCAGCCTATAGTAAGAAGAGAACTTTTTTTAAAGTGTAGTAACATGCGAATAATTGTGCATGTGTGAATAAATGTTAGGCTGCTTTACACAGGATTAAAATGATTTTTTTCTTCTCATTATTAAACAACAAAGTTATTAATGCCATGGTATTGGGTCAGTGTTTTGTGCTTTGTTTGTGTCCTCGTAACATACAGCTTCAGTCCTTGAAAATACATAGTTTTCTTCAAAAAGATACTTATGCTTGTGTTGAGATCATCAGACTTTTTGTTCCGTTTCTATGTGTTTTATAGAAATAAAGATTTTGTTTCTCTCTAAAGAACTGTGTGACTTTAGGTCCTGATGCTGTCCCCAGGAACTACTGATGCAAAAGTCTGCCCAGAGGTACATGCAGTTGGTCCTAGTTTTGTCAGAAGCAATCAAAACACCCCATAGCTCAGACTCATAAGGCCTCATAAGACTAACAGTGAAATTAGTAGCTCTACCTCTTTTATGTTTCCTTTTGATGTCCAAATTTAGTTAGAGAGCTCCTTGCTCATCCATGCAGGCTTCTTCCTACCTTTGTTTGATTTCTTATTTGTCAGGATGGACCTTTCTTGAGCTTGGAGGAGGTGATCCCTAGATATCAAACAGCTTTTCAGACCCCTCTTCCCTCCAGAGCCATGTCCATGGGGTTATTTTAAACAGATCTCTGAAGAGGATGGTGTATGCTCTCTTGAAATCCAAGGCTGTGGTCCTGCTTTCTACCCTGCTCCCTCCTTTCAGGATCCTGAAGCCCATCATCTCATGGTTACCGCAGCAAAGGCTGCCTCTAACTTTCCCATCCCTGGCCAGTTCTTGTTGTTTGCAAGTGTGAGGTCCAGCGGAGCACCTTTCCTTGTTGGTTCTTTGATCATCTGTGTTGGGAATTTGTCATCAATGCACTCCCAAAGTGTGCTAGATTACTAGAGGGCTGCTGCATTGTCCATCTAGCAGATATTGGGGTGGTTAAAGTCCTCCATGAGAACCAGGGTCTGTGAACATGAACATTAGGCTTATTCTGGTTGTAGACCTTATTTTCTCCTTCATGATCAGGAGGTCTATAGCAGATACCCAGTAGAGTGACACCCATCCCCAGGCAGGGCTTCAGCTGCTCTTTCACATGTTGGGCAAGTCCCCTTCCTGGCCTTCCCATCCTGTCCTTCCTGAAGAGGCTGTATCCATCCATCACAGCATTCAGTCATGTAACTGCACACATACTCCTAGCTCCTCCTGTTCGTTCCGCATGCTGCCTGCATTAGTGCAAGGGTGTTTCAGAGACCCACCTGAGCAGGTGGAGTCCCCAGTGCAGGCTTGAGAGCTTTCCCCATAAGACTGTTTCACGTTGTTATTGTTGTCTTTTGAACAAAATGTACTGTAAAGTATACAGAATGTACTTTAGTAGTCCTGAAACAAATTACAGAAGTGTTTTAAGTCAGTATCCTTTGTTGGACATATCTATTTTTCCTACATTTTTATTTGTTTTTAATTTATGATCAACATTTAAGGGTTATGAGGTTCTTTTTCTATGTAATCAGTTTAGTACTAGCCCTTAGGAAATTATGGTAATGAAGAAAGCTCCCAAATGAGTCTGTTTAGATGTACATTGGGTGATGAACGGCTTCCTCTGTTTTGTTGGTTTATCTTGGTTATAATTATCAGAGCAGTATTTTTTTTTTGAAATATGTCTAATTAATGAACACTTTTTTAATACAAAGAAACAAAAGGAAGCTCTAAAGAGAGCTGGTTTATTTGCATTCTTTTATATGTAATAAAACAGTTTGCAATCTGTCTATATTAATTTATTCTGGGTTTAATATCATTCCATCTGTGCTTTTTTGAGTTGTTGCTACTAAACAGAAAGGTATCAATGAAATATTGATATATGAGCACCTGGCAATCAGTTGTGCAGTGCACAGTTCTGCCAACTTTGTGAGAAAACTCAGGTTAGAAAAGTTACTAGTGGCAGCCTGCAAGGAGGGTAGCAGTGACATGGCAGTGTCAATGATCTTCCAGTCTTGATAAGAATGCATAATACGTGTTGTCAGCCACTAGATTTAACAAATGGGAAAACAATAAGGGAGAATGAACAGAGCAATCAGGTCTAGTGTGAGGGGTCCCTGCCCACAGCAGGGGGGCTGGAACTTGATGATCTTTAAGGTCCCTTCCAACCCAAACCATTCTATGATTCTATGACAGTAACCTAGTTTTACTTCTTGTCTTTATATATAGTACTGGCAATATAGTTCTCTTGGAAAATGCTTCTGTATTTTCAATAACTTCATGATTAATGATTATTTGTAGTTTTTCATCTTTGTAGAAGCACTCCTATCTCACAACTGACATACCTGGAATCAGGATTGAGTGCATTGTTTTTAAAAATCACTGCTTACCACACATAGCGACATAAGTATTGTTTCTCCTTGTTTTTGCACATTTACCTGTACGTGCTCAGTGTACAGTGTGCAGTTCCAGCCCTGATGAAATGCCTGAACATAGGGGAAAATACTATTTAGTGACTGTAGCTTTTTTCTAAATACCATTAGTACTTTTTTTGATTTAATCTGAAATGTAAAGAAAGCCACACTGTTTAGATTTCTCAAATCAGAGGGGAAAAAAAATTTAAATCTGTTCCTACTGTGCAAGCTGTCTGAGACTAAACTTTGTCTCTCGGTGGTGTATGTGCTTGTTTCTCTGTCCTTTTTTTGTATGCAAAGTAGTGTTGCCAGTGTTTAAGATCTTGGAAAGTGGAGATAAGAGCCTAAACTAATCCCATCAGACTGAAGGCGCTTTATAATTCCATCGTATCTACCCCTTCACTGATTTGAGGTAAATGACACTAGAGGAGGTTGCCATGGATCGAGGAGGAGAAAACAGAACTCTTCATTATCTCTATTGCATACACAAATGCCTTTGAAGACATGATCTAAAGGCGGTTGGTGCTTCCAAGAGCAATGGGCTTTGATTCCACTTCACTTTACAGAAACTGTAGCCACAAAATGTACAAATAGCCTGAAAATTGCTATCGTTTGCTTTTGGTAGTGTCTCCTACCCACGCTGCCAAAGGGTAAATCATAACACTGGGCACTGGAGAAGCAATTCCTCTGTATTCAGGGGAAGAGTGAAATGATGGGGAGTAGGAAGAAGGCGGTGCGTGGATTGAGTTCTGACAGCGTGGCAGGCTGGGCTTCTTGGCGGCAGATGGCATTAAAATGTCAGAGCATTAAAATATGCCTGTCAGGAATAGGATTGGGCATGTAAGAGGTAATTATTTCACAGAAAAGTGATATTTCTATGAAACGGATTCTGAGAGGATTTAGTATGGTTGCTGCTGTAATTAGCTATGTTAGGCTTATCGCCCTGTCTTTCAGCCCTGGCAGGAGACTGCCACAACCACTTTAGTTAACAGACTCTCAATTATTTAAATAATGGCAGAAATGAATGAATCTTTCAATCCTGCCTTTTTGATCTGGGAAAGGAAAACCTTCTTTGCTTGGAAAAGGTGGGAAAGGAAAACCTTCTTTGCTTGGAAAAGGTCTCCAGAAAGTCTCTTTCCAAGTTGCTCGAGAGCTGCTTTGAAATAGGTTCTTATTGATCATTTTAGGTAAGAGCATTCTTCCGCAGCTGATGTCCAGCATCTTTGCACCATTTGCTGTTATAGCAGGACCATCTATTTTCCTGGTCCTTAAAGATAAAAACCCCACTCCCTAAGAATGGTGTTCATATATTTTGCTGTCAGTATTTTGCTAACGTCTGGATTCTGCAATCCTGGTAAATCATAAAGGCTGGCCAATAAAGCCCTATATTAATAGAGAAACGTGTTGCCTTTATCTTATAAAAACAGTGGATAAGCACTGCTTGCTGAGTCGTAGCTGTCTGTGTGTCCCTGAATGCATTATTTATGTATTATCAAAACTGATGGGCCTACTGAATACTGGAGTAATAGGTGTCTGTGTGTGAAGGTAAAAGGACTCTGTAATACATTACCTATAGATGTGGTATCTGCTTTGCTTTACTGTGACTTTCCATCTGAATCTAAAACAGTTCTTTGGCTGTGAATCCTTGTCTCAAATAGGTGCCACGGGACAGTTTTGTGTCAGGAACACTTGGCTCTGGTGTCTAATTTTCAGCAGTCTGGCTGTTAAAAAATTCTGTTCATCCACCCTCCTGGTGCTTAATTCATCCTATATATTATGATGATTCTTTAGGCCATCTTGTGTATCTCCTCCTTGAACCCTTGTTTTGAGCCAAAATTCCTGTATGGTGAGGCCAGTGCACTGAGCCGTGTAACTGTCTTCTGGACAGAGAAACAAGAAAGGCTGATGGAGTTTCCTTGTCCCTACATTCCCAGCTACTGTGGATGCTCCAAGAGAATTGTTTAGGATTCACAAGTTGAATTAGGAAATTTTCTACAGCCAAGTCTTGTATTACTTCATTATTTTTAGTATTAAGATCTCAATCCATTAATTATTTCTAACATTGGTCATTTAAACCTCTCGTTATATCCTAAAGAAAGTAGCTTCCAAGCAGATTACTGCGTTTGCCTGGTTTACTTTAACTCAATGTTCATACCAGTCACTTTTTCTATGAACTATACATATAACTGAAGCTGAGAGTGAAACTTCCATGGTCCTTTAGTTCCTTTGCAGCTGTTTGTCTTAAGCTATCTGGGAAGTCCTCCAATGACCAATTTTCCTTTGGTTGTCTGAGCACCCTCTCCTCATTCACCCAGCAACTTGCCCAAAAAGGGCAGTTCAATCACTGCAATGCAGCTGCCACAGTGAGGAAAGGTGAAGAAATCAGTAATGTGATCTTTGCCTGCTCCCTAGATAATTACACTAAATTCAAGCTCAGATTGCTATGGCTTGGCTCTTGAAGTTTTTATGGTATATGTCAAAGACAGATGAAAGAAGTCTCTCTTTGAGGTGTACTACGTTTTAAACGTAGCGGTGTTATGAAGCATGTATGTAAATTTGTTATAAGTTTTGCTATCATTATCCTTCCCTTTCTTAGACTTGTCCAAAAACCTGCATATGTATACTGTAAATAGAGATACCTATTAAGTACCTTACCCTGGGTTTAGGAATTGTAGGTTCAATAGCCTACTTTTTGATGTGTTTACATAAAACAAATATCTGATGTTCTTAGCATTGAAATGGGTTAGGCTATTTTCACTTCGACACTAGTTACATAAAATTTTGTCCCAGTCATATTTTTCTGGTACAACACCAAAATTTTCTAACATCTTATTTGCAGCAAGTATGTCTAATGAATAGTATTGTAGAAAACGAAGTGCAGTAGGTTTTGACTGAGGGGAAAAAAAAATAGCATTGTACTGTGTTTACATGATAGAGAATTCTAGACAGCCAAACATTATTAACTTATGTCTCCTTGCTGACAATCCCAAATTTTGCCTGAGACTTTTTCACAGGTTTTGAGGCTTTTTGCCTAAAAAATGAAAACTGCCCATGAAAACTGCTAAAAATTACATTTTTTGTATTGTGGCACCTGAGCTGACTTTTCTGTTGCAGTGCAATCTCTCCTTGTTTCTATAGCTTGTGATGTTCTAGTAGCTGCTCTCTCTCTCTGCCTTTTAAATCAGTTTTCATTTTTTAACATAAATTTTTCCAGTCAGTGCATTTAAGGGTTTGGAATTTTGAGGTTGATCGGTAAATTTATTTTGCCTCTTTTTAAAACCTCTGTTCATGTTATCTCTGCTTTTCTTTTTTTCTTACTCTGTCAGCTGGGTTTTTTCTAGCCTTTATAATTTCTGCCACTCTTAACTTTTGGTTTTTGCCCCTTCAGCCGGCCTGCTTAGTGCTGTGGTGCCCTTATCTAACCGCTGTCTCAAAATAGTTCTTGATGATGATGATTATAAAATGAACAGTAGCAAGGATTAGCAGTAATTCCAGTGTCTGCTCCCTGTCAATCAGCCCTACTCTGCAGTCTCCCCATTCTCTTTTCTTCCTTTCCAGAGGTCCATCTCGTTAACTCCCGTGTAGGTGCTGGAGCAGACGTAGCCCTGGCAGATGCTGTACACGGCATTGTTGGCTATTCTGGATGTGTTTGTTACATCACTGTGTTTCCATGATGCTCTAGGAGAAGTGTTCCTGTGTCCTGATGAACATTTCAAGGTTTCTCTAAAAATATCTGTGTCGAGCAATGTATATACATCCAACGCATATGGAAACACTGTAAATGTAAACTAGGCTCCATATGGCTCATGCAGGTTGTTCGCTGTTACTCAGTGCAGTGGCTTGTTTGGGTGGGAAAATGGGGGCAAGATCTGCTCATTTCGTGGTGTTTCAAGTACTTATCTCCCTCTTCCCCCCACCTGCAAGGTACATGATTTGGATACAGTTACAAATTATGAACAATTGGCTTTAGCCCTGGAAGGGTGACTTTGAGGATGGTTCTTATTATCCCTGCAATGGAGTGATATAGATTGTTTACAACCTCCTTGTCATTGGGTTGTTTTTTTTTTTTCTTCCTGCTGGCATAATATGTTTGTGGGCTGTCACTATGCAATGTTTCATATCTATAGATGGCATCCCTATTTTCATACATAGTTATTGAAGTGCATTGGGTAATATAATAAGCAATTTCTTCCTTTGGTGCAGTCAAGTACTAGCATATACAACTCAAGTGTCAGGGGAGGATGGGACAGGATTTGGAACTGGGTTCTAGGGCAACACTGCTTGATATCCTACAGGGGTTAGGATTATTTTTCTTAACGATTGCTTTTTTTACCATGCAGATAGCCTCTAGCTTAGCTATCTTCAGCGGCACAATGCAGTGTGCCTTTGAAACGGTATTGTTACGTGTAGAGAGTGCTCTGTCTTTTAAACTTTCATTGCTGAGAAATTTCTATTATTCCTAGATAGTGTTACAACTATGATGTACATCGAACGGTCCAGTTGGCGCTGAATAGTGCATATTTTCACTACTGTGGGCTACCACTAACACATAAAAGCTAATCTGCATTCTCTATATTTTCTTGCCCTACTAAGTACTAATCAAGTTCAAGGTTTGGGCTCTGTAGGGCTGAGACACCCAAAAGATATCTTTGCAAAGGTCTAGAAGGCAGACCAGGGTCAGTAACCCTAATCTTCAAAGGTAACGAGGCCTTCTACCTGCAAGTTAAAGATGATCTTTTCAGGAGTTTATTCTGTCTAGTAATATGACAGAATATGTCTTGTTTTTGTAGTGAGCAGCTATCCAAACTAAGGGCCACGGTATCACCTTTTAGTCTATAGGCAGAGCAGTGTTCTCAGGCCTGCCTTGCTTCGTTTCTAAATGCACTTTGAAAAATGTATGCACAGTCTCCTTCCATGCCAGACTGCTCTGCTATATCGCACATGTTTTTCCCTCTGTGGTGAGAGAATAAACCACAGTGTATGGTAAGCTAAGGTTTTTTTGTTTTCTTTTAATACAGTACCAGAATGCATTCAGGTACTGTAGTGATGGGGATAGGGGATAGCATTTTTATAGAACAAGTAAGAATGTGGTTTGACAAGCACAGATTATTTCAAATAAAATACAGAACGCTTACCAGTGCCTGAAAATAACTTTGGAACAAACAGAAATCTTTTGAGTATTGTTTTGAATAGATACACTGTCCTGGATCACCTATGACATGCAGAGAATAAACAGTATGTTAAGATGACATTCAGTGTAACTTTCTTGTCTGAGTGAGATAAGTAGAAATAATGGAATCTGCATTTTTAACTGTTACAGTTATGACAAATCTTCTTTTGTTTACGTTTTATCTGACTTAATACGGCTTTCCATATATCTATTTCATGCAGACAATGTATGGGAGGCTTCACTGGACCTTATTGAGAGAATGTGAACCAGCTGAACCCTATTAGATCAGATTGCATATTTTAAAGGTATTTTTCTATGCATTTTAAGAGTGATTGCAACATAATAATTTAGCTACCTTGAAAGCAACTCTCTCTTCCCAAGTATGCAGAAGGAAATAATATCTTTTTATAAATGTAATGAGAAACTTCTTAAAAATAAACTTTAGCATCAGACACATCAGTACAGAATTCATACGTAAGCTGAAGGGTCTAGAGAATAAAGGGCTACTAGCTGTGTTCTTCCTATATGTTCTTTCACCCATGAAGAGATACATACTTGTACAATGAGAATCATGACACTTTATCCTTAAATCACTTTATAATTTCCAGGTGCTGCACAGATTTAAATTAGTGTCTCATATTGCTTGCAGTCAGCTCATTCTCACCGAGTCATACCACATTATTCCTTGGTATGCAATGTTCGACATAATCAACTTCCAGCTTGCAAACAGTCTAAAATCTGTTCTTTCTAGTGTACAAGCAGTTCTTAAGACTTACACATGTCAAGGTCACTTGCACTTGAATAATTATGATATAATTTGAAAACATAATTACCATCTGGGCAGTAAAACCATTTCTGTCGTTATCGGTCAAATGGCAAATTTCGAAGATACACTTAATTCCTGTCTCTCATTCCTTCTTCAGCTCTGCTTTAATTTTCATAAATTGAGTCTTGAATTTTAGTTGCATAGGAAGAAAAAGATGCTGAAAAGGAACAAAAAGCATGGCGTTTTTTTCCCTTCTGCAGTTCATTTCCATACAGACTTCTTTTCTCTGCTTCTGCAAACCTGCTGATGAAAACAAGAAGCTTGCCAATGGTGCCAGCACAGTTAGCAAGATCTTTATCTGTGTTTGCTGTGAAGCATGTGTGTTTAATCACTTCGCTTTTAGATGAAGCTGATTCCAATGCAATGTAGTAGGGGTTAAAACTTTGGGTCTATGTAAAATGCTTTTGGGAGTTTGTTAGTCATGTTATATCTGTTGTTAATGTTGGAATCACAATGACTTAAGAAAGCCTAGGATTTGAAGGTGAACATGTCAAGCAATTATTTTCTTATTGTAATAGAGCTCTTGGTCATGTTTGACAACTTGAATATTTTGCATACTTGATCGTCTTTTGCCAGCAGCAAACATAAATGAGAGATATTGATTTGTGCCTATCTTTGAACTGGTCAAGTGTTGTCAGTAAAACATTCTCTTCTTTCCTCTGGGCCCTTTTTCTCTCCCACAAGCATGCAAAAACACACATGGGGTTCGCTGAATGATAGCTGGGTGGGTGCAGGCCTTGCAGTGCTCTTTAGTGCTCTAATAAGTCAAGTATAGCCTTACCTGGCATTAAGCTATTAAGTATTCCTCAGAAATAGAATCAGGATAGTGTTGTAAAATCCTGCCCAGGGCTTACTGGTTTCCTGCCAAAGTGTGAGATACGCTGGGTGTTGAGCCAGGGATGCTGGATATACTGGCAACTCAGCTCTTTCCTGCAATGGTCTGCAGGTGTTAGAGTTTGTCAAGGACCAATGGTCAGTACTTCTGTTTTCCTTCTCTCTCTCTTTCTTGAATAGTTGATTCAGTCCTTTGAAGCATACAAAAGGTATTTGATACGTGTTTTGTTCACAAAACCAAAGACTGATCATAAACACATAAATTCTGAGTGAAAATGGAACAGCATGGTGGTTTCTTGTATTGCTATTCTCTTTTGGAAGGTGAAAGAGCACAGCAAAGGTGGCTGAAGCTAGAAGATGGAGAAGAATGCCCTTGATATTGATTTAAACTCTACCTACTCAGCAAAATAAGGGCCATCAGAATCACAGCTAGGCTTCCTTCACAGAATGTACTCATTTAATATTGAACTCTATTAGCAACGTGAAAAAAAATGTTGTATGGTAACTAGGACCAGGTTTTCTTGCTCAGATACAGCTAGCAAAGGAAATACCTATCCTGTCCAAAGAGCCTGTTGATCACAGGGGTTATCATTGTTAAGAAATATGTATTTCAGAACTAGAATTAGGTCTAAAACTCAATTTTCAATTTCAATTTTGCCTGCACTCACTTTTGTCCACACTTTGTTCTTGTTGCTTTAGGAGTTAAAATCACCTCCTGTTCTGAATGCCTAAAATCCTCAACCTTCTGCCAGCAGTGGATGCTTCAAAGGCTTTAACACCGAGTGTTACAGTTGGCTTTTTATTGTCCCCTATAGCTTTAAAGGGATGTTGGAGCTTGCTGAAATGAGTCTGTGATCGGATCCTTTGCCTTCCAACCTTACTGCTTTCTCCTCTCACCAGGCAGCAGCAGAAAAGCCATTATCTATTGGGATCTCAGGAGTGGCCCCAGCAGCTTGTGCTTTCTGCCTCAGAGGGGAGGTGATGAGGGAGCGAGGGAACAACAGCTGTCTGAGAGGGATTACCTCAGTGTCATACACCAGTGTGTATCATACATCAGTGTGGCATATTTTATGCCACAAAGGCACAGAAAAGAGTCTGAGATACAGAGAAGAGTGTTTGTATGTTTGTTCTTTAAATAAAATTTGAGCTTAACACTGACACCTCACAGCTTAGCTGCAAAGTTAGTACCGTGCATGTTCTCAGAAAAGGATTTAGCTGGCAGGCTTGATGTTTAGGACTGCAGGTCACTTTATACGATTTTTTCTTGATGGTTTCTCCACCTTACTGGAGATAATTATTTCTCAATCAATATGCAAGTAAAAATATCAATAGATCATGGAAGCATATGAGTTCACGTACAGGAATGCTTAGAAGATTAAAACTGGACAGCCAGGTCATAATTATGTATGGCTATTCTGCTCAGCATAAAAGACAAGAAAATCGTTGTATCTTGCACGTGGTATCAGGTTTTTATAATAAAGAATTTTTAATGGAAGAAACATTGTTTTTTAACATTAAAATGGAAATCCTTTAATGTGTATACTCTGGAAATTGAACAAACTGAAATAACATTTGAATTGGAAAAAATATCTGTCAAGTTCACTCTGCTAAATCCAATCTCCAAACTAAGTTAGTGCTGAAAGAATTTATTTTGTCTTGCTGCTCTGCTAAGTGTATGCTCTGCTTAATGAACCCCACCCCTGCATCCACAACACATGCAGGCATCCAGCTGAAACATTTGTGTGAACACATGCAGAACAAGAAATATAACCACACAATTATTCAATAATACTTTTTTTTTCTCTTAAAATAGCAATGAGTTGTGGCATCATTGCTGTAACTATGGAAAGGTCAAGAAATCTTTCTGATTTTTCTGTCCTCAAATTTTGAAAAGGTTTTGATTTGGCTAATTTTAGGGGTAGAGCAGAAGAGGCTTGGTGTAAAAGGTACTTGGCATTGAAAACAAGCGCAGAACCCAGATCCCTATCCATCTGAAACTGATGAAGAAAATCTTGCTGGCAGTAAAAGAAAATACGCTCTGGCCTTTTCTCTTAGGAGCAAATAAATAGATCTTAGTTATCACTGTCCAAGAAATCCAGTGCTCACTTTGGTAATATTTTGGTGCGTATGCATCAACAGAACGCTTGCATTTTTCCCTTTGTTTTATCAGTAACCTAGCAATCTGAACTAATGATTTGTGTATCTGGTGAAGTGTTCATAGCTGTCAATCATTATTAATGTTTTTCAGTCACCAGTTTCAGCCTGTTATTGTATCTATGCTTAGTGAATCGACTCTAAACTTTCACATTACTGTGTTTAATTTCTGTTCAACAGTGTTAAAGTGTACAGGATAGAAAGGAGACTGAGACAATCATAGAAGAATTATCTTTTAGGACAGATGGTAATGAAGAGAGGATGGAGTGGGCTGCTGTTGTGGGACTGGGGGCTCTTTAGTTTGTAGAAAAAGGTGAGAAATACAAATGAAGAAGGCTAGTATCACTAATAATCAAATCCATGAGCAAGTAAAAATGAGAAAGTATCATTTTATGGTCGCTCAATTTCACATTAATTCTCACTGAACATCAGTAAACAGTACTGTAGAGATGGATCATCATTGTCAATCTCTGCAGTGGTGCCGTTAAACAAAACATTTGCAATGTAAACAGAAGATATTCCAGGACATTGTCAACACACTTGACCCCAGACAATTATATTTGACTTCTTGGTATGCATGAATTCTGTCCATATGGCTGTGCTCTGCCACTGTATAAGCTCATAATTGAGAATCATGAGTTTTAGGTAAAAGCTGGGGGAGAATGGGAGACTCCTGCTTTACCTGCCTGAGCATTTCTAGTCTACTTCAGGGCAAAACAGTCAAATCACTGGTGAGGGTGCACCTGAAGTTCAGGGTCCTTTTCACTGCCTCTCAGCTTTAGGTCTCAGCCAGGAGCTGATGGATGCCTAGTAGCCGTGTAAATGCTGTACCCCAACATCCTTCCTTCTGAAGTAACTCATCTGTGAGAGGGAAAAGTGCTCCTGGAGTCAGGGGTCTGTCTTGGCTTGGAGGCAGAAAGCACTGGGCAATGTTGTACTGCTTGTAGCTCTTCAAGTCAAGTGACACCTGTGCGAGCAGTGATTTATGATGGGGAAAAGCCGTTTTCCAGTCAAGGAACAGCCTCTGCAAGATGGTGGAAAATCAACAGCTGAGAGCAGTTGGTTGCCCACTGCCTCCCAGTTGAGGCTGGAGTCAAGGACATGTGTTCCACCTCCATCCAGTGTCACCCATGGTTTGTGGGTGTCTGATGTTCTCCCAGGTGTGGAGCTTACGTCCCTGGGAGGTGCTCACACCCTGTTGCTGATGCGGTATGAGTTACTGAATACTAAAGCAGTTTAAATGCTTCATTCAGTATTTGGTGAATAATTCAAGCAGTTTCAAAGCTAAACCATAGCTATCCTGCTATGTTGTTCTTTATATTGTTAGACTTTAACTGACAGATTTGGTTTCAGTTGAGGTTTTTCAGGGAAAACATGCCAGTTTGGTGTTACTGTTTCTGTTTAACTCTTTGAAGGTACATGCTGTTTCTTTGCTGGCCAACCCCAAGTACTAAGGGTGATGTGAGCACAAGCTGCTGCTTCATAGTCCGTTTCCAAGCCCCACCAGGAATTTGTTGGGCAGTTCCCAAGCTGGGTGGGGTTTTCTTGCTCCTGCTTGGTTCCCCTCACTTTGGAAGAAAGAAAAGGAGTTCGTTTGCTTTTTACGGTCTGTTGAAATCTCAACAAGCAGAAAACAGGAAAAACAATCACTGGTGACCCAATGGATAAACTAGATGCTTCCTTGAATACCTTTCAGAGAATTTAATGAAGGCACACTGGCTGGAATGCTGTTGACAGTCTTAATCGTCTTTAACCTGTTTTCTCCCTTTTCTGACATATATTTGTACTTCCCAGTTAAAACTAGTTTTGTTGATTTGTTGTCTTAGGGCTTTTTGTGAAGATCAATGCAGAGAAGTCATTCTTTTATCAATCATTATCCGTTCTCTGTTTGTTACAAACAGACTGCCTTTAGACAACTGGACAGATATACAGCTAGGTGTTACAGGAGGATAAGAAGATACATGGTACATTTTCTACTTACCTTTCTGTGATACCCTAACTGATGTTTTTCCCCTGACAGGCTTTTACCATTCCTTTTTCCTCGAGGATGCACCTTTTCTTTTCCCCTTTCTTTCCCCTCCTTACATATATAATTAAATATATATCTAAATGCTGTAGCTACAGCATTTCTTACTCTAGTATTACATCTGCATTGGGATAATTTGTTGCTGTGTGTTTAAAACATATTGCTTGTTTAGCTCTCGTGTTGCTGCTGACTTCACAGGAACTGACATTTCCCCCTTAAGTTTTTGTCTGGATTGAACCGTGTTCCCAACTGGTGTTAGGACATTGTGTCTATGCTTTCTTTAAAAATGAGAAAAAAAATGAGATCATCATTATTTAAGGGTACTGCTTCAAGAAATGTAAATATTTTGCTTCACTCTGCTTAATTAAATTTTGTATACATTCTCACATATAAAATTAGGCAACATTGATTTGAGCTGATAAATAGGGATTGAACTCTATATCAGAGGGGATTTAACTCTGCTGGTGTTTGAAGGGGTTTTGACACAGTCTGGACAGTGCATAAAAGTTCTTTAGTGTGGAAGATTCCATATAATCTTTATTTCAGTCATCCCAGCTTTGCTTAGACATCTCAATGCCTTGGCTGTATTTCATAAGTAGTCTTTTCCCGGAACTACAGACAGTATTTTCTAAGAAATGTGAACTCAGGAGAGGTGAGTTACTCAGCTTGGAATAATATCAAGAGTCTAACTCTTTAAATTGTGCACATGCAACATGGAGGAATATGTAACACTACTCAATATTTAAGCAGATACATTGGTATTCGTCAAGTTTCCTTCAATATTTAAGCAATGTCTCTTCTATATTTTTGCTCTTCATTAATTACATCTTCACTTTTTTTCAGAGATACATTTGAATTACGTTTTGTTGATGTTGATTTATAATCTGAAGGTTGTAATGCTTACCAAGTCTTCACTGACTTTGGAACTTAGGATCTCAAACATCACTCTAGTCTCACAAAAATATGTATTTGTGATGTACCCAGGTGAAAGTCTTCTGATGCCCTCTTTTCTGCTTATCTATAGAACTGTACAGCCCAGTGAGGAAAAGGTATTGCATGGTTTGGTGAAACTGCTGTGTGGATGCTAAGCCCTTTGACATGCATGTGTATAAACCGTGTATATGTGTATATAAATGCAAAAGAATCATCAAGCTCTCCACAAAGGGATCTGTAAAGATTAAACAATCTTTTCTGTTACCTAGCAAATTGCACAAGGCTCTTTAACTTCTATCACCTTGTCTCTAAGGAAAAATATTTTAATAACAAAAAAATAATATAGATACTGTTGTAGCGACTACATTTCATGCACTTCTTTGACAGAGGTGTGCTGGAAAAGGTAGCTGTTAAGTGCATGGTGATGAGTGTATTTTAAACATCTGAACCCACAGATGCAGATGCATTTTATCTGATGTACCTGGCATAGTAAGATTAGCAGGATAGCTAAATAGCTTGTGCTTACACTTATGGAATTTAAAGTGGCTTTCTAAGATGGGGAAGAAAACGTAGTACTTTATTCTTGGCGTGGTCAAAGCAACAAATGACACGTACTTAACAGTTTTTCACTAACTGAGCCACAGACAGTTCGATATGTGCAGACACACAGGAAGAACTGGTCTCTGTTGCTTTAGCTGTAGTTGAAAACTACTGTAAAATGTGCTGTTTTGAATGCATGCTTATGACGAGAGGGGAGATGGCAAGGGAAGAGATTTGATGCAAAGGGTTTATTTGCGTGGGGAAATTACACCTATTGAGCCTCCAGTGCAGATTTGCAGAGCTCTGAGTTTTGAGGTGGGCCCTCCAACGTAAGAGTCAGGAGAAGTAAAGAAAATGAGGGGAAAAAAAATTAATTCTTTTGTTCATGGTGTTGCTTATGCATTTTGTCTAATGATTCTTTAGGGCACAGCGAGCAATTCCTAGTGCAGGAAGCAGGACTGGGATCTCTGTGTCTCTCTGGGTAGTGCTGCAGCCATAGACTTGTTTTTTCTTGCATATTCACTCTCTGAATCTCATTTTCTTTTCTGCCTGGTGGCAGCCTGGTAACAGACAGCTGGAGCACTCCTCTGGGAGACAAGATATGTCGGTCTCCCTGGCAAAGAGCCTGACCTCTACCGTTTTATAAGTAAAGAGTGACAGTGCTATTAATAGATCCCTCCTCCAGCCGGGTTTTCAAAGGAGTACAGCCTGGTTGCTGTGCTTCGTGCTGAGCTTAGATATTATCAGCACATGGTAGGTGTATTGTGAGTATCAGGAATGAATTGGGTCCCTGAGGGGAGTTAAGTTCAGAATGGCTTTGGGGAGCTCTGCAAACTCTGCATGGGAGGAGGCACCAGCTTCCCAGCTCCATCAGCCAGCTGGGACACAGCCCCCTCCCACCCAGTAGCTGAGCTGTAGGCACTTAACTCTAGGGTGTTTAGGCAATAACATATAGGCTCCTACCGTCAGCGAAAAAGTTGGGGCCCTGGTTTGGACTTGGTGATTTAACCGGTCTTTTGGCTCTTTGGTTATCTGGAACCTCTCCCATTTCCATTGAGATCAAAGGTAGATGACTGGTAGTTTTGTGTTTGACTGATAACAGGTGGTGGGCAGGGTTTCTTTCTTTCCTAGATGTGGCTGGGAGAAAACTAAACACAGCAGTCCATCAGTAATGAAACTTTTTCTATTAAAAGGAAGTATTATGATTTAGATTAAAATTTCATTTGAAATAAATGAATCTCTTTGAAAACATGAGCTTCCTTGGAAGAGCGAATTCAAAATGATTTGTTCAATATTCCCCACTTATCTGCCCTTTGACATATGGCTCAGATAATTTTTGGTGTTGAATGCAAGGGAAGAAAAATACATTAAACACTTTTCAGTTTTTTAGTAGGAAACTGCACACTCAGTCTTTGCTGGGAAAGGTGCTAGTAACTGGAAAGTGAACCAAAATTCAGGTCATATTTGCAAAGCCGAGTATTCTTGCATATGAGTATTCTCATTAATGCTTTGTAACCCAAATGGACTTAATTTCTCATTAAACATTTTTGTGGTAATTTAACAAGGCCTGCCTGGAGCCAACATTAGCTTAAATATTTTAAAGGGTCTGCATTCGTTAAGGCCTCTTTAAACATCACATTAAGCTAGTGAGGTGAGAGAATCTTAAAGAGCTTAAAAAGCTTTGCCAACAGCCCAGCAAAATTATTAGACCATGTAAAAAATTGAGTTTCAGAGTAAGAGCAAGGCTTACCTCTCCTAATGGAAATTTTGCCAAATGGTATTCCAAATACCTCTGGTTATTACTCCTTTCAGGTGCAAGTATGCGGGGCTCAGCCTTCAAAGTCTTGTTTACAGGAGATGTTTCTGTGGTTTAAAGCAGATTTATTAATGTAGGACCCAGTCTTGCAAAGACTTACAGGTGTGCTTTACGTATGCACTCTGCGTAGCTCCATCCAAGTCGGTGAAAGCTTGAACTAACAAAACAGGCATTGTAAGACCTCACCCAGAAGTAAGAACTTGCAGAACTGGGCCCGAAATCTTTTTGTTATGCAGTAGAGAAAACGTTTTAAATCAGTGGTCTAAGGTCACAAAAAGAAAGCACAGGATTAAAAACAAATAAATGAAGGAAGCGCAACCCCAGTTGTAGAGGGAATTCCCTTCTAGTTCTCACCCTATGTTCTGCTGCATTTTTCATTTCAATCAAATCTCCTTTGTGGTGACAATCCTTGGGATAATTTAGAAGCAAAGTGAGTGGTAACTCAAAATTGTTCACGCTCACATTGAGCATTGATTTCATAAGTAATGATGAAGAACTTTTTATTGACTTAAAGAGTCAAATTCTCCAGGCGTAACGCTGCCCGGATGAAACTTTGTATATATATCCATGAATGGACACCATCACTGTACAGAACCTCAAGTGATTTCTGTTGTCAGGATGTAAGATGGAAGGGTTTATTATTGCTTTTTTAACTTTTACTGTGTTGACTGTGTAACTGTCCAAGTCAAAACAGTATGGTTAACCCTTGAAATTCAGAGAGGCATTGGAATTTTGAACATCAAATATTCCCTGAAATAAAACACAAAAAAGCTCTTAAATTAATTTTATTTACAAGTAGTTTGCCATTACAAGCAAATTAACATTTTTAAAAAAAATTACATTTCACCTGATTCTACATAAGACATTCAAAGACCAAGAGCTAAGCAGAGGGGAAGAAAAATCATGGATAGCATGCATCTTGCTGTATGGCCTTACTTCAGGAAGAAATTTAAGCACATGTTAAAGAAATCCCCTGAACAGAATAACATTTGAACAGGTGCTTTACTTGCACTTACTTCAAGATAGAAATATGTTTAAAATTACATGCATGTGGAAGTAAGAGCAGTGCATTGAGGCCTCAAGGAATAAAACCCCTTCAGAGTGATTCTTAACTAGTTGCAAATGCTCCTCTTAGTGGGTTTCTAAAGTTATCAGAATAAAAACTTTATAATGCAAAATAAAAGAAAACAATGTGTTTTCCAAGGGAATGATTGTCAGGTCTCTTAAGAGTGTTCTGTAGATTACCACTTCAAGAAAACTAACAAAATGGTTATTGGATTTCTCTGTAAGTAAATGTCACTTTTAAATACCTCAGCTATTATGTTTGTGTTTGCATTACTTTAGGGATTAAAATGGTACCATTTACATATTTTATCCAATTCTCCGACGTTCACTTAGTGAGCTAAAATTAAGATAAGTTGTGTAAATGGAACAGCTTCCTGGCTGTAGATAAGCTGATTTAAACTACTGTAAATGGGACTAAAAGTAAGGCACTTGGTTATTCAGAAGACACATACACAGTTAAGCTTCCTTTGTGAAAGAAAGATGTTTAATAGCATGTAAGTTTTAGTTTGAAATCGAAACAGAGTCTATGGATATGTGGTAAAGACTGAAAGCATCTTTGCCTTGGGAGGGGAAGGCTAAGAATGCAAGTATAGTCATCTCAGGTATTTGTGTTTATGTGCCTCAAATGCTCCCCAGATGTTTTGAGATATTTAATCTACATGGAGTTCTCTTCCCCCTTCTCTTCTCCCCATCTAATATGCACAACTTTTTCTTCAGACAAGGTGAAGTGTCTTTCCTTGTTGTTATTATAGGAATGGTTGGCAAAGCCTGGCCTGTGGCATTCATGAGTTTGTCTTTGACAGATGGCCTGGAAATCTTCTCTGTTCTTTCGCCTTCAAATTTCACCTTTGAAGTTTTGGCAGGGCTTGACTTTTGATCCCCTAAGTTGATGTTTTATTTTTAAATGCTCACCTAGCCTGCATTTTTTTGATACTAAGCATCTTCCACAGGTCTAATCTTCCTGTCGGTAATTTTCATGGATCTTAAGGGGGACCAGTGTTACCCATCCCTCTAAAATAACCTGGAGGGACATGACCAATTACCATCCTCAAATCTACCTCCCTTAGCACCCTTTTCTCTTTGCAAAATACTTTGTTGCTTCTTCATTTGTCTTTGGCGCATTGACCACCAAATAACTGTTGAGTTTTCTTTTTCTGTGAGTATGTGAATTTAGATAAAGTTACTGCACGTTGGCACCACGTTTTTCATCTAAGTCTGCCTGCCTTGCACATCTACGGTAAATGTGTAATCTGCTTATGAGCTGTTAAGAAATTCTGCTACAAGGGTGTTCCTTTGAGTTGTGTTAGTCTGCCATGAGGAACCGTGATTACTTTTATGTGCTAATAGTCTCTGAACTGGGGGTTTTGAGCTTCTCCATGGATTTTCTGTGATTAGAGATGGAAATAGTCTTAAAAACTGCGTGGAAGCTTAAAATGAGATATTTATGTAATGCTATTCCACATATGGCGCAGCAGATCAGCGTGCTTTACAGCGACCTCTCTGTGTAAACCCTGAGTTTCTAATCACATGACAGAAGGACTGTAGGATAGATGGAAGGTAGATGGTAGCCTTGGTAAGGAGGAAAAAAGTTGGGAAGCATGCAGATATATAAGACATCAAATTGTAGTAGCCGTTGCCCCTTAGTCTGTCTCTCTCCCTCCTTTGCTTCTCACGGATTTTCTTAGTGAACGGGACAACAGAAAATCTTTCCTGATGTACTGTAAGAGACTCCTTTTCTTCCCCATTCCACTGGGGGGAAGTGAGTGAGGGGCTGTGTGGGGCTTTAAATCACAACAAATTCTTAGTTTGAAAGCGGGTGTTATGTCATAAATGATAATACGGAAGTAACGTTTGTTGTATCTTCTGGCTTAATAATACCGTTCACTGGTTTATTCTACCTCACAATTTAGTGTAAATGTAGCTTTCTGTAAGCAAATGAGTACTTTTCTGTGTAAACACACAGGGAAGGTATTGAGAAATTAGATTCTAAACTACCACGATGCTCAAAAATAAGCAAAACGCGTTTTTGTAACGACAAGGGCTCTTGCGGTGGTTCTTTTGCAAGACAGTTTTGGCGGCATCAGGGAGTACAAAGGGGGCTGTCAGGGAGCCAGGGGCTGGCCCCGGCTGCTCGCTGGGTTGCCCATTGCTCGTACAGGGGCCTGCCAGTGTACGAGTGTGAGCAGAAGACATGATGTGCGGGGGTGATGAGGTAGCAAAGCTACTTTTTTTCCCCTGATGTGTTCTGTAACGTAATAATGGATTTTCATGAATTTTGCTGTGTAAAAAGCATTGGAACGTACAGAATTGCACTTCACGCTGCTTAAGAGAAACGACTCAACATCCATCAGCCCTTTATACCTGCTTTAAAATTGCCAGTGGGCATGCCCTGGCAAGGGAAGGTAAGGCCACGCCGTCTGAGGGGGTTAGTGCCCTTGTGACAAAAAATGGCAGCCGCCTTTGTTCTGTTTTCTTACGGCAGCCAGCAGGGGAGGAGAGAGGCGTTGATTTCTGCTTTGCATTTCTCCTCGGAGCGAGGGGGCAGATCCTCTTCAGACAGGTCCTCACAAAGTTAACGCAAGTGAACTTTCAGTTGCACAATTGCTGTGGGCCTTACTAGGAGCTAAAGCTTCACTGACCTTGAGCGTTCATCGGAGTTACTGCTGCTCAGTTATCTAGCTGCTGGTGTTAAACACCAAAAATCAGAAAATAGCCTATTTTTCTCTGCAGAAGTAATCTGAAAGCCATTCATACCAACCTAAACAGTGCAGTTGCAAATGCAGAGGCTGGTGCTGCCGGGCTGCTCCTGGCCATGCTGGTGCCAGCAGAGGCTGCCTGTGTGGACAGGATGGCTGGTGCCTACACAACAGATCTGTCTCAGTGCAGGGAAACCCAGAGCTACTTCTGCAGGAAAAGCTGCCTTTTGTCGCTTTAACATAGATTTAACCCAGGACCCTATGAGGTCAGCAGAAAGGTTTCCTGAGGGCTTAGAGTAAGGTCTCCATCCGCAGAGATGTGTCTCTTCAACAGTGTCTGGGTTAATTTTAAATGCCGTGTTTCAGTAAGTGTGTGACAGAGTGAACGTTGCTGAGATTGGCAGGGCTGGCAGTGCCCTGTTTTACGCTCCTGTGGGTGAAGCTCTGCAAAAGGAGGTTCTGCCATGCTCACAGGGGCACCAAGGTGCTGCTCTTGGGGTTGGGGTTTCTCGGTTGCGGAGCTGGGCTGCCAGCCCTCCTCCAGCCAGCCTTCCAGGGGAAGCGATAATGGCCATGGGCCCTGCCTAAAATATAAAACAGCCAGCCTTTAAAAAGGGAGAGGGAAAGCTGTTGGGAAAGTATGTCCTAAGAGGGGATGAGCTGCTTTGGTCTTTCATTTCTGTAGTCCTTTGTGTAGAAGGAATGTGTCCAAGGCAGCAGGGTCTGTGGCTCTGCTGCCTTCAGCCTCCGTGCCAGAGCCCTGCAGGGCATCCCCCTGGTTACGGGCTGCTGAGACATACCTCCCTGCTATCAGACTAATAGATTGCAATTGCAGGTGTCTATTATTGCCACACTGTTTCTTTATATATGTGAAGAGAAAAGACTAGACCCAAGAAAAACATAGGAAGGGGAGAGAGAAGAAAACCACAACATAAATAAAAACTATTGATCTTAATTTCTATTTATTTTCATATGCTTAGTAAAAAGCACACTAACACTGAAAATCACTATAAATGTAGACAACTGTAGCAGGTTGAAATGAAAAGTTGTATTGCTGTTATGCTTAAAGAGAATTTTGAGTGACAGTCATATTTTTAATGACTTGGTTCTGTTTACTTTTTAATTACTTTCATCAATTTATTTTTCCCTGTTACTGCACTGTCTTCCTAAGATTAGGAATAAAGCACTATGTTAATTTCCCATTTAATTTTTTAAGCTACTATTTATCTCTGAATATAAAAACTGATAACCAGAGATAAAAATTCCACTGCAAAAAATTCCTTTAATTATCTTAGCAAGTAGGATTAATCTCAAGTATGAGTACAGAGCATCATGCCAAGGGAGTGACAGCTGAGGAGAACTGTCACCGGCAGTTCTCGTAAACTGCATCTCCTTGCCAGTACCCATGAGCTGGATGGTGACTCCGTTGCCTGATGAACTTCTTTAGTGTTGACAGAGATATGTGACTTTTTCAGATAAAGGCTGGCCAGTGGCCATGCTTTACTTGGAAAATGCCAGGAGTGGATGTATCTCTCTAGGCAGGAAGGAAGTGGAGTGACCCAGAAAAGAGTGTCAGCTTTCAGAATCACATTGCTTCTGGTATTTTTACTGAATGAGCATTGCTTTCTGGACAATTAAAGACTAAGGTTCTGACTCCTGGATTCAGTTTAAATACAGAATATAATTGCATGCAGGGTGCTTCATACAGGTTTTGGGGATATTTTTGGTACATGTGCTCTGAAGGTCATTAGGCAGACATGATACTGAGTGTATAATAGGAGAACCAGATAGGAAATATTTTCAGTTCATATAATTTTTAATGAAAGATTTTAAAAGAAAGAAATTACAAGCTGTTAAAAATAAAACATGTTTGCGTGTGTCTACATTTCTGACAAGTGGAAAACATTCTGTGGGCTATGACTATATATGACTTCATATGTTTTAATTTTTTAAAGAGTCTTGTAATTTAAATTCACATGAAGAATACATGTAATTTCTGTGTATATAAGTTGACTTCCAACCACTGCAGCTTAAAAAACCTGAACATTAGTCTTTTGTGATTTTAAGAATATAATTTATGCTATACATTTGCCTAATGCAGAGTTCCCATGACCACAAAATTGTCTTTTTGCCAAATGTGGTCTATAATGTGGTCACAGCTTTGTAGAAACTAGTGCAAGCTCTGTAAAAGATAATGCCAGGTAATTATTCAAATTCTTTTTTTATGCCAAAAAATAACAAATTTGTTCTGTAGTGGATTCCTTTCTGCGATTTCTATGAAATCTCTAATAATGTTGCTTATCTGTTGTTTCACCTACAGGTACATTTATGTTCCAATGGGAGGATCTCAGTCCAGTCTGCTGGGAACACTCTTTTCCACAGCCCTAACTTTTGCCTTTGTAAGCTATTGGCACGGAGGACAGAGTTATCTGTGGTACTGGGGTGCACTTAATTGGCTTGGAGTAATTGTGGAAAATGGTGTCAAGAGGATACTTTCTATTTCACTTATTCAAGATTTAATTGTAAGTTGAATCTCTCTTCATTTCGTGTTCTTGTTTCATGGCACCATGCTCTTCTGAAATTTTTGCTTACTAGTTTGGTTTAATCTAGATTGAAATTGTGGATAACAGATAAAAGAGTTAGCATTCTCTTGCCCACCCTTTAGTATCTGAGGTAAGCTCTATAACTAGGACGTTCCAAAGTATCAGCAAAGCAAACACTGAAATATGCATGGTCTTAAAAGCTTCCTCTGCAGTCCTGGAGTAAGCAACTGCTTGTCACTTTGTATATGGCTGAACAGAAGCTGGATTTAACATTTGTATTCTGATTTCACTCAGGATGTCCTTAAAATATTCATCTTCACTAAAATTAGGAGTGTATATTTCTAACCATGTGTTTCCTGGACAAATGTGTGTGTAGCAGCTGCTCGCATCTGGGAACAAGCTTACACTGGGAAATCTTATACCACTAAAGAGCCAAGTATAGAAAATACTGTTTTGCTTTGATGACCTCCAATATTTTCACTTTTATACTTTTGACCTGTATTCTGTTGTTTCCAAAGGACAAAATTGTCTTTGACATGCAATCATATGCAAATAGCCCTATTTTAATTTTGATGGTCGTTTTAGTCTGCGGGTTTGCTCACTATTAAATCCCAAACCTTCTAATAGCTGTTTGTAAGAATAAATAATTCCTCTGTCTTGCTTCCTTAGTAGTGACAAGTGTACAGATTTCCTACTCCTATATAATGTGGTAGTGGTGACTCGCTCTGCAGCCTGATGAAGTCTTGATGCTCAAGCAATTTTGCTTGTTCTCCATCCCACCCATTTCAATTTTCAGTGTTGTGGCATCCCATGTGTGGCAGCTGATACAGCAAGTAATTTAGTAGCCAGTAATAGCCAGCACTACCTTATATCATCCAACTGTCCATCACTGCAAATTCAGTGACAGTCTGGAAGCAGCTTTTTTCCTTCCTAGAGAATGAGTTTATCGGAGCCATTAATCCTCCCTCAAGGGTGACACTGAGCTTCACCATCTGACTGGCTGCATACATTTGTCTCTGGACTGGAAGACAACATAGTTTTTTAGGCATCCAGCTGTATGAGGAAATATAAGTGTAGGGGCTTTTTGTATTTGATGTCACTGTATTAGAAATTTTGAAAGAACTCTTAAGGAATTAAGTGCTTAAATACCATAGAAATGATAAGGAAGTGGCATTATGAAGGTGGGTTATATGTACTGGATTAATTTCTAACACGTAGTTCTAATTATAATTAACCTAGGCTGGCAGTAATGTTGGCTCCCTAACAATGAACCCTGTGCATTTTACCCCTTTCCTCCCCTTTGTTTTCATGCAGTGTTTTTAAAGGCCTATCCAATGTCTTCCATGTCTCCCTTGGTAACATGCCTGTAGAACTTCCTTAGAAGATACTTTCACATCTTTCCCTGAAATATTTCTGAAACCAAAAATTTTAATATGAATAGTTTTGGCATCTAAATTAGTGCATTGGCAGATCTTGCTGCATTTGGTTATGGCTGAGTCATGCTTTGCTTTGTGCCTTGAAGGTTTTTCTACACCATGAGCTACAGTCTTTGCAAACTACCCCTCTTTGCTCTCTCCTCACTTATCTAACAAACTCCCGTTTTCTTGAACGCTGAGACTTGGGAGCAGATGAGTAGTTGAACTTTGACCCTTCCTTATCAAGGGGTGGAGTGATGTGACACTCTTGTAAGAAGTTTTACGTTTAAAATTAACTGCAAATTCCCTAATGCCCTGGATAAATTTCATTTTTTCCCTTGTAGTCTACCTTTTGGAAGCATTCCCGTAATCCTGGCTCAGCGAGAATGTGTGCTGCAAGCCTGGTGACCGTGGTGTTGAGAACCCCATTCCAGGGGATGGGTTTTTCACTTAAATTTCATCTGTTGACAAGCTGAAATCCTTTGCATTCTTGTGCTTCACTCACTTGTGATGTTGACTCTTGAAGGCTATTTTTGAAAGGGAAAGTTTATTTTTGTCCACGGAATAGAAGATGAGTTTCTGAAAAAATAAAACGCACAGGTTTATGCTTTTTTTAACCCATACTATTTACCAAACCTCCTCATATATGTTAAAGTTGAGTTACATAATTCAGTCGAGCATATGTCTTTAATTAGTAAAAGATACATTAAAAAAATCTTGGAGAATAATTTGAATTTTAATTCTGCTCTGTTTTTAAAATTGAATTGATCACAAAGAATAACAAGAATTATATCCAAACTGCTTCCACTATATTGTCTCAATTCTCTTGCAAAGGAAAGATTTAGAAATCTAAATAAAGCCCATTTGAGTCTTGTCCTTCACTGAAGCCCTGTGCTGACAAAGAATATATATAAAAAGAATTGGACCCTATATTTATGCATATTTTATGGTAGTTTAAATCTCAGCACTTGAAACCTAGCACAATATGGGTAAATAACACTTTTGTAGCAGTCTGACAGGTTTTAAATGCCATCTCAGGTATATTGAACTAGAATGAACAAAGAAGCGTGGGCATTATTTGTGAGAAGTAAAATCAGCCTATAAACCAATATTTACTGAAAACAGGAAATTTCCCGACCCAGAAAGTTGGATCTGAAACTTTTCATTTGGACTGGTTGTAAACCAGTGCCTGGCTTTCTGATTTCCTGATGCTGCTTCTTACATACTTTTCAGCTTATACTGCTCTGAACTTTCATGTTTCAGTGAGTTGTGTTGTGAGTAATTATCTACGTATCTTTTTTTCACCTAGAGGTTACTTGTTAGATATCAGTAAATTAGAGCTTAATTAAGTAATACTGTCTTTTCATTAAAACATTGCATATGAAACAACAATAAATGCTATGTATCATAAGCTAGAGCATATCTGGGAACTTTTTATTAAACTGGAGAAGTTTTATTGTATTTTTATCAGTTGGTTTATTTTTTTACTTTTTCAGGAGATGTTTAGTCCTGTACTAAGCAAAATAGTGCTCTGTTTCAATGATTCTATATTAAGGTTTTACAGATGAACAGAGACTCCAGTAGTAACTCATTTGAAATCAATGACAGAATTTGTATTGATTTTTAATAAATAATGCATCAGAATTCTGAAAGAAAATGCTAATGGTTATCATTCTTCCAGTGATACAAATTTATTTCCTACTGCTTTTTCCTTAAGGAAAATGAGATATAGATCTAGACAAGAAATTAGGTCTTGGTATAAAAATAGATTTAGAATGATTTAAACCTTAGAATAGCTGACAACATCTTTAAATCAATAGATTTTTTTAAAAGAAATATTTGGAAATTACCCAAAAGAAGAGATGTAGCAAGGGAGGTGAAGTTGGCATTTTGTTAAAATTAATGTTTTAATCTCAATTGCAACAGTAACATTTATCTTCTTAGTTCTTTTGTAAAGTGAAAACAGGTCATTCAGTCTATTAAGAATTTTTTAAATTGAGACATAGAGATCTCGCTTCTAGAAATCATGCTATGATGAATTTCTAGTTTAAGATCTTATTTCTAGCTTTATTTAGTAATAAACGGAATGCACTATAAACAATTCGAGGATCCAACTAATTTTAAGCATGAGTTATTTTAAAGTAATTTGTACTATCATCGTAAGTGTTCTGTTTTTTTAAAGCATAAAATACTTTGATTTCAACATTTTCATTTATGGCTGTTATGAGGTGCACTAATTAGGTCCGTTTCAATACACTGTAATTGCCTTCCCAACCCCCCTTTGCAAAAGGGGAAATATTTTGTATGATGTCCATGTTTTTCATTAGTGTGTTAGATTAGATTTGGTAAGTCTGATAGATTACTTCTTTTTCCCGGAAGAATGAACTCCATACTTTTGTCTCTGTAGTTAAAATATCGCCATTGTTTTGGGTACCAGAGATATGGCCAATGACAATTGGCATCCTCAGCTTCACAGAGAAGAGAATTTTAGATGTCTTTCAAAAAGTTGGGTGTGGTGAGGGGTTTTTGTCCCTTTTTTTCTCTGTTTAATTTTGTTTGCCCTGTTTCTTCTGCTAGGTCCATTAAAATTTCTACAGTTCATAAAAATTCATAATAAGTTATGCATTATGCAGTGATCCTGCAGACAGCTGGTGTGGAGCATGGAAAGGTACTGACTGGTGAGCCTGACCTCTGGGCTGCGGTTTGACAGGGAATTAAACTGTTCTAACAGCTCACTGCTATTGAAGTGGGAAAGGTTTAATTTCTCTTTCCTCCTTTCCTTGCAGTCTCACTACTTCTTCCTCTGCATGCCTTCCCGCTGGAATTTTGCTGAGCTGACCTAGCTCTTTACCCCAGCAGAAAGCCTTACTTCCTCTGGTTATTTTATTGCTGGGTGATTTGCCTCATGGAGAGGAATCTGACAAACACCCAAAGCAGTACAATGTAAGAGACAAAAGCCAAGGAAAGGAAGAGGAGGAGCTCGACTACTTGGAACCTTCCCCCTTGCAAATGTACATAAGCAGTACGGGCTACTAGGCTGAGCCTCTGTATTTAAAGTCAGTGGGAGAAAGAAACCAATTGGGTTCTGCTGTACTAGTAGTAGAAGTACTTTTATTGCAACATGGTGATTCAATTAAGTGGGAAGCATTGCCAGGGATATTTTCTTCATAACATTTTTGTGTGCTTGCTGTAGACTTCTGTTAGGCTTGTCACTTCACTCCCTGAGTATCTGTAAGAATGTAAGATGGGGTAGTTGAACAAAGTCCCTTAATCAGGTTCAGGTTCTTACTCTTTAGTAGAGAGTTTGGTTTTGAGATATAGGCATCACCTGTAACGTCACAACCCAGACCAGTGGATGGGGCTTGTCCCGCACCCCTCACCCTAACCTTGAGTTCAGCCACATCATTGCTCTAACCAGAAGTCTCTGCTATCCAAGATAGATATACTCTGTCTCAAAATAAATGGAAACTCCTTTCCCTACGTGTGAACAGTAGCCAGGGCAGACTTGTGACAACTGGTCTTTGTGTTTGGTACCTAGAAGCAGCAAGCTGAGTTATTGTGCTCTTTTGTACTGAGCTGCTGAATGACCATCAAAGGTGAATATGGGCTGGCTGATGCATTCTAGGCTTTTTCCACTGACTTTTAGCTTTGCCAACAATAATTCTGAGTCAAGTAATTCTTACCGTGTTTCTGCTTTTGCTTGATTTTATTTTTTTCCTCTCTTCTCCACCCTCTTGTTGTAAGGGTTCATTTGTCTTCATGGAAGTGGATCCCATAACATTTTGGGAGCCTTGCTAAAAATGTACACACACTTGCACTCTGACCCTGTTTTTTTTTTTTTTTAACCAAGGGAACTTCTTGCCTCAGACTCAGTAATAAAGACTGAAAATCTGGTAGGTGTTGCTTTGTGTGAGGGACAGGCATATGCGATATGATACAGGCTTTTATGCCATGAATGACAAAAGTGGCTGCAGTAAGATTTCAGAGATAACAGTCTATCATTTCCTACCTTTAGAGTACGAGCATCCTTTTTTTGTCAAATCTGTGCAAGAAATATTTTTGATGTCAGTAATGGAGAAACTATCGTGATTTTCCATCTGTCTTTAACCAGATGATTGCTGCTCTCCTTCAGACTCCAGTGCCAGCTGGGAAGCCCCTTGCTCAGTTGTCATAACAAAAAAATGTTTCTCCCACTTACCAGCATTGTTTACTTCCTCTTCTGTTTTGGAGACATCAGGCAGTTTTCTGGAGCTCAGGCCATAATGCAGTTTGAAAAGCAAGTAAATCACGATACGGGGTGAAAACACCACAGAGTGATGCTGGTTACATGCTTCTTTGTTACTGTTACATGAATGCAGCCTCCCTCTGTTGTTCACCTCAAAAATTAGTCCAGACAATAGATGTCAGCAGTTACGGAAATGCAAATTAAAGTACTGAGGAGCGGTCGCACTCATCTTTCTGCTGTGTCTTGAGCTACAGAAACTTGCCACAGGGAAAGCGAGGTCTGTATTTGCTGAGAGTGTTTATCAGATGTCCCAATGGGGATTATTACTGTGTATTACTTATTTGTTAACAGTTTCACAGTGGCTGTGTGCGGTGGCTGTAAGGGCAGGACCAAAATACAGCACTAATGATTGGTGAGGTTAGATCCTTTCCCAATTTGAGTAAAATTTAAAAGGTAAAAATGTTAAAATGTGGATGTGGGAACTGAGGGAACTGGAATGGGCAGAAAGGAAACTAGAAAAATAAAAATTAAGGATGTCAAGGACCTAGACACAGAGGAGATTCCTTGTCTCTCTCGACCTGTCCTCCTTGGTGACAGCTGAGACACATTTATAGGAGTATATGCGCTCCCATTACTTGGTTAAATTCCCTGCTTTAAACATAAAACAGAAAAGAGGATGGTGCATTTCAATGCTGTTCATTTCGCGCTTTTCACAAGCTGCCACTTTTTGAAAAAAAATATGTTTGGGCAGGTTCCTTGAGAGTGAAGAGTAAGTGTAGGAGCAAGTACAGAAATTTACTTCTGTGTATGTCAAACTTTCACACATGCATCTGTAAGTGTAGTGCATACATATGAGCTGGTAGGAGGCTTTCTTCCAACAGAAGGGGGGGTTGGCTGTTTGCTGAGAGATGCTCTAAATGTAGCTCTTTTGGAAAATCTAAAAATGAACTGGTGCGAGTGCAAGACAGCGTTTTGTTGAGTGAATGTTTAGTAAGACATCAATAGAGAAGATGAGTATCTTCTCAAATACTATATATAGCATTTATTCCTAAATTCAGAAACAAGTTCTATTTATGAAAATAGATCTTAACTGACAGCTGCTTGATTTTAATTGTGTGGTCCTCTTTTTATAGGAGTGATGTAGGGAATTACAGGTCATTTGCATCATCCTGTCTCTTGGAAAAATGTTGTCAGTTCCCGCCTTCATGTGTGAACCTTCCAGGAGCTAATTTTTACCTTTGCTTTGGAAGGACAGTATATACCTTGAAAAGAAACAGGACCTGACCTCAGGCCACAGTTCAGCTTGGGGAGAAGGGAGGGAACAACTGCAAGCAAAATGTAATGCCAGAAAAATAAAGCAAAGTAAAGGGAACTGGTTCTGGGTTAGAGCTAGATGAAGAATGGAACAAACAGGAATGATTGCCATTGATTACTGAAGGGTACAGTATATGTTGATGAGAAATTAAATTTATTCTTCCATTTGGTGTGGCAGTTGTTGATGCATAAGATCTGATAGCACATCTCATTCACTTTCTGCTTGTTCTTCATTTTCTTGTTACTGTTATAGCTCTGGGAATTCCACAATTTCTTTTGGATTATTTTATAAATGGATATTTTGCATTTGTATTCAACCAGAATTCTTTATTTTTGTTGCTTTTCTGTTCTGTGGTACAGTCTCTGCTCTTACCCTATTCAACATCTGTCCCTCAGCTTCAGAGTGCAGGAGTAGGTTTTATATTGACATGTCAGCCTCTCATCAGCTGCCTTTCCCTTGCTCCTGCTGCTCTTCGAGCCCAACTTCTACCAACATTAATGAGCACATGTAGTCCCTCACTCCGTTTCTGCAGTCTCCCAAACACACTTTTGTCATTATTACCCATTGACAATGTGTATTAACAAACATTTTCAGAAGTTGCCCCACAGCTTGGACCCAACCCATCTTCATTTCTATTGCTCACTTTAAAAATTAAATAAATTGACATTTTGTTTAGCAGAGCTTTGTCACAATTTTCAGCCTTTCCTCCGCCCCATCTGCTCCCCCAGCTGCTCTGTCACACCCTGCCCTCCATTTTCAGTGTGCCTAACTGCAGGCAGATAAAATAGCCAGGAACTGTTAGTCAGGATGTGTCGCTTCCCTTCCCACCGTCCCATCTGCTCCTCGCTCTCTTTCAGCTTTTCACCCGTGCTCTTGTTTTTATGCTGGCCCGTTATTTTTGGCAAATGGCTGCATTGCGGATGACCCAGATTCAAGGGACGCATTGAGGTGTTCACTCTTGTGGTAATGGGTTGATTACCTGGGTCCAGGGATAGACATTGAAGAGTTGGCTTGTCATTTATCTAAGACCATTTTCTAAAAGGAAGCACTTAGAAGTGCTTTTAAGATAGACTGGCTGGTCTCTGTTGCTTCTGTAGAGAAGTAAACAAATTCGGGCCTTACCCTTCAGTCATGGTGCAATGGGGGTGAAAACCAAAGTTCAGATCCTTAAATTGCACTGGTAAAAGGAGCCACAGCAAGCGATTTGAGGTTTTTTCCAAGCATTTTTCTGATCCGTGTAAAGGTACCACCTGTGTCCCTCCTGTACTGCAGCAACCTTACCCAAAAATATTTTACCCCCACCCAAATCCTTGTAAACCCTATATAATGGGCCATTGCAAAGAATATTTCATTTAGTTTTTGTGATGTAACCAGGACAATTACATTAGCTTTTAAGCATTGTTTCTCTAGTAAAAAGTTTCAAGAAATTGAAAGGATGGGGCTTTAATAACTGTAGAAACCACACTTACTCCCCTCTCATACACTAGGAAAGGCAATGAAAGATAGTGCAGGACTAGGTGTATCATTCATGGTAGTTAATTTGCTTGGTTTTGTCAACACAACAAATAGTGCAGTTTATGTATCTTTTTCTAAAATTATTGTGGATAAGTTGGCTGATAGGTCTAAAATTGTTCTAGATTATTTTGACCCTTTAAAAATGAAAGGCAGATGAAAATAGAATAATGCAATCTGTAATGTTGCAGTTTGTAGTAGCAAGCACATGTTTCATGTCACTCTGGCCATAGTATTTGACAGTCTTATTCCACAGTGCATATGTTCCCATAAAAAATATTCAACTGCTTCTCCAATTTTACCATACGCTCTTATTTTACCATGTGCTTCGATTATCAAGTCTCTGGAAGGGTAGTTAAAAAAGAAATAAATGTTGAGAATCTCTGTTTTTCTCCATGAAGATAGACTCTTCTTTAAATTGCAGCAAATTTAATTTCCTTACATGGCACTTGTTGAAGTATTTTTAGTATGAGCAAGCTTGATAACTTCAGTGACTTATACAGAAGTTTTCTTTAATCTGCCCCAGAACAGCTATGTAAATGAGATGCATTATGAATGCAGCAGACATAGATAATTTCCATCTTCTCAGCACATGCCAAGAAGTTACCAGCAGCTGATGTCTGTCAGGGGAGGCTTTTTGCCACATGTCATCCTGTCATGAGGCTGGGGTTGTGGTGCGGTGGAAGACAGTTCCCAAGCCCTCCCTAAAACAGCATGATGTATGTGACCTACTCCCAGAACAAGCTACTGCAAATGGATTCAGTAGCCCTCTGAATAGCAAGCATTTGGGACATGCTAAGTCACCATGGCGCCACCACTATTGCTAGAAAAAGTTTAAGAATGATTGCTGTAGGAAGATGTAGGATTGGGTCCCTGATAAAATACTGGGGAATATTTTTTCTGTAGAAGACTTCAGCATGATATTTTGTATAGAACTGCCTAGTTTTGACTGCTGTACAGAATTCAGTCTTGGGTGGATTTCACTGAATTTCACTGAATTTTTTAGAGTTGGAAGGGACCATAAAGATCATCTAGTCCAACTCCCCTGCTGAAGCAGGATTGCCCAGAGCATGTCAGAGCATGTTACTCAGGACTGCATCCAGGCAGGTCTTGAAAATCTCCAAAGAAGGGGACTCCACAACCTCCCTGGGCAGCCTGTTCCAGTGCTCTGTCACCCTCACCGTAAAGAAGTTTCTTCTCATATTTGAGTGGAACCTCCTATGTTCCAGCTTGTGCCCGTTGCCCCTCTTCCTCTCACTGGTAACCACTGAAAAGAGTCTGGCTACCACTGAAAAGATTCTGGATGAGTTATTCTGGTCAGTAATCCCCAAAGGATTATCTCTGTCATTGGCTACCTAGGAGATTTAGTGCATTTAGGAAAAACACTTCTGGACCCTCAATTTCATCTCTCCATGCCATTCAGTAATATTGTTGTATGCAGTCCTGGAAATCAGTGAAAATGCAAATTTATTGTTGATTAACTCACCTTAGAAGTTCTTTTAAATTATGCTCTGCTGCCTGAAGCCACTTCTGCCACATTTCTTTGTTTCGCACTCATAGTGCTCTAAGTTCCTTGCAGAGCAAATTAAATTAGTATTTTCTCTCGCATCCTCTCTGGCTTCAAAATTCCACCGTGTGCTTTAACTTGAGTCTTAATTCTAACCTAAATGATCTATTCTTGTCCTTCCTATGCTATCTTTCTCAAGAAATAACCGTTATACAAATTACCTGTTTCTCACTTAGAGGCTAAGTGTAATATGCATGTGTAACTGGAAATGGATTTAGGAATGGGAATGTTTGGACTATGGAAATCCTCCGTGGCTGGAGGATCGGGATGGATGGCTATAGCCTGTTTCATAGAGACAGGCAGGGAAGATGAGGTGGAGTCGCCCTCTATGTTAAGGAGAACCTTGAATGTATAGAAGTCAACTACAGTGATTGTGGAAGCCCTATCGAATGCCTCTGGGTCAAGATCAGAGGGGTCATCTCCAAGCGGGATCTTACAGTAGGCATCTACTACCGACCTTCAAACCAAGATGATAAGGCCCACAAAGCAATATTTGGGTCACTTAAGCAAGCTTCAGGTCAACAGAACCTGGTTCTTATGGGGGCCTGCAACTGCCAAGACATTTGTTGGAAGAACAATACAGCAGCTCATATGTCATCCATCAAGTTCCTGGAATGCGTAGAGGACTGCTTCCTCACAGAAATGTTAGATCTGCCAACCAGGAATGAGGCACTGCTGGACTTCCTACTCACAAACCAAGAAAACCTGCTTTGTAATATCTCAGTTAGTCATAGCCTTGGCCCCAGTAATCACAATATTGTGGAGTTTGGGATCCTGCTGAACACGGTGAAGGTTAGTACGAAGACAAAGACTTTAGGTTTTAGAAGAGCAAACTCCAGCTTGCTCAGAGCTCAGTTGGGAGGGATTCTGTAGGAAGTTTCCATGGAGGATAAGGGAGTTAGTGAGTGCTGGGAGTTTTTCAAGAACGCTCTCCCAGAAGCACAAAACCAGTTTATCCCCTTTAAAGTAGGCAGAGCAGGAGACCCCCTTGGCTTAACTGCGAGCTTCTGAGTCTGCTCAAAACCAAAAGAGAAGCATACCAGAGATGGCAAAAGTGGATGAATATCCATTAAGAGCTACAAGGGCGTTGCCAGGGCATGCAGAGATGCAGTTAGAATTGAATTAGCTCAAATTGAAATTGGCCAGAGATGTCAAAAACTACCAGACAGGGTTCTTCAGGTACGTAAACAACAAGCAGAAACAGAAGGCAAATATTGGCCTGCTGTTAAACAGGGGAGGTGAATTACTCACCAACAATGCTTAAAAGACAGAGGTTCTCAACACTTTCTTCACCTTTGTCTTTACCAGCACAGTTGGGCCTTGAGAACAAAAATCCAGGTTGATGCAAACACAGACCCTCCATCAGTGAAGGAAGAGTTGGTAAGCGAACTATTACAGAACCTTGACCCCTACAGATTGATGGGCCCTGATGTTATGCACCTGAGGGTTCTAAGAAAGCTGGCTGAAATTGTTGTGAGGCCACTCTCCATAATCTTTGAGAAGTTGTGGAGATTGCCAGACATCCCAGAAGTCTGGAAGAATGCTAATGTCACCCCCATCTACAAGAAGGGCTTTAAGGAGGATCCAGGAAAATTGCAGGCCTAGTAGTCTTACTTCAATCCCTGGGAAGGTTATAGAACGAATCCTCCTGGGGGCTATCACAAGTCAAACGAAGCATGTGATTGGGAAAAGCCAGCACACATTCACCAAGAGTAAATCACGCTTGACAAACCTGATTGCCTTCTTTGACAAAGACGCCTGCTCTGTTGATGTGGGGGGAACGGTGATGTTGTCTACCTGGATTTCTCCAAGGCTTTCGGTACAGTTCCCCACAGCCTCCTCCTAGAGGAACTGATACCTTACAGTCTAAACAAGTGGTGGGTGGGGAACTGGCTGACAGTTCGCACCCAGAGGGTGGTGGTAAATAGCTCTTTTTCAAATTGTCAGCCTGTCACAAGTGGGGTCCCTCAGGGATCGATATTGGGCCCAACGCTGTTTAATTTCTTCATAAGTGATCTGGATGATGGGATCAAGTGCACCCGGATGAAGTTTTCTGAGTGGGTTAGTGGACACTTTGGAAGGGAAAGCCACCCTGCAAGAAGAGCTGGATAGGCTGGAAGAGTGGGCTAACAGGAAACTTAGGAAGTTTAACAAGGAAAAGTGTAAGGTCTTGCACCTGGGAAAACATAATCCAGGAGTGGAGCACAGGCTGGGATCTACCCAGCTGGTGAGCAGCTCTGTGGAAAGGGACCTGGGAGTCTGGTGGACAAAAGCTCCATTTGAGCCCAACAGTGTGCTGCAGCTACAAAGAAAGCAACAGGATGCTGTGTTACATCAAGGGCATCACCAGCAGAGGTAAAGAAGTCATTATCCCACTCTACTCAGCACTTGTCAGGCCACACCTGGAATACTGTGTTCAGTTTTGGTCCCCGCTATACAGAAAAGGTGTGGACTGGCTGAAGAGGGTCCAGAGAAGGGCCACAAAGATGACTGGGAAGCCTTCCATATGACGAAAGGCTGAGAGAATTGGGTTTGATCCACCTTGAGAAAAGAAGGCTTAGGGGACACCTTATAACCACATTCCAGTATTTAAAGGGTGGCTACAAAGAAGATGGAGACTCCCTTTTTACAAAGGGTCACGTGGAAAAGATGAGGGGTAATGGGTACAAATTACTTCTGGGAACATTCTGATTCGACACGAGGGGAAAATTTTTCACAATGAGAAAAATTGGCCACTGGAATAATCTCCCCAGGGAAGTGGTAGGTTCCCCAACATTGGATACTTTTAGGATTCAGCTGGACAGAGTGCTGGGCCACCTTGTCTAGACCATGCTCTTGCCAAGAAAGGTTGGGCCAGGTGATCCTTGAGAGGTCCCTTCCAACCTGGTATTCTATGATTCTTTTCACACCTGTCTTCTTCCACCCCTCTCGAAAACATACAGGGTTCTACTTTTCAAGGTACTGCACTACATGATAGTATCATTTACTTTTGTAAGATGACTGAGAAGGCCCAGTTGAAAGAGATCTGATGGTAGCCAATTTTGCTAGACCCAACAATGTGCAGAGAGAGGTTTTTCCCAGCATCTGGCAAAAATGTCTGAGGCTGATTTTCATTTACAGCAGGAATTGGGTTGGGATAATAACCCAAACTCCATTCAGTTCCAAGAAATGTCACCTGAGCCAGCCTGTGTAGGTCACCTCCTATGTCATGCCACATGCCTTTGGACTGAGTATCTTGACGTCGTCTCAGGTTTTTTGTGTAGTTTAAGTGCCACGGTCCATTTATTTCACAATGTGTGAAAAAAAAAAAAAGTGATTAGTAAAAGTAAAGTATGACAAAGTATTGATGTGAGAATACAAGTAAAATGGAGCATTGAGGAAGGATGTAAATATAAGGGTTTCAGCCAGACAGCCATGTCTTCATTGTCATTTTAACACTAGATGCTCTTTTGCCACTTTATCTTCTGGCCATATTTCCAACAGGAAAAGAGAAGAGAGAAAGAGAGCAGTAAAATCCAGAGAAACACCACAAATCCATAGCAGCTGCTTGT